>NC_055704.1:1955000-2260000 GCF_017639745.1 Melanotaenia boesemani
TCAGGCCTGCTGATGTCAGAGAGCCCCGCCCCCAGCCCCGCCCTACCAGACATCTCCATCAGCTGCTGCTGCCAGCCTACTGAAACTACCAGGGAGTGGGTCCTCCGGAGACTCCGGCTCCTGCAGGAGAAGCACTGGTGGCTGGATGAGCAGATCACTCTGCCCACCCAGATAAAGAAAGGTCTGACCACCCCTCCCACTGAGACTGAAAGATATTTATAATTAACAAAACATGCCATGAAGCTGTTCTCTGTTCATCAGTGTTCTGTAAAGCCTGCCAGGACAGATCGGGTCTGTACGCCAAAGTGTCGGCCATGTTGCCACTGAGAGTGGCATCCTACATGCTGATGCCGTACACACTTCCTGTTCAGTCAGCTTATTCAGTGGCTCAGAGGTAAGCATCACGTCTCATCACAGGTTGTGTTTACATGTTTCTGACCTCATTCTAAACCAGATCAGACTATGGTCCATTCCACAAAGCGGGTTGAGTATATTAATCCTGAGTTGAAGGAAACTCTGGGTTTTTTTCAGAAAGCAATGAAAGTCTGTGACCATGGTAACTGAGTTTATTACTATGGTAACTGACTCCAGGAAATAAACCTCCTCTTTGGCAGGTTTTCTATCAGAAACCCTATCAGAAAAAGCTGGAGACTGAACAATATTGGCATGTGGGAGAGGGAAGCATCATATCACAGTGAAGCACAGTGGTTAAAATATCTAAGATCGGACCAAAGCGCCCGCCCTGAACAAGGCCCATTAAGTACCACGGTGGCAGACATACAACAAAGACTCTCAGGTATGAAGAACTGGTCAGCACCTGGCCTGGACATGATCCATACCTACTGGTTGAAGACACTAACTTCACTCCATGAGCACCTAGCGGCACAAATGAACCATCTGCTGAGGGACCCTGAATGGCTGACCAAGGGATGGACAGTCCTGATACTAAAAGATCCCCAGAAGGGAGCAGTCCCATCCAACTATCGGCCGATAGGTTGTCTCTCCACAACTTGGAAGCTCCTGTTGGGCTAAGATGGATCAATTGGGCACATGGATCAGTAATTACAGGAATTGGTAAATAATGGGAAAATCTTCTATTGATGATATTGTGACTCTGTAAGGGAATCAGATGGTCAGCCGATTAATCGACAAGACCAGCTATGGATGCCGACTCAGGAGTTTGGCCTTTCAGCTGATTTTGTCTTAACCCTCTGGTGCATGAATTATTACAAAGCAGTACCACATTTTTTAAATTTAAATATTTTACTTCTACAGACATGCACATTGATGTTTTTCTGTTTTTTAATCTTATTTTAACTTTTACTCAGTGTGTTAATTTTTCTACTTTATCTATGAAAATATTTATAAAATAATATCTTGCCATATTAATATAATATATATTTTCTATAAAAACACCTGGATCATTTTCTTGTCCTGTTTATCACTGAGGTAAAGTTGGTAATTACAATGTATGTATATATACTATATCAAATGTAGTTATTCTTTATACGTGGCAGAGTGTTGGTGACTCACTAATGTCCAATGAAGTTGATAATTTATGATCCACACCCATGCATACATTTAAAAACAGCCTTTAAATATGTGTCCACTGTAGTGGACACTATGCACCAAAGGGTTAATATTTGTTCAAAATTCTGCAGTAAAATAGCAAGTGCTTGGTCTTGGTGGGGTCATTGTGTACAATATTCAAGTAAAAGTATCCTGTACCTTGAAGCCTTCATAGCAAGTAAAAGTAAAAGTAACTTTTATCAGTTCATGAATAAAGTAGACTTTTTTCAGCTTTTATTTTATTTACATTAATTAATGTCACAACTTTTACCACATAGTCACTGGACGTTTAGTTGATCACCATGAAATGGAATTTCACCAAAAACTTCATTTACTTTCTTGTGGACATTATCACAGATAACCTAACAGAGGCTTACTGTAATACACTGTAAACATGCTCCACTAGGAATGTGCATCTGGCTTGACCGTGTGGCGATGGCTCACATGACCGCAGTTATTCTAGTCTGTTGCCTCCATTATGGGGTAAAACTATGACAGAAACAGCTGTTAAACCTTCCTGCTTCTGCCTCCACACTGAGCTTGGGAGGCTGTAGCAAGGTAATTACTCCTAGGTGAAGCAGCAGCCAGCTCAGAGTTAACTCCCTTCACTAGCTTCAAGGTTAGCTCCTTTTACTTTACCCAGCAGCAGCTAGCTTCAGTGTTAGCACCCTTCACTTTATCCAGCAGCAGCTAGCTACAGTGTTAGCACCCTTCACTTTATCCAGCAGCAGCTAGCTACAGTGTTAGCACCCTTCACTTTATCCAGCAGCAGCTAGCTACAGTGTTAGCACCCTTCACTTTATCCAGCAGCAGCTAGCTACAGTGTTAGCACCCTTCACTTTACCCAGCAGCAGCTAGCTTCAGTGTTAGCACCCTTCATTTTATCCAGCAGCAGCTAGCTTCAGTGTTAGCACCCTTCACTTTATCCAGCAGCAGCTAGCTACAGTGTTAGCACCCTTCACTTTATCCAGCAGCAGCTAGCTACAGTGTTAGCACCCTTCACTTTATCCAGCAGCAGCTAGCTACAGTGTTAGCACCCTTCACTTTATCCAGCAGCAGCTAGCTACAGTGTTAGCACCCTTCACTTTACCCAGCAGCAGCTAGCTTCAGTGTTAGCACCCTTCATTTTATCCAGCAGCAGCTAGCTACAGTGTTAGCACCCTTCACTTTATCCAGCAGCAGCTAGCTACAGTGTTAGCACCCTTCACTTTACCCAGCAGCAGCTAGCTTCAGTGTTAGCACCCTTCACTTTATCCAGCATCAGCTAGCTTCAGTGTTAGCACCCTTCACTTTATCCAGCAGCAGCTAGCAGCAACCAGCTTCAGGGTTAGCTCCCTTCAATTTACCCAGCAGCAACTAACAGCAGCTAGCTACAGTTGGTATCAGTAGTACCTCCAGAAGGAGGTCTATACATGCAGCATAGGACTAGGTTAAATATTGCAGATGAGTCTAATCATTGATCACACTGTGATCAGATTGAAGTGATTCATGGGAGGAGGGATTTTGTGTCCATGTTGCAGCATCCTGATCAAACTTCTGATCTGCATCATTCCAGGTTTGTGGAGTGGATCCCAGAGGTTCCTGCTGATGTTCGCTGGCTGTTCGGTGTTGCAGGTGATGTGTATCGACAGGCCTGGAAACCCAAACCAGGCAGCTCCTCCAGGTACCAGACCGTCCACTGATTCAGTCTATCGTCCTCTGGAAATGGATGATCTATAGATCTCTTCGAACCGAACCTGAGACAGAGAAGCACCTTTATAAGAACACAGAGGAAACAATTAGATGATCATGTTCTAATGATGGAGATGATGTGATTTTGAATGACGTTTACTCCGTCTCATCCATACGATGTCTGTACTGTACTTCTGCTTTGTTCATAAATGAGTAACAGAAGTGAAACTCTTCCTTGTGTCATTGACAGTGATCCCTGCCTTAGGAAGTGTCTGAGTGTCCCACCGCTGCCTTCAGAGAGTCAAGCCCCCTTCCAGAGAGATATCCTGCCTGCTCTGTCCTCCCTGGACCTCCACGGAAACTACTGGGAGATCCCAGAGTCCACCTCCTCTTCATCCCATCACCATCCTCTTTTCACTGCCCCCTCCTCCCCACAGCAAGTCTGCTTCTTTGTCAGCTCACCAGATGATAGTGACGGCGACGTCCAGCAGTGAAATAATCCAGGACTCTGACCAGGACAAGGTTCATTTCAGCTCTCCCAGGGAGAGAACTGATCAACACCGCCTCATGTCTTTATGTCTGATTCCTTCATGTTTTAGTCGTGGCCTCTCAGTAAGCTTCTGTCACATTTATTTGTGTCACATTAAATTTTAACAGAGACCCTCTGATGGTGATTAACAATCCCAGGTCAGAACTCAGTCCATTACCTCCCCTCATTCAGGGACAGAGCAGAAGACTACACAACCACTGTGAGGTCCTGTGTTTACAGCTTTTATTCTCCATATCATCCTGTACAAATGTTTTTCTGTCAATATTACAGTCTGATTTTATTTGATTTCACCAAACACATGTCAGGATTTTCTTTCTTGAAGATGGCGTTCACCACTTTCTCAGCAGGTTTTAAAAATGTTTCACTTCCTTATCTTGTTTCAGTGGTTTTAACATCTAATAGCTCACAAAAGTAAGTACACCCTCACATTTCATTTACCATGTTATTTTACACTGCTTGGCCCAAAAAGACTCCTTACCTGGATTTAACTAAGCAAACAGGTTGGAGCCTCCTATTGGATAATTCCTGCAGTGTGGTCACCTTCCAGCTACATCAAGTTATTTAACCCCAACTGAAGCAGCTGAAGCAGGAAAGACACATCTGTGGTTGTGGAAAAGATGTTGGTCTAAGAAGGGTCAGGCCATCAGCATCAAGCAGAGAAAACAACTAAGGAGATGCAGAAACTACTAGAACTGGGTTCAGAACTGTCAGACGCCTCTTTATAAACTAGAAGGATAGTGGGGAACCATCGTCTTCCAGGAAGAAATGTGGTCAGAAAAACATCCTGAATGATGCTGATCGGTGATCAAATAAATGTTTGGTGGAATCAGATGGAAGAAAAACAGCAGTAGAACTCAGGGCTATGATTGACGGACAGATGGATGGATGGATAGATAGACTAAAACTACTCTCCATCACGGGAGGATGAAGAGGGTAGTGAAGAGACACTGCTGAGATACAGAGATCTATTACACATTATGAAATTATTCAGTCCTGTGTGAGGACTTTCCTCATGACACATCATTGTCTCTAAAACGTTGTGTTACCAACATTTTAAGTAAAGGTCCAATTTATAAAAGAAAATGAAAAAATATCGCAGTACAAATCTTGTGACGCCATCTGACGGTGTGTCATGTTGGATATGTACAACCAGAGTATCTGAATGACTGCAATGACTTGCTGTTGCGGTTTAGAAATATTAAAAGGTTTGGCCAGTTTGTTGTCATACCAACATTAAACACAAATAGACCAGATTGAGCTGCATGTGTGAGTTGTTGTGACTGTCTGATTATATCTATGTCTGGATTTGGCCACATTGACATTAAAAACATGACTGCTGCTGTAACAATTGTATAACCCGCCTGTTTCCAGCTGTTGTTGACCTGCTGCTTGTAGGCTGACTGGCATCTGGACTCAATCTGTTGTGTCATTCTACTTCATATAAAGTAGGCATTGTTTAAATAAACTTTAACTATTATCACTGATTAGAAAAGTTTAACTAACGTTCAGTAATAATTTAATAATAAGATTAATGACTAGTAATGACTACATCTATATGTTACCAATGAAGTCTACTTTATAAAAAGGAACAGTGTAAGGAAAAAGACTCAGAAACAAACAATATTTATTACCACATCAAAGTCGGTGTCCCTTTGTACTTTATGTCGCTTCAGATAGAATCACAAGTCTGAATTAACTGACACCACTCAGTGTTTTTTGTTTTTATTCATATCCTTTGAGTGAAAAAGATTAAACTAAAAACAAAAATATGTACAATCTCCTCTACATCCTATACATGTTTTATACAAAAAGAAGAAAGGACTTGGGTCTATAAAGCTAAATCATGAAGTAGAAAAACAACCACTAAGCTTGCTAAGCTGAGTTTGTACAACATTTTTTTTTATGGATGAGGAAAAGAAGGTAGACATTATTCCTCCTTCCAAATTTGTAAGAGAGCTGTTCCATTTTTTTCTCATCTTCTCCTCTTAGGGCGGCCTCAGTGCTGTGCACCTTCCTCTAAATATTTTTCAAAGTTCTGTTTGGAGTACCAGGGGTCGCAAAGTTGAACAGCAGAACAAATGGCACTGGCTCTTCTTGGAGTACCAGGGGCACGAAGGCCATGTGAAGCTGGGGAAGAGAGTAAGAGGTGCTTACATGTAGGCAGGGGTGCTGCCAGGGTTTTTCGGCCCTGTGAAAAGAAACTGAAGTGGCCCCCCCCTGGAAACTTTGATACTGTAATACATAAAATTTGCAATTTTAATGATATTTTGAACATCACACCTAAATATGTGAAAAGAAAAACATGACAGTTAGGCTACTTGGTAGGGGGAGCACTAAAAATATAATTAAATTTATTTAGATTCAGTTTGCTGCAAGACGGATACTTTATATTTCAAAACCAATCTTTCTTTTTTTAAATACTTAAACAATTATCTCAAGATCAATTACTTAAAATACAGAACTTAAATACAAAATAACCTCTTCCATGAAAATGAAATGCATTTATAATCTGTGGAGAAACAAATCAAATCTCAGCTAAAACATCAAAAACAAAATGGCCACTTGTTTTGATGATTTGTTGTATTTGAACATTATTGCTGAAGAAGAGGCAACAAAAAAATAATACATAAAAATAAATAAATAAAATCAGAAGCAAATGGTAAAATAAATTAGGTAGGCTCACAAACAAAAACTAGCAGGACCTCATATGGTTTATTGTTTTATATGAACTGAATGTAATACGGTCACAAGCAAACCACTGTGGAGATTTACAACCAAACAACGGCTGGGAGCGTCTTTAAAATTAAATAATCACATTTTAAAAGGTAGAACTTTGTGTAATAACATATCCAGGAGTGCTATATGGTTGTTGCTAGTTAATCTTCTGATATCTAGAAAATATAAATATTTCTCTGGTTGGATTGAAAGCAGTCACCCAGTCTGCTGCACTAGAAATGTCTCTGTTCTACTGCAAAGAAGGAGCATGGGTCCCAAACTACTGAGCTAACCTACATTACACTGATAGCTGAGCATTTTCTTTACCATTTAAATCATTCTAAAATAAATACAAACTATTTTTAATTAATATTATTAATTCTGAACGTTTTTTTTCCTATTATATAATGTTTTTCCTCCAAAATAATCAATTAATTCAACGCTCAGCTGCTCACCTCCTTCCTCAGGGGCCACCTGGACATGTTCAAGTGGGGCGGGGAGGGGCGGGGAGGGGGGTCTGGCAGCATTTTCTTCGGCTGCTGGTGTCTGTTCGTGATTTTTTTTTTAGCAGAGCAGTTTGCTAATCGTTTGCCTGCCTTGATTAATTGATTAAAACAACAGTGAAATGAATAAAATCCAGTTTTCTTCAGAAATATGAGCTAATATGGAGCAAAGTGAGCTAGATTATATGAAGAAAGTCTAGAAGAGACAACAAGCTGATGTTCCACAACTTTCCATCAGACGAACTAACTGACCACCTCATCTCTGAAAGTACAGGGTGACGTACTGTCCACCCCTCTGTTCTCTCTCCACTCTCAGCTTGTTTCTTTTTTTTTAACTTCCAGATTTTTGAGGCATCCTGCCGTCTTAGCATCCACTCCCTGTATGGAGCAAGTGGACTGAACCATTTACGGGAAATCTAGAGAGGGGGGGGGTGTTCAGAAATGTTTCCAAAACAAAGAAACTTAGTGATACCAATGCATTATAACTAAAATTTTTGTGTGATTGTAAGTTTTTTCATTGAGTATTAGATAATTGTTAATATTACCATTGTATTGAGGGCCCTTCTGGGCCCCTAGAATCCGTCTCCTTTACCCCCCCTTTTCGGAGCCCCAGTGTGAGGGTGTGGTGTGACAGCCCCCTCACTAAGGTGAATGTGTTCCATATATTGTGACATTGTTTATTTGCTTAAGTTGTAGTTGTGATTTATTTTGGGAAAAGTCACTAACATCTCTCTCTCTGAGGTCTTGCTGGGCGTGACTTCATGGAGTGCACACATGAGGGCAGCCTAAGGACCCAAGCTGCTGGAAATTGTCCAATAATCACCTGATTGGGCTGAACCAGGGAGTCAGAGTAGAGAGGGATGGGAGTGAATGGGGGTTTTGATTAGTTTGTTTTCTGTGAATGTTACTTTAGCTTTTCTGTTATGTATTAAGTTTAGTTAGTCACAATGTATGTTCAGGGAAGTTATGTTGTAAATAGTAGTTTATTTGTATTTAGAAATATGAGGGACACCATCTTTTTGTAGAATGGTTTAACCAATAATTATTTAGGGGGGGGGGGGACAGAGATGTGAGTCAGGGTTTGTCTTTTGGTTGTAACTCTGACGCTGCTGGATTGATCTGTGATGATGCATGCTGTAAACCACCCGGCTATTGGTGAGCTATGTTGCAATGTAAAGAGAATCACTAACTTCTAGTAAAAGGAAACTCAGAGCTCTAAAAAGTGACTGTGGAGATTCTTTCCATGCATGTGCGATGCTTTACCCTTCGAGACTGCTGATTTTTGTCCTGTTTTGAGGGTTCCATAAGACAGACAGACAGACAGACAGACAACTTTATTTATCCCCGAAGGGAAATTGCGTTGTTACAGTAGTCCAGTAATAACATAAAAAATCCAAAGTGGAATAAATTAGAGAAAAAAATACGAATACAAGAGTGAATTGGCAGATAAAGTGCAGTGGCAAGATGAAGTAATAATGAAAATAGCTATCAGATATTGATATGTAAATATGACTATGTAAATAAAGGAAGTGCAAAGATAATACAGAATGTTGAATGATGTGCAAAGGATACAAATATTATATAATTGTATATCAGAGCGACAACTATAGGTTGCAGTAAGTACAATGGTTGACTTAGTCCAGTTGTGTGATCGTGTCTCTGGCAGAGGTAGATGAGTTATGGAGTCTTATTGCAGCAGGAAGGAACGATCTCCTGTACCGTTCCTTAGAGCAGCGGGGTTGGATCAGTCTGCTGCTAAAACTGCTCTTTAGCTTGTCCAGTGTGTTATGGAGGGGGTGGGAGGGGTTGTCCCTGATTGCCAGCAGTTTTGCCAGCATTCTCTCCTCCACCACCTCCTCCAGGGTGACAAGTTTAGAGCCGACAGCAGACTCTGCCTTTCTGATCAGTTTCTTCAGTCTGTTGGCGTCCTTTGCCTTGATGCCCGCACCCCAGGACACTGCAGCAAAGAAGATGGCGCTCGCCACAACAGACTGATAAAACATCTGCAGCATCTTATTGCAGACGTGAAAGGACCTGAGCCTCCTTAAGAAGTAAAGCCGGCTCTGCCCCTTCTTGTAAATGGCGTCTGTGTTGGTGGACCAGTCCAGCTTATTGTTAAGTGTGACGCCTAAATATTTGTATGAGTCCACTGAGTCCACATCTGTCCCATTGATGCAGACAGGAGAGGGCAGAGGCTTTTTCCTCCTAAAGTCCACCACCATCTCTCTCGTCTTCGCCACGTTCAGCAGTAGATAGTTCTCCCCACACCACCTCACAAAGCGGTCCACCAGGTCCCTGTACTCCGCCTCCCTCCCCCCCTCCACACATCCCACAATGGCCGTGTCATCAGAGAATTTCTGCAGATGACACGATTCAGTGCAGTACTTAAAGTCTGATGTATATGTGGTGAAGAGGAAGGGAGACAGCACAGTTCCCTGGGGGGCCCCAATGTTACTGATCAGACGATCAGACACACAGGTCTGTAACCTCACAAACTGCGGTCTGCCCGTCAGATAGTCGTCTACCCAGGCGACGAGGGGAGCACTCACCCACATGTCCAGAAGTTTGGCCTTCAGCAGTCCAGGCTGGATGGTGTTAAAGGCGCTGGAGAAGTTGAAGAACATGATGCGGACTGATGTGTCAGGTCTATCCAGGGAGGAGTAGGCCCTCTGCAGCAAGTAGATGATTGCATCATCAACCCCAACATGGGGCTGATATGCAAACTGGAGGGGGTCTTGTGATTGGCTCACCAGTGGCCTGAGGTGCGCCAGAACCAGTCTCTCAATGACCTTCATGATGTGAGAGGTCAGTGCTACTGGCCTGTAGTCCTACAGTGCAGTAGGACGTCCTTTTTTGGGCACTGGGACCAGGCACGATGTTTTCCAGAGCACTGGCACTTTCTGAAGGCGTAGGCTCATGTTGAAGAGGTGCTGGAGAACTCCACAGAGCTGACCGGGACATGCTTTCAGCACATAAGGGCTGAGTCTGTCCGGTCCAGCGGCTTTCCTCTGTCTGAGTCTCTCCAGTTCTCTCTTCACCTGGCTGGATGTGATGTGGAGTCCAGACTGGGGGGTAGGGGGTATAGCAGGTTCTGAGGTGGATGTAAGCAGTGGGCTGGGTGGTGGAGGTGACAACAGAGGTGCTAAGAGGTGTCTGCAGCCGGAGGTGGGGAAGAGCTGTGGGGGCTGTGAGGAAGTCCTGGGGGCAGGAGATGAGAAAGGGTCCCAGTAGGTGGTGGTGTTGGTGGGGGTGGGGGTGGGGGGAGGTGGGGAGTTGTTGTATTGAGATTGAGATGCAGAAGAGGGCCTGCCAGTGGAGGAGGGGTTGGAGTTGAACCTATTGAAAAACATGTTCAACTCGTTGGCACGTAGCTTGTCCCCCTCGGCTGCACACCTCTCCTCTGAAAGCCTGTGATCTCTCTCATCCCCCTCCAGACGTCCCTGGTGTTGTTGTCCCCCAGTTTGCTTTCAAGTTTCCTCCTGTAGTTGTCCCTGCTCTCCCTTATGCTGTGTTTTAGTTCCCTTTGTACACGCTTGAGTTCAGCATGATCCCCCGATCTAAAGGCTCTCTTCTTCTCATTAAGAAGGATCTTCAGGTTGCTGGTAACCCACGGTTTGTTGTTAGGGTAGCAGCGAACCTCTTTTGTGGGGATGGTGTTTTCAATGCAGAACCCAATGTAGTCAGAGACACAGTCCGTCAGGCCATCGATGTCCTCACCATGTGGCTCATACAGCGCATCCCAGTCCGTGGCCTCCAGCGCTCCACGCAGTGTTTCCATGGCCTCAGGAGACCATTTCCTCACTGTCCTCACTGTGACTGGGTGCTGTTGAACAACAGGCTTATATGATGGTGAGAGCAGGACTAGGTTGTGGTCTGACCTGCCCAATGGTGGCAGTGCAGTGGAGCTGTATGCATCCTCAACATTTGCATACAGCAGATCCAAAGTCTTATTTTCACGGGTGGTGCATGTAACAAACTGGTGGAAGGTTGGAAGAGTGGATGAGAGAGACACATGGTTAAAATCACCTGTGATGACGATGAAGGCCCCAGGTTGTTTAGTCTGTAGTCCCGCAGTTACAGAGTGGATGACGTCACACGCTGCTTCTGCGTTACCAGACGGTGGAATATAAACAGTTATGGCGATAACACTGGTAAATTCCCTCGGCAAATAATATGGGCGAAGTCCGACGGCGACAAGCTTGATGTCCGGGATGCAGAGCTGCTCTTTAATGGAGACATGACCGGGGTGACACCATCTGTTGTTTACAAACACGGCCAGGC
The DNA here is from genome assembly GCF_017639745.1 of Melanotaenia boesemani. Classification (NCBI taxonomy): domain Eukaryota; kingdom Metazoa; phylum Chordata; class Actinopteri; order Atheriniformes; family Melanotaeniidae; genus Melanotaenia; species Melanotaenia boesemani. The sequence continues at coordinate 1,966,290 of NC_055704.1, forward strand.
CTCCTCCTTTCTTTTTGCCGGTCGCGGTGGTGTCTCTGTCGGCTCGGACTGTCTGGAAGCCGGGGATGGTGATGTTAAAGTCCGGTATCTGGTCGTGCAGCCACGTCTCTGTGAAACACATAATACTGGACTCTCGGTACTCCCTCTGTGTCCTGACGAGCGCTTCCAGTTCATCCACTTTATTTGCCAGTGATCTAACGTTACCAGTGATGACTGCAGGGATGTAGGGCTTAAACTTTCTTTTCTTAATCCTCCGTTTAAGCACCGCTCTGCAGCCTCGCCGTCTCCTCTTAAGCTCCTCGGGTATGTAGGGCCTCTCTCCAGCCGAGAGAGCCGGGTGTCCCAGGGCCATCAGCTGGTCGTGCGTGTAAATAATGCCGGTGGAGATGTAGCAGGCATAGCTCCCAGTGATCCGGAGAGATCCAAGTGCAATTAAAAAGAATAGAAAACATCTACACCCCTACACCCCTACACCCAGAGTGTAGATGATTGGGTTTGGCTGAAGAGCAGGGGGTCAGCAGGGCGGTGGGAGGGCCGGTGGTCAGCGGGATGCAAGAGCAGATTCGAGAGGATTGATGCAGATGCAGAGGGCTGGAGGTTCAACCTCCAGCGGGCACGAAGAGCTGCTGGAGGTGATCATGCTGCCTCAGACCCCATCGTAGAGAAGGCATCTCTTTCTGCTTTTAACTCATGTAAAAATCTCCCCATCATAGCCTTAACATACTTATCCTGGTAATAATGAAGAACAGCCAGATAGAATGAACCTGTCACGTTCCTGGTTCATGTTCCTGGTTCATGTTCCGGGTTCATGTTCCCGGTTCATGTTCCCGGTTCATGTTCCCGGTTCATGTTCCCGGTTCATGTTCCTGGTTTATGTTCCTGGTTTATGTTCTTGGGCCGGTTGTTCAAACGTAATCTGCTTGGATTTCGGTTGTCAGATAGGATCCAATCTTGAAAATGGGTTGTTCAATGCGATTCCGAAATCGGCTTGGATCACGTAATCCCATCCTGGTTGTTATCCGGATAAAAGCCTCAGTTTGGGTTGTTCAAAACTTTTGAGGAGAATCCGGATAACTTTGATCCAAAAAAACAGGATTATCCTGATCCAAAAAGAGGGCAGGATTACAAGGTGGATTTCAGGAGGAAACTGTGGTAAAACCTAACAGCTGATCAAATAATAGAACTTTTTATTCTGTGCATATTCTTACATTTGTATTTTGCACCTGACTTGTTTTACTGTTACAGTGAAAAAGCAACTTGTTTCCACAAAATAAGCCCCCAAACAAATCCAGTAACAAACACAAATAAAATATTCAATTTTCCTGTTATTCATCGCTGCATAATCAGAAAAGAACCTGTCAAAAAAAATAAACGATTGCATCCCTCACTACACATCCTGTCCGTCCCTCATTCTGACAGAGTGCCAGAGGTATGCACCTCCACACGGGGCTCACATGCTTCTTCAGTATTGTTGCAGAGAGGGACAGTCCACCTGGTCGCCATGTTACGCAGGACAATACATGCATGTATTAGGTTACATGCTCCCAGTGGTTTCACTCGCGAGTAGTTAAGGCATGCACACTGTCTCGTCTACCTGTTTGCACACTGATTTACATGCTGGAAATTTGGATTTGGTGATCCTGAAAATGGGGATTTTGGATCAGGGTGATCCAATCCTATTTTGCTTTGAACAACCGGGATAAAAGTAGCTGGGTTACGTGATCCACCGTCCCAAAAAATGGGATTCCTAAATCTGGATAGCTTTTATCCGGATTAAATCTTTTTAATGGCTCCGTGGTTTCTTGTATTTAGGGTTTTGTTAGTCCTGTCTTGCTTTGTGTTACCTGCTCATTAGTTCACCTGGTCTGATCGTTCAGTCATCTCACCTGTGTCTAGTTGGTACTTCAGTGTATTTTAGCCGTTGGTTTCAGTTCTTCCGGGCCGTCCATTGTTTACTGGTTGCTGTCAGTGATGTGTTCATGCCATTTTTTAAGCTCCTGCCATGTCATGGTTTCTGCCTCCAGAGTCTTTTGTTTTTTAAGTATAGTTTTACCTTATTAAAAACTTTTCCCTGCCCCGGTCTGCCTCCCACCACCTTAAGCCTGCACTTGGGACCTCACTCCCACCGCAATGTGATAGCTACCGTTTTTATAGCATTGGTGGCAACTTGGGTCATCAAACTATTCAATTCATCCCCATCCACCACTGTGGAGTGGTCTGAAGAGGAGTCCTCATCACCAACCGTCCGATTCATCACCTTCTGCAGGCCCTGCGGCCTCCTGGAATAGAGAACTCTGGTCAGACAATGCACCCTTTGCGGAGGATGCAGACCCCACAGCGGGTCCTGAAACTTGCTCCCCGGCAGGCAGTGACCTCTGGTTGGAAGGAAGAATAGAGGGAAGAATAGAGCTGGTTGAAAGTCATCCCCCAGCTCCATGATCCCTGGCTGATTATCAAGGATCGTGCCACCCAACCTGTAGAGACTGAGTAGAGAATTTCTCTTACACAGCATTATGTGTCTTTCCAATGATGGTTTGAGATTGAATGAAGGAGATCATGGGGAGATGAAGAAGACCCCTCAGTTGAAGGAGATGAAGAAGGGGGATGGTAGGGGTGGATATGCAGGATTCCCCCAGAACTCTGTCAGTCATCTGGATTCTGGATTCTATCTTTGTCCTCATACCGCTGTAGGGATGAATACTTGTACCAGGGACAGATGTTTGCATCTCTTCTTTTAACGGACCTAGGATGATGTCATGGCGTGGTCGGTGTGCAGAGGCAGAGTTGGAGGAGGGGGTCTAAAAATGCAGGGTGTTTTTTTTCACAGCTGCTATATCAGTTCAGTTTCAGCAGCTGCGGAGCAGAAATGATTTTATCCCCCCCCCAAGCCTCGAGGGGTATTACCAGAAACGTCCTGAAGACACTGCAGTCTGAACTGAAAGTCTCCAAAACAAACAGACCAGGCAGGTTCTTTTCCCCTCTAGCTCTCCGCTGGCTAGTATGAAAGAACCAGTGACCTGAAGCAGTGGATTTTAACTGCCAGATCCTGCTGAAGATTCTCTTTCTCCTTCTGACTTGTTAGAAAACACTCCAGCTCCTCACATTTGGTCGAAGACCTCTCTCCCTCCTCAAATTTTTCAGCTGCTTTGGACCTAGGATATCCCCAGCTGGGAGGATGCTGGGGAAAGATGAGTTTCAGAACACCCCCATGTGTTGGACGTCAGCATGGTCAAACTATCCAGCGGTCCTGGGTTTTCTTTGTCCCCCTGCTGATACAGGTAGATATCTCTGGTTTCATATCTGAAAACTTCCCCAGCTTCCTCAAAAACTATAGGGTTCAAGCGACCATTATTCATGCAGAGATTCTCTCTGAGGCATCTGGGATCAACAGAGAGACAACATTCATTTCCTTGGAGCATTTGATAACAACAGTTCCTGACAGATGCTCACTAATCGGAGATGGTGAGGTAAACCGCGGCATATTTTCATTTTCTCTAGCCTCACTCACGGTCGTAGCCATGATGCTAAATCAGATATTTCTGTTTTTCACCCGATCACGGATGTAACCGTCCACCAAACATTGTGACCTTAATTAGAAGTGACTTTTTTTAGTCTCTAAAGGCAGATTTATACTTGTCTGCACCACTGCAGGCTCAGCGTAGGTCTGCAGAGGCTTGACGCGCACCCCTTCCAGACCTGACGTGCACTCCTGCTACGCAGATGGTTACGTGGAGGTACTCCCTTGTGATTGGTCAGTTTCGCATCATGTGTTGCCGGATATCTAGATCTTCTTGCTGAATTTGTTTGGTAACCACCGTTTTTAAAACAATAACCAGTGGATCAAGTTGATGAGAGTCTGATCAAATTATTTCTTCGTGTTCTTCCACAAGATAATAAAGAAACTGAACCATACATTGTTGTTTTAAACGGAAAATACCTACCGAACTGAATTGAACCATCAAAAGAATTTCGACCTGTTGAGTTTACCGGCCGATACCACCACTACAGATTAGGAGGAGAAACTGCAACACCACATCAAAACAACATGTTTCCCTTACGCTTGAGCAAGCTCACCAGCATCAGCTACGCCATAACCAACCGCATACAGATGCTGTGCAAGTATAAATCTGCCTTAATAGTGTGTGCCTTGAGACCAGAGCGACACCCCACGGTGTCACCCACTACACATAGCAGTGATATCAGAGACCACAAATAAATGGCTAAACTTTAGCAGGTGGTGAAGAATGAAACTCCTCTGCAGTAGATTCTAGAGCACTCTGAAGTATTTTCTCTGAACGCAAATTATATGCAAATTATTTGAAACTGAAGCCCCGCCCCTCAAACCCGCCCCTTCCCGCACAAACAGTGGCATCATTTTAATAAAAACAAAAAAAAAAACGGACAGCATTAAGAAATCCTGTCAACAAGTAAAAACACTATCAGCATAAATAATTGTTTGAATTCCAAGTTATTAATATCTTAATATATATTTTAATATCAATACAACTTTTTAAAAATGTCAAACTTTTCCAGGTCCTATGCAAGTTTTTCAGAACTCATAATCCAACACCCAGGTTTTATGTTTTATTTGAAATTTTCATTTTTTTAAAGCCACATTTTATTTTCCACACCACATTGTCATTGTTATAACCCCATAGTTTGTGTAGAAGTCTGAGCAAAACCCACAAAGAACTAACCATCATTTTCTGCCTTTCATTCAGTTAGTATATGTTAAAATGAAATATTCGGACCAGGATCAAGGTGGTAACAAGACCAGGACGGTACCCGCACCAGGAACAGTATGGTACCAGGAGCGGTGTTACACCAAAAATCTGTGACCCATCAGAATCTGGGACCACAGGGGGGGGGACAGAAATGGTGACATCTGTATGCAAATGTACGCTATCGCCCCCTGTGGTCACAGATTCTAATGGGTCACAGGTTTGGTGTAACACCGGGTATAAACACGCGCACGTCACAGCGGCTCTCGGTCCGGTGTCTCGGTGTAAACAGGGAGGATGGCGGAGAACGGGAAGGATGAGCTGCTGGTTTCTGATGAAGAACCGGAGCCCCGAACACCGGATGGGACCTGGAACAACACGGTGATCAGCACTTTGTTTACTCCGTGTTTACAAGCAGGTTAATGGCAGGACATCACGGTTAGCTTCAGCTGGCTAACACCACAGCTAGCTAGCTGTACGGAGACGTTAGAGTCCAGTTTGATTCAGGTTGACGGCTGACACGAAACAAAGATGTCAGGAAGAAGGTAGAAGCAGCGAATAAACCAGGACTGATGTGTTTTATGGGGCAGGTTCAGGAGGACTCGGAGCTCCTGAGGAGGATGGAGATCTGTGTTGCTGAGGCTGAGAAGAGGAGCGGAAAAAACTCAGTCAGCATGCAGGAGACTTTCACGGTGTACCTGATCGAGACCAGGTGAGGGGTCCTGAGCCAGTTAACCAGGTAGATGGTCCATGACGTGTCTCTTACTTGCTCCATCTGTTCAGGCTGATGGATGTAGGGGGGGAAGGTCGTCTGCCTCCCCCAGACTCTCTGTGGAGGAGATACAGCGAGTTTGAGCTGCTGAGGAACTACCTCATAGTTACCTATCCATTCATCGTTGTTCCTCCTCTACCTGAGAAGAGGGTGAGTTTTTTTCTGTTCCTGTCTGGAACCATGCAGCATATTTATTACTTTATGTTTATGTCCTTCATCAACATAGTGGCGGGTCTGGAAAATTTTATGGGGGTTCTTCAGTGAAAAAATCCCCATATATGTAAATATAAAACACTTTAACTGTTATTGTTTTTAAGAAAACAAACAAACAAACTGCATTTAGGCTTGAAAATAAGGTTCCTCACAGTGAGTACAGAATACAGAAAAAGAACTTAAATTACAAATTGGATATCAGCTATCTCTTTTAGGAGAGCTGAAGATGAAGATGTGCAGTAAAACATGTATAAACATACGGATCTCCTGCTTCTGTTGCTCGGTACTGAGGACAACTAGGCTGCTCTGATTGTCTTTAGAGGGACAATTATAATGATACAATACAGTTTCGCAGTGTTTCTCTGTTATAGGATTTACAGCACATCATACTTTATCATAATTACTGATCAAATAAATAGACTAAAGCTTCACATATGTCCTTAAAACCTTCAGCATCTCTGCTGTCACTGAAAACATCTTGTTTTATTGTTGGACATCTCTTAGTGACTTCTTTAACTGAAATGTTCTTTTCATTGTGGCAACAAGCATCAAGATCGGAACATTTTTACACAGAACCATAAGAAACCTTTGACAATATGAAACCATAAATGACAGCAGCAGCCTCCTTCTTACCAAAAGCCTGCTGGTAATCTGACAGTGAGGATGACGCCTGGTTTAGTTGTTCAGCCTCGTTGCTGCTGTCACTGAAGCTTCTCTGAAACAGAGACTCTCCGAACTTTTCTTTTGTAAATGTTTGATAAACTGCTCTTGTGTTTACTGGAATTAAAACTAACTGAGCGGGGAAATATGCTCCTACAAACCACAATGTGAAGTGAGAGAAGTGACTTCACCGTGAGAACCTGACAGATTATCACCATCATGTCTGTGATGCACCACCGTGGATCAAGAGGCAGATGGCGTTTGATTCAGGGCTGTATCTAAGTTTTTGAGGGGCACAAGATTAAATTTAAAATGATCATCTTATTGTGAATCCATCTGGACTCACAAGTGATGTGTTTTTACAAGCATAATTTAAGGTGGGGGCTCAAAATAATGGGGATAGTTGCTCGTATTTGCCCCTCTGTAGATCCGCCCCTGCATCCATTGTTATCTGTGGGGGCAGGAGCCCACCCAGTACACAGGACAGGTCCACCCTGGAAAGGTTATTATGTGGTAATGGTCCTAAATCAGATCCATATCTGATGTCTTTCAAAGTGACCTCAGTCTGAACGGTCATGTCACTTTTCATGTGAATTTACATCATTGGATTGAGACAGATGTCCCAGTTCTGCACAGGAGGAGGCGGGATGCAGCAAGATAAAAATGTTAACAGAGGAGGAAATTATATTATCATTTTTTCCAGTTCTGATTTCAGATGAAAACGCTGACATGTGTAGCATGATATTTACCTCCGTAAACACAGCGTGCTGCGTGAGCCGCTGCGGCTTCGTCAGGCTGTAGACTGTTCTCACCGGCGTTTCAATTATAATGTCAACAGCCACTTGAAACACAATGGATCTCTGCAAAAAAGCAGAAATTGAGCATTAAGACCTGCTGAATGAACGTAGCCGAAGGGAGAACCTGGACACAGACGTGTCTTCCTGGAGTCTCTAACCGCTGTGATGCTGTATTATTGCTTGGAAGTCGTTTTCCTCCTGACACATCACCAACAGTGTTTTATTACTAAACCAAATATGTGTTTCTTTTTTATACTTTTTAACATTTTGCAGTGCATTTATAGTCGTTTAAAAACTCAACATATCTGGAATCCTAAGTTCTGGAGATCAACAATGAAGTTTGACAGAACCTGAGCATCCGAATGAAATGCACTTTGCTCCACATCCACAAACCAGTTGAAAGAAGCTGAATGATTGGAGTAATTCCAACTTAAAATGAAAGAGTTGAACAAACTTAATAACTAAACTTGGACAAAGTTAATTCAGTCACTTATTACCAATTAAAACAAATCATTTACGTTGGTTCAACCTTTCTTTATTTCAGTGCAGAGGTGGTTCAAACAACTTGGGGTTACAAAGAAAACTGGTTAAGTAGGTTTTAGTAAAAACTAATGGTCATCTATGTTAATATAACGTAACCTGTTGAGCTTAAGCATGTGTAAAAACTAACGTGGTTTAGGGGAACGGTTCACATGCAAATATCTAGTAAATTCAACGAATCCAGCGAACAGTACAGATAAGAAACGTTTACCCATGTTTGTTTCCAGCAGTTTGCCTGTATGATGTGAAAATCATCAAGTATGAATTGAAAAACAGTTTCATCATCTGATTCAACCACTTTAACATTTTTAAAGATGATGACTACATATAAAGAAATTCAGCATCTACCCAACCCCATCATCTTCTGTTCTATACCGCACATCAGCATCTAGCGCTGAAAACTATTTAATCCCAGATAAGAACAAGCTCCACGAAGGTAGACCTGGTTTCAGATTCCTCTACATAGACTGCTCATGCTTCGTCTCAACAATAGAAAAGGTGTAACGGTGTACTCAACAGTGGAGGAAAACATTCTGTTTGCCTTCCTGCAGGCAGAGTTTGTTTGGCACAAGCTATCGGCAGACAACATGGACCCGGACTTTGTGGAGCGCCGCAGGATTGGCCTGGAGAACTTCCTGCTTCGAGTGGCTTCTCATCCCATTCTGTCAAACGACAAGATCCTGCAACACTTCCTCACCGAGGTACGTTACAGTCTGGATCTATCCCACGATCAGCTGAAAACCCTGTTAACTGGTCAGATCTTTTATTTAAAAAGGATCTTCAGGTTCTTCAATGACCAACTTCACTGTGTTTAGAAAATATGTACAAACTTTAAATTTAAAGTTACTGAAACATTCAAAATAAGTTGGAGAAAAGCAAAGATTTTACAAACATTTTGGAAGTTTCTTCACTTAGGAGAATAACTGGTGAGGGTGTCAGGGTTGGGTATAAAAGAAACATCCACCAAAGGCTCAGTATTTCCAAGCAGGGATGAGTCGTGGTTCACCACTTTGATTTAAACTTGGTCACAGAATCATTAGTGAATTAGAATAGAATATTTCTGATGGAAAGATTTGAAAGAACTTTTAATTTTTCAACATCTACAACTTAAATATTAAGAAATGAGTCAGTTTGGGAAAATCTCAGAGTGTAAACAGAAACCACTGTTGGATTCTTCAGGTAGCTCTGCAACAGAAACCGTCCAGCTGTGATTGTTTCAAAGTGGATGTTGAGCATATAAATGATGCTCATAACTTTATTGCATCATCCAGAATTAACAATGAATTTGCTGCTTCTGAAGATGTGCCTTTTTCATTGTCTATAAACATGGCACAATGTGCCATCGCTTGTGCCCATGAGCAATGACACGCATGTAGGGAAAATTAAGTGGTCCATCGTAGCTCAAGAGGATATTTGTAGATATTCTATTCAGACTGAGACCATGTTGGAAAGGATTGAGTTGCCCAAAAGTGCAGTAGCTTGTAAAAATATTAATTGCAAGAATCTGAAACATAAGGGCTGACTGACTAGCAAGGAAATTACAAAGCAAGAGCCCCAGTCTGCACTCAGTTTTAATAGTGTGTGTACTGTAAAAGTAATTAATAGTTATAATAGTTAATAGTTATATTTAATGAGCATGACTCGACTGTTCTGTTAAAACTTTCTTTCACTATTAAATTACACTCAGCGTTTACATTTTAAACAGGACAAAGGGACCAACGACCTGAGTAACAGTCTGGACAACTTCGGGCTGACTCAGCATTTAACAGAGTCCACACACATTAAAGGACACACACTAGATTTACTGATTTTTTCCAAGGTTACTATGTGTGATGCGGGCCTGTCTGATCATTACTGTGTTTTCTTTGAGAGTACAATTCCTGTTCGCACAAAAGTTTTAATGGAGGTGATCACAAAACGGTGTATAACTGAAAACACCTGCCCTGTCAGGAGCTTCAGCCAGTGAGCTTGTCTCTAGTTTTAATAATAAAATGCTGAATATTATGGATGCTGTTGCTCCTATTAAGGTGAAGGTTGTCTCTGGAAGGAAAAAGTCTCCATGGAGAAATTCCACATTGGTGAAAAATGGAAAAAGAGAGTTGAAAAGCCAAGCGCAGATAGAGAAATACAAATCTACAGGTTCATTGTGACATGTATGAAGAGAAACTTCACTCTTGGGTATAATTTACAACTGAGGAATGCAAGGAAGTCCTATTTCTCTGACATTATTAGCAAAAACTATCACAGTGCTCGGGCCTTATTCCCAGTGTAAACAGCCGGATCTGACCCATGTAAACAACCAGATCTTAGGAAATATTTAAATATTTTTTACAATTTTAGATACATTTAACATGATATTTTAAAGGAAATACATATTTTTATTTTATCATGTGTTGTCTTAAATGAAAGATTTTGTGTGGTTCTTGCATTTATCGAGTAGAAGGAAATATTTTTAGCTAGTTTATCTGGCCACGCCCACTGAATGTCTGACCCCGCCCACTGTCCAGCTCCACCCCGTTCTGCGATCTGCAGCTGGGTGTTATCTCATCCAGGATGCAGCATCAATACTTTGCTGTGTCTCCCGACGCAGTGTGGAGCGCATGGAGGAGATACCAGTAGACAGGCCAGTATACCAGGAGACGTGGAAGGGGCTGTAGGAGGACAACAGCCCAGTGTCAGGACCGCTATCCGGAGCTCTGCCAGAGTTCTACCTCCAGCCGCCATTAATTTTCATGTTTCTGCTAAAACTGTCAGAAACAGACTCCATGAGGCTGGTATGAGGACCCCAGCCCAACACCATGTAGCCCGATTGGAATTTGCCAGAGAACTCCAGGATTGGCAAACTGTCCGTTGGCTCCATGTGATCTTCACAGATGAGAGCGTGACAGGCGTGAGACAGTCTGGAGATGCTCTGGAGAGCGTTCTGTGGTCAGCAACATCCTCCAGCAGGACCAGTTTGGAAGTGGGTCAGTGATGGTCTGGGGAGGCAGATTCTTGGAGGGGCACACAGACCTCCATGTGCTAGCCAGAGGTTCCCTGACTGCATTAGGTACCAGGATGAGATCCTCAGATATGTCTGACCATATGCTGCTGCAGTAAGACCTGGTTCCCTTTGATGCAGGACAGTGTTCGGCCTCATGTGGCTGTAGTGAGTCAGCAGTTCCTTCATGACGAAGGCATCGATGCTATGGACTGGCTCGCCCGCTCACCAGCCCTGAATCCAGTCCAGCACCTCTGGAACATCATGTCTTGTTATATCCACTGCTGTCCAGGGATTGACTAATGTGCTGATCCAGGTCTGGAAGAAGATCCCTCAGGAGAACATCTTTGGTCTCATCAGGAGCCCGGGTGTTGTAGAGAGTTCATACAGGCAGGTGGAGGCCATGTCCACTATTGAACCTCATTCAGATTGGTCTGGAGGAAGTTGGGTCAGCCTGTGGTCTGATCTTCTACTTTTATTTTGAGTCTAAATCCAGACCTCCTTGGGTTCATGGGTTTGAATTCCATTGATCATTCTTATGTTATTTGGTTTCAGGACATTCCCACTAACTTCCTGTCTGTGTTTCAGGACCACGGCTGGAAGGAGGCCGTATATGAGACGGGATTTCAGGCAAAGGTATTGGACGTTTGTTTTTTCTGATGATTTTATGTTTATATATTGATTTATGTTGGCTTGAAGATTCAGGAAGCTTCCTGTGATTCCCTCTCCAGGCAGATTCCAGACTCAGAGCTTTAAGTGCCACCTTCAGGGTGAGAAGTCCACATAAGTAAGTTAGTGTTGACTTTCCATCATCAGTTGTGGTTGAAAGTCTGTCAGAAGACACAGACACTGATGTCAGGAAATGATGAGTTGTTTTAGAGTTAATAATTCAATCTATTCTAATATTAAAGAAATGCAATAGGTTACTCTGATCTCTGGATAAATAAATGAAATATTTTTTCTAATTAATTCTCCAAAATCCATAAAAAAGCATCATCCCGAGGATCTGAAAACTCTGAAATGTCTCAGATTTAATTTTTGATCATTGATGTTTAAAATCTTCTCTATAATTTGCAGATGTTTCATGGAGATGAAACACTACAGTGATGATCTTCAGTCTCACACATCTCAGCTGCTCCGAACACGAGCTGTAAGTTCCTCACGCGTGTTTACCTGCAGTCTGGGCAAAGTCCCTTTATCATTTAAATGATTACATTTAGAGAAAACCTGTTCTTGTGTTGGTTCACTTCTTGTTGCAGAATCGTTATCTAACACAAATTCAGACATGCTTTTCTCCTCAGTAGGAAATGACACGAAGGCTGTCCTATATTGTGTCCAACATTCTGTTCGACGTTCTGTCTGATGTTCTGTCCAATATTCTGTTCGACGTTCTGTCTGATGTTCTGTCCAATATTCTGTTCGACGTTCTGTCCAATATTCTGTCTGATGTTCTGTCTGATGTTCTGTCTGATGTTCTGTCCAATATTCTGTTCGACGTTCTGTCTGATGTTCTGTCCAATATTCTGTTCGACGTTCTGTCCGATGTTCTGTCTGATGTTCTGTCCGATATTCTGTTCGACGTTCTGTCCGATGTTCTGTCCAATATTCTGTTTGTTGTTCTGGCTGATGTTCTGTCTGACGTTTTGTCTGATGTTCTGTCCAACATTCTGTCCAACGTTCTGTCTGATGTTCTGTCTGATGTTCTGTCCAACATTCTGTCCAACGTTCTGTCTGATGTTCTGTCCAATATTCTGTTCGACGTTCTGTCCAATATTCTGTTCGACGTTCTGTCTGATGTTCTGTCTGATGTTCTGTCTGATGTTCTGTCCAACATTCTGTTCGACGTTCTGTCTGATATTTTGTTCGACGTTCTGTCTGATGTTCTGTCCAACATTCTGTTCGACGTTCTGTCCGATGTTCTGTCCAATATTCTGTTGGACGTTCTGTCTGATGTTCTGTCCAACATTCTGTTCGACGTTCTGTCCGATGTTCTGTCCAATATTCTGTTAGACGTTCTGTCTGATGTTCTGTCCAATATTCTGTTCGACGTTCTGTCTGATTTTCTGTCCAATATTCTGTTCGACGTTCTGTCTGATGTTCTGTCCAACGTTCTGTTCGACGTTCTGTCTGATGTTCTGTCCAATATTCTGTTCGACGTTCTGTCTGATGTTCTGTCCAATATTCTGTTCGACGTTCTGTCTGATGTTCTGTCCAATATTCTGTTCGACGTTCTGTCTGATGTTCTGTCTGATGTTCTGTCCAATATTCTGTTCGACGTTCTGTCTGATGTTCTGTCCAACATTCTGTCTGATGTTCTGTCCAACATTCTGTCCAACGTTCTGTCTGATGTTCTGTCCAATATTCTGTTCGACGTTCTGTCCGATGTTCTGTCCAATATTCTGTTTGTTGTTCTGGCTGATGTTCTGTCTGACGTTTTGTCTGATGTTCTGTCTGATGTTCTGTCCAACATTCTGTCCAACGTTCTGTCTGATGTTCTGTCTGATGTTCTGTCCAACATTCTGTCCAACTTTCTGTCTGATGTTCTGTCTGATGTTCTGTCCAACATTCTGTCTGATGTTTTGTCCAATATTCTGTTCGACGTTCTGTCCGATGTTCTGTCCAATATTCTGTTCGACGTTCTGTCTGATGTTCTGTCCAATATTCTGTTTGACGTTCTGTCTGATGTTCTGTCCAATATTCTGTTTGTTGTTCTGGCTGATGTTCTGTCTGACGTTTTGTCTGATGTTCTGTCTGATGCTCTGTCCAACATTCTGTTCGACGTTCTGTCCAACGTTCTGTCTGATGTTCTGTCTGATGTTCTGTCCAACATTCTGTTCGACGTTCTGTCCAATATTCTGTTCGACGTTCTGTCTGATGTTCTGTCCAATATTCTGTTCGACGTTCTGTCTGATGTTCTGTCCAATATTCTGTTCGACGTTCTGTCTGATGTTCTGTCCAACATTCTGTCCAACGTTCTGTTCGACGTTCTGTCTGATGTTCTGTCCAATATTCTGTTCGACGTTCTGTCTGATGTTCTGTCCAACATTCTGTCCAACGTTCTGTTCGACGTTCTGTCTGATGTTCTGTCCAATATTCTGTTCGACGTTCTGTCTGATGTTCTGTCCAATATTCTGTTTGATCTTCTGTCCGATGTTCTGTCCAATATTCTGTTTGTTGTTCTGGCTGATGTTCTGTCTGACGTTTTGTCTGATGTTCTGTCTGATGCTCTGTCCAAAATTCTGTTCGACGTTGTGTCTGATGTTCTGTCCAATATTCTGTTCGACGTTCTGTCCGACGTTCTGTCCAATATTCTGTTCGACGTTCTGTCTGATGTTCTGTCTGATGTTCTGTCTGATGTTCTGTCTAATGTTCTGTCCAATATTCTGTTCGACGTTCTGTCTGATGTTCTGTCCAATATTCTGTTCGACGTTCTGTCTGATGTTCTGTCTGATGTTCTGTCCAACATTCTGTTCGACGTTCTGTCTGATATTCTGTTCGACGTTCTGTCTGATGTTCTGTCTGATGTTCTGTCCAATATTCTGTTCGACGTTCTGTCTGATGTTCTGTCCAATATTCTGTTCGACGTTCTGTCTGATGTTCTGATGTTTTGTCTGATGTTCTGTCCGATCTTCTGTCCAACATTCTCTCCAATGTTCTCTCTGATGATCTGTGCAACGTTCTGTCCGACCTTCTGTCTAATGTTCTTTTCAACATTCTGTCTGATGTTCTGTCCAACGTTCTGTCTGATGTTCTGTCCTATAGACAGAACATTGGACAGAATAATGTTCTGTTCGATGTTCTGTCCAATATTCTGTCCAGAATTTTGTCCAACGTGTTGTCTGATGTTCTGTTCAACGTTCTGTCCGATGTTGTGTCCGATATTCTGTCCAACATTCTGTCCAATGTTCTGTCTGATGTTCTGTCCGATGTTGTGTCCGATATTCTGTCCAACATTCTGTCCAATGTTCTGTCTGATGTTTTGTCCGATGTTGTGTCCGATATTCTGTCCAACATTCTGTCCAATATTCTGTCTGATGTTTTGTCCGACGTTCTGTCCGATGTTGTGTCCGATATTCTGTCCAACATTCTGTCCAATGTTCTGTCTGATGTTTTGTCCGACGTTCTGTCCGATGTTGTGTCCAATATTCTGTCCAACATTCTGTCCAATGTTCTGTCTGATGTTTTGTCCGACGTTCTGTCCGATGCTCTGTCCAACCTCCTGTCTGATATTCTGTCCGACGTTCTGTCTGATGTCCTGTTCTGACTGTAAATTCTGGCACAGTGTAGGCACCTTCATTTTCTGACTGAAGAGTTTCTTTTCTTACGTTTTTACAGGTTTGGAGCTTTTTAAGCCTTTTCCTTCTTAAAAATCCACCAAATTTTGAAACTTTGTGAGGGAGGCTCTCTTCCTACTGTCTCAGGTGGAATTGTAAATGTTTATGCATGTACATTTAAGGACACTTCAAATTCTTTACCACATGTGGACATTTGGCATGAAGTCCAGCCTCCTGTCTGGTATTTCTGGGTGTGGGACAGATAGTTTGTTGAGGGCCATACCATGTGCCTTCCACATGTCAGAGGTGTTTACCACATGAAGTCTCATTGGGGGGGCTGTAACTCAGGAGGAAGAGCAGTTGTCTGCCAACTGGAAAGTTGATGGTTCAGTTCTCGTCCTTGTTGTCCTTGTTGCCTCCTGATGTGTTTACTTGGGTATGAATGTGTGTGCTAGTAGAAAGCACTTATAGAATATAGAAGCCTATGGATGAATGTGACATGTAGTGTAAAAGTGCCTTGAGTGGTCAGCGTGTGCTGTATGAGGACATCCATGTACAGTTTATGGAAGCTGCTCTCAGTGATGGCTGGCCTGTAATTTGTCCCATCATTGGAATTACCACTGAACTTTTAAAACTTCTTTGAAATAATTAATTGAGATCAGCTCGGCCATTCAGCTCATTTTCCAACTGACAGAAAACAGAATGACATCTCCCACAGCTGTTTGAGACAAACAGGGAACAGACAGTAATATCACAAAACGAAGGATGTAGATCTGAAGGTAAGCTCAAGCAACACAGTAAGCTCGGACACACTGTAGGAGGGCGAGTCGTAGCACCCCCATGTAGAGATAAGCAGTGAGAGACCTCCAGTGTCTTTTCAACGTTTTTATAAACCACTACAGACACAGTTATATTGATCAGTGTATTTCATAACTAATATTTATTTTTCATCACTAAATCTAATCTGTAAATGAATTTATTGATATTTGCACTCTTGCTACTCTCTAAAATGTAGAACACTGATAAGTTTGGTGTTTCTGTTGATCCCAAAAATAAGGCTATGATAAAATACAGTCGGTGGAATAATCAGGGCACATTATTGATCAATATTTGGGGTAAATGTTAATGTTTGAGCTGTCTCCCGCCAGAGGCCATTTAAACCAACTGATTGCTGTTTGGATCTTTTTAGAGCTACATCAACCATGTGATCGCATGTCCGCGAGTTCAACGTATCGTAACTTTAAAGGCACTGCAGTGGATAAGTTTTTGGTCCTGGCCAGTCAGTGAGCTGGATCTCATAATGTAATTGTGTAAATTACAGAAGAGAACAAGCTGATAAAGCAATTAAAGCATTTAATGATGATTTAAAGTTACAAGACTGGAAAATTTTGTGTGAGAAACTGAGACAGAAAAAGCTTAAAATAACTTTATAGAAATATTTACTTGTCTATATAATAAGCACTGTCCCATCAGATTATTCACTAAATCAAAAAGATATTGTCCTTGGATTGTTCCTTAAATTGAAAACTAAAGAAGCTGAGGACAGATATAAGATGTGTAAAAATAAGCTGACAACCACAGTAAGAACGGCAAAGAAATTATATTACAGAAAAATTTTATTTAATAATAAATCCAATACAAAAAACATACAAATTATTAAATAGTATAATCAAGCAAGAATCTAAAATACCATGATTAGATCGTTTTGTTGACTCCGATAGTGAAAATCATCACATGAATAAGAACATTCAATAACTTCAATAAATATTTTGTTGCTCTGAATTAGTAGCAAAAATACCAAATCAAGAAATGGAGCCAGATTTTGTAAGGAACAATAGCATCTTTCTCTCTGCCGTCAGTGAGCGTGAAATATTAAATATTGTTTAAAAATTAAAACATAAATTTTCTACAGACTGTCTCTTAGTTGATATGGCACTGATAAAAAAGGTCATAAGTTATATCGTTACACCTCTAACTAACATCTGTAACCTGTCGCTTCAACGTGTTTTTTCCCAAGGAAAACAAACATTGCTAAGGTCATACCAGTGTAAAAAAACGGAAAGAAGCATGATTTCACAAACTACAGACCCATTTCACTTCTTCCCCAATTTTCTAAAATCCTTGAAAAAGTATTTGAATTTACAGTTTTACAGATTTATAGATTTAATTAATGATGCAGAAGAAATATCAAAAGCACTGGACAATAAAAATATGCCACACAAATTTTCATTGATCTTAGAAAGCTTTGACACCTTCAATCGTGAGATATTACTTAAAAAATTAGAATGATATGGAGTACAGGGCATGGCTGGTAAATGGGGAAATGGTTACTGAAGCGACAGAGTACAATATGTTAAACTGGGACAGCTCTCTTCCACATGTCTTGACATTGCTCGTGGTGTTCCCCAGGGGTCAGTATCGGGCCCTAAATTTAATTTGTATATTAATGATTTCTTTAGTGTTTCTCAATTAGTTAAATGCATGTTGTTTGCTGATGACACAAATGTATTCTATAGCCATGACAGTTTTGACTCATTATCACAGTAAATGAACTATGTAAAATAAAAAAGTCTTGTTTTGTGGAGTTTTTGTAAAGCCCTTGTGGCTTCTCCTTTAGTTATTTTAGTTAGTCTGGGAGTCTGGATAGAGAGTGTTATTGCTGTATATTGAGTTTTGTATTTATTTGTTCAGTGTTTGGACACATAGTTGCTGGTGCAGCTTTGTATATATCTCTCGCTCTAAAGGCCAGCTTTGTGTGTTGTTCTTTTTGACTGGCTGTTTTGCTTTGTTGTTTTCGTTCTGTTAAGCAGCATCGCTAACCCCAACTCCCTTCAGCTTTTCAGCTTTGGTTGTTTGTACTACATCCCTTGTCGGGACTGTAAACCTATATTGTTTAACTCTTAAAATCTTGCTCCAGTTCCATCTAACCATCTGTTTACCATCCTTAGGATTGATTTTCACTTTTACGTACCCTTGTGGTATTCCCATTACAATTGTTACTAAATGAAACCATTGTTACCTGTGGTAATATCAGTGTGTAAATATGAGTATGTGTCGTTTTACATGTGCATATATAACACTGTTTGTTGATGAGGTTTTCTGAGATGACTGAATAAGGAAGCAGCTCTTTGTTCTTTGTGAATGTATTATTTTCTTTTACAAATTGGGGTGGGTTTCAGTAAATTTTACTTCTCCCCACTCTGTTTTGAGAATCAGTGTATAATCCTTATTTTGTATAGCCTGATTTAAGTCTATTAGACTTAACTGTAGACTTAATTTCTGTTTGTTTTGTTCTTGAAATACTATCTATGCTTGAAATAAAAATTTAATTAAATTAGATATTCTTTTTCTTTCATCTTGATGAGTGGTTATTTTGGGGTATATTGGCCCATAATGAGCTGCATGATGTTTTCCTGGTGGTTTGGTCCAAGTTAGATGTGAAACAAACCAAAGGAAAGTGAGAAATTTCTCTTAATCCACTACCCAGTTGAAGTCCCCTGTCTATCCTGGTGGAAATGAACTGTAAGAGTCTGTTTGGTTTGCATGAAAGCTCAGCAGCGTTTGGAACAATGTCACGTCAGTTCCTTCAAATCTGCAGATATTGGGACTATTTATTTCAGTGTAGGTGGGGTTGTACAGGCTAATATTGCACTAAAGGTAATTTTTTTTATTTTGTGCAGCCCTAATTGAAACAATAACAAATATGAACGATTTCTTTCTTCCACAGAGGGTTGCTGATCGACTGTATGCTATCTACAAGGTCCATGGGAACTATGGAAGAGTCTTCAGGTCCAAATATAATCAAACACAATAATATTTGATCTAAAAATGGACTTTACTCTTTTTACAGAATATAGATAGTGTTTTAGAAACATTTAGAAATTAAACCAGACTTGAACAGTGTAAAATGGAGGTGTGTCTGTTCGCTGCAGCGAGTGGAGCGCCATCGAGAAGGAGATGGGAGACGGACTGCAGAGTGCAGGTCATCACATGGATGCGTACGTATCTCTACAGTCACTACTTTCTCATAAAGCCATCTCTTTAACACAGAAAATCTCTGTGATGAATACTTTTTTTTTTAACTTCCTGTACACCTGCAGATATGCTGCTTCAATAGACGATATCTTAGAAGAAGAAGAACATTATGCAGACCAGCTGAAGGAATATCTGTTTTATGCTGAAGCGCTGAGGTGAGAAATCATCTTTACAATAAAAGCTGCTGCGTTTGTCAGTTCAGAAGCTTTTCTGGGTGTAAGCGGTTCCTTTCTTTTCTAAAATGTAGCTGCCGTGAAATGATCTGTAAATTACGGAAGCGTGGAGCTGTCACCCAAACAAAAAATAATTAAAAAAAAAAGTTATGATTTGTTGCATTTTTTCTGTGACTGGATAAAGTCTGACAAACATTACAAACGCTGAATGCTGTTTAGAACAGAGTAACTCCATGAACACCAAGCCTGGGACAGACTTTATTTGTAATATTACTTTAACACCATTTTTTGTTTGCAGTGGAAATATTCATGATGATTCATTATAATGCAGCTTAAACTTAGAAAACTAGTGACTGTTCTAATAGACTAGATAAGCTGGATTCTGTTCTTTGACTGATGTTAGATTTGGCTCACAAAATGTCATTTTATGACTGAGATAAACACTGATGCTCAGCTGTGCTCGCTTTCTTGGCAGGGCGGTATGCAGGAAACATGAGCTGACCAAGTTTGAGTTTGAGATGGCCTCCCAGGACCTGATCTCCAAGAAGCAGCAGCGTGAGGAACTGGCTACAGGGGTACACTGATGTTCTCCTTTAACTCCTGCTTCTCTAAAAGTCTTTCCCACATCATCTTCACCAAGTCTCAGTAGGATTTTTCAGGCTTAATTGACCTGACATCTAGTGGTAAAGATGGGTAAATTATAGTAGTGAATGGATGGTTGCTGTCAGTGGCCAAAATTCTTCCAGACATAAACATGTTTTCATCTGTGAGTGGATCCTGTGGCCTCAGGTGCAGCGATGTCCTGCAGGTAAGTACACTGCTAAAAGAAAAAAAAACAGAAGATCTTGATAATTGAAATATACAGTTGAAAATCTTTTTTGTTGAACCAAATAACATAAGAATGATCAGTGGAATTCAAACCCATGAACCCATGGAGGTCTGGATTTAGACTCAAAATAAAAGTAGAAGATCAGACCACAGGCTGACCCAACTTCCTCCAGACCAATCTGAATGAGGTTCAATAGTGGACATGGCCTCCACCTGCCTGTATGAACTCTCTACAACACCCGGGCTCCTGATGAGACCAAAGATGTTCTCCTGAGGGATCTTCTTCCAGACCTGGATCAGCACATTAGTCAATCCCTGGACAGCAGTGGATATAACAAGACATGATGTTCCAGAGGTGCTGGACTGGATTCAGGGCTGGTGAGCGGGCGAGCCAGTCCATAGCATCGATGCCTTCGTCATGAAGGAACTGCTGACTCACTACAGCCACATGAGGCCGAACACTGTCCTGCATCAAAGGGAACCAGGTCTTACTGCAGCAGCATATGGTCAGACATATCTGAGGATCTCATCCTGGTACCTAATGCAGTCAGGGAACCTCTGGCTAGCACATGGAGGTCTGTGTGCCCCTCCAAGAATCTGCCTCCCCAGACCATCACTGACCCACTTCCAAACTGGTCCTGCTGGAGGATGTTGCTGACCACAGAACGTTCTCCAGAGCATCTCCAGACTGTCTCACGCCTGTCACGCTCTCATCTGTGAAGATCACATGGAGCCAACGGACAGTTTGCCAATCCTGGAGTTCTCTGGCAAATTCCAATCGGGCTACATGGTGTTGGGCTGGGGTCCTTCTGGACGCCTTCCTGGTAAGGTGTTCCGGGCATGTCCCACCGGAAGGAGGTCTTGGGGAAGACCCAGGGCACGCTGGATAGACTGCATCTCACGGCTGGCCTGGGAACACCTCGGGGTCCCCCCTGATGAGCTGGGAGAGGGAAGTCTGTGACCCGACTCCAGATAAGCGGCAGAAAATGGATGGATGGATGTGATGTATGATGTGATGTGTTTAGGATGTGCCGGTATGATCCATGAACAGCTAAACTATAAATGCAAAAAAAAAGAGACTACTAGCAATATAGCGATAGCTGATCACCAGCAGCTGTCATGATTCATAACAGGAAAAGGAGGAGGAGAAGGAGGCTGCCGCGGTGTGCTGACATGGAGACGACCAGAAGAGCAACGTTTGTACAAAAGTGTGTAAAGATTTTTTTTTTTTTTTTAATGCGGGAAAAGTGTGGGTGTTAAAGCATCCTCATCCCCCGTGAGTGTGACCCTCAAACCCATCCATAGAACCAACCACCATGTTGCCTGTAGACAACTCAATGTCTCCTCATCATTGACAGACGCTGTGCATGCGTCAAATGCGTTAAAAACTTTAACACAATAAATTACATAAATTAGTTACTGCCATAAACGCGGTATCTTTGACAGCCTTAGTTTTGAGTAATCTTAACTCTTCTGTGTTTTATTTATTTATTGTTTAAATCTATTTGCTATTTTATGACTGCTGATGCTATTGTGAAGCACTTTGGTCAACTGTTTTTAAATGTGCTAAATTTGACATTGACATTGCTAACCATGGAAAAACCACCGTTTATGTGGTCCAACCTACGGTTGGTATTAGACAGACAGGTCACCAACACAGAGACGTTAACCAGCTAATTCAGAAGATGAAGTAGCTGGATGTGTTAAAGAATAATCTCCAATATTTCTGTCAGTCTCAGTTGAATAAAACATCTCTGAACCTGTTTCCAGGTTTCAGTGTGTTTTCTTTCCTCTTTAACTTCTCAGATGGTACGGACTTTCTCCTTCAAAGGCATGACCAACAAACTGTTTGGACAAGACGCCCCTGAGCAGAGGCAGGCCAGGTTGAGCCTCCTGGAGGAGCTGATAGCTGAGAGCGAGGAGACGGTGAAGGAGAAAACAGTCGAGTGCGAGTAAGCTGCAGCTGTTTGAGTTTCTGTCTTTGGAAGGAGAAAAGTGCACCAATGAAATACATAAATACCGTTTTTAATAATTAAATCTGTCATTAATTTAGTAAAAGTGGAAATTAATACATGAACAAATTATTTAATATATTAATTTATTTAAAGTATATTTTAATTTAATGTTAAAACATGTATATATATTTTTAGCATATAATGCTGAGGAGATTCAGGAGGGAAAATCTTCCACATCAAAAACGCTCTGTGGCGTAGCTGCTTTGTGAATCTCGCTTTCCATCTTGCCAGTGAGCTGAGCTGTCAATCATTCTATTCAGGAGTCCTGTAAAAGAGGGTCCGTCGGGTAGCCTAACCTCAGATTGAGGAGCCTGGTACACACACAAGGATTTTTTTAATCTTATGAGATTTTTTTATCTGGTCGAGACCTCACACACGAAGATAAAAAATCAGGCATTTAACAGTTTTGATCATAACGTGTGGTGTGCTCCGATAAACTAATCACAGAACAACACACACATAACGATGCTGTCCTGCATCTACAATCTAGTCCTCCGAGCCGGACTTCTCACATGACCAAACGTGATCTAACAAAAACGTAGAAGAAGAACCATAGCAACAATCAGCAAAAGAAAGTAGAAGAAGAACCATAGCAACAACCAGCAAAAAAACGTAGATGAAGAACCATAGCAACAACCAGCAAAAAAACGTAGATGAAGAACCGTAGCAACAACTGGCAAAAAAAACGTAGATGAAGAACCATAGCAACAACTGGCAAAAAAAACGTAGATGAAGAACCATAGCAACAACCAGCAAAAAAAAAGTAGAAGAAGAACCATAGCAACAACCGGCAAAAAACATAGAAGAACCATAGCAACAACCGGCAAAAAAACGTAGATGAAGAACTATAGCAACAACCGGCAAAAAAAAGTAGAAGAAGAACCATAGCAACAACCGGCAAAAAACGTAGAAGAAGAACCATAGCAACAACCAGCAAAAAAACATAGATGAAGAACCATAGCAACAACCGGCAAAAAACGGAGAAGAAGAACCATAGCAACAACCGGCAAAAAAACGTAGATGAAGAACTATAGCAACAACCGGCAAAAAAAAGTAGAAGAAGAACCATAGCAACAACCGGCAAAAAACGTAGAAGAAGAACCATAGCAACAACCAGCAAAAAAACATAGATGAAAAACCATAGCAACAACCGGCAAAAAACATAGATGAAGAACCATAGCAACAACCGGCAAAAAAACATAGATGAAGAACCATAGCAACAACCGGCAAAAAAACGTAGATGAAGAACCATAGCAACAACCAGCAAAAAAAAAGTAGAAGAAGAACCATAGCAACAACCAGCAAAAAAAAAGTAGAAGAAGAACCATAGCAACAACCGGGAAAAAAACGTAGATGAAGAACCATAGCAACAACCGGCAAAAAAACGTAGATGAAGAACCATAGCAACAACCGGCAAAAAAACATAAAAGAACCATAGCAACAACCGGCAAAAAAACGTAGAAGAACCATAGCAACAACCAGCAAAAAAACGTAGAAGAAGAACCATAGCAACAACCGGCAAAAAACGTAGAAGAAGAACCACAGCAACAACCAGAAAACACAACTCATGGAAGAGCACATATAGGACGAAGGAATGATGGTGGTCTTGGGACTATTGTTAACAGAAAAAGCCAGAACTGAAAAAATAACAGACTGAAGAGGGCGTGGACATGGATTTTATTTACTTCCTTGATCCCCAGCCAGCTCGCTGTCTGATTGGCTACATTCTGTACCACGTCACCATCCACACAGTCACAATGCACGAGTCGTCGGCATTCCTCAGAAATCGGTTCTGAAATATTGAACGAGGTCGGGAAGAAGCAAAATCGGTACAAAACCAGCCAAAAATCGTAGGGTTATGTTATTGGAAATGAGGCCATGAAAAAATAAACTGTCTCTAAGTTTGTGAATCAATATTGGATTTTTTTTTAATTTGAATCGATTCAAAATGATAAATCGATGTTTCAAACCTAGCCCTACTAAACAGGAAGTTTCTCACAGCGACTTCCTTTGCCCTCAATGTTTTTTTTCGACTGTTATTAAATTAGTGACTTATTTAATGAATTATTCAATGCTGAATTTCTGCATGTCATTGGGTCACTTTTCTCCTTCTGTTTCTGTCTGCTGCTATTTTCTTGTATAATTTGATGGTCTCGTTCGCTGCAGAGAGCACGTCAAGAAGTCCAGGATGGACCTGCTGCGCTTCAAGTCTCAGAAAGACAAAGATCTGCGGGAAGCACTTATCAGCTACGCCGTCATGCAAATCAGCATGTGCAAGAAGGTCAGTGTGAAGAATTCAGCCGGTCGGGAGTCTCAGGACCATGCTAACGTTTTATTTCTGTCCTGACAGGGAATACAGGTATGGAGCAACGCCAGAGAGTGTTTCCTGAAGATGTGAAGCTGAAGCTTCGTTGTTGATCATGGACAATTTTTCTTAGGCAAAGGTCAAATAACAACCACAGCTTAACCATCAAAGGTTGGCAGCTACGGTGGTGAGAAATTAGAGGTTGTGGGAGGACCGAAGTTTTTTAAGTTTTAACCATTTCCCACTTTAATCTGGCCCCTCTGCAAGTTAAATTCATTTTCTGGTCATGGTTGTGTAAACAGCCTTTAACATCTTGGAGTGAGGACATCACATGTTGGATTATCAAGTAAAGCAGGATTTTTATTATTTATATCATAAATAAGATGTTAAATTTATGGACTATAGCTCACTGGTGTGGACAAGATGGCAGATATAGCTGCTGATGGCGTACAGTGTCACGTCTGACCCGTGTTAAATGGACTGATTTAGGACAGCTGAATGAAATATGATGCTCCTGAAAAGGAGGATGGATGGAAAATTGATATGGTTTATATCAGTCCTGTTATTTTAATTGACAATGAATATGAACTCATATTAAATGTCAATCTCTGTTCTGTAGATAAAGCTTCTATCACGTCATATTTAATTTAATTCAGCTTTAAATGGCTATGAAATGAGGACTTTTTTGTTTTAAGTAACTCTTATCTCCTCTCGCCTTATTTATTCGTACCTCTGGTTGGTGAACTGAATTTAAGCGGAAGAATAATAATTTAGCTTTTACTGAACCAGATAAGGTTTGTAAATCTGGAAATGAGTTTAAATAAATGAGATTATTTCTACTGGGATTGTGTGAGAAGGAGTTACTTATATTTAATTAAACTGTTTTGTGTTTAGTAAAATTTATTAATGTGCATTAAAATCTTTGCACTGTTTTTGCACATTTTTGACTGAACTTTATTTAATTCTGGTCTTCAGTTTTTTTCTATAATTATGGACTTTGTTTCAGATATTTTTATTTTTCCTGAACAAACATCAGCTGGAGGTTTTCTGTCAAGATTATTAGTAAATATCATTGAAAACGTGTACACAGACAGAAATGATGCAATAACCGTCCATTTTAACGTCAGGATGAAGGTTTTCCTGTCACTTTTTTTCACGTAGCCTGTTACTAGTTTTAACTTATTGAACACATAGATCAATTTCAAGACAGGGTTTAAATAAAAAAAAAATACTGAACACGGGCATAAAATCAACAACAACAAGAAAATAAATAAGGCACAAATACAAACATTACTAGACAAAAATTAATTGATCAGCTCCATGTGCATGCTAATTTATCGTAGGTGAACTCTATAGTACCAGAAAAGCAGAATATATATGTCTCAGTTTCTAATTTCCTTCACTTTTTACTTGGCATGCTGTCGTTTGTATTGGTACAGTTATAAATGACTACTTTTATGGTGAGTTAGCAAGTCACTGTTTTTTCTTTCATTGAAAAACTACCATGCATGTCTCAAAAGAAAAGTATAACAAAATCTTAATGTTTCCTAGAGATTGCTGGTGTTTATATATATATATATATATATATATAAAACGGGGCCACAGGAATTGCTTTGATTACTGACAAAAGCTGACAGTCTAAAGTTTTTGAAATCTGGGTAAGCTAAAATATCACCGTTATGAACAATGGCCCAAACTCCTTTGTCTTCCCAGTCTTTATAGTATAAGGATTTCTTCTTGTGTATAATTATTTATTATTATTTTCCCTTTATTAATCCCACCTGGGAAATTCTTTCTCTGTATTTAACCCATCCTAGTTGCAGCAGGCTGCCAGATTCCTGCGCCCAGGGAGCCGTTGGGGGTTGGTGGAGTCGTAAAGGTTATTTCACGGCAAATAAATTCTCCCACTGGGACATTTAGTATCCACAGATACTATATTATGCCTGTATGTAATCGTG
This sequence comes from Melanotaenia boesemani, assembly GCF_017639745.1. Classification (NCBI taxonomy): domain Eukaryota; kingdom Metazoa; phylum Chordata; class Actinopteri; order Atheriniformes; family Melanotaeniidae; genus Melanotaenia; species Melanotaenia boesemani. The sequence goes on from NC_055704.1 coordinate 1,992,561, forward strand.
TTTAAAGAGTAAGTTGACATTTGAACGATAATTATTAAAGGTGTTGAGGCGCCTCCTTCCCTACAGCAGCACTGTACCAAGATGGCCGCCTAATTGGCACGTCGCTCTAGCGGCCTGCACCATTGGTTGCGGCTCGCGTCATTAAAACTCCCACAATGCACTGCGGCGTCAGCTGTAGACACACTTCCTGGTTGGGGCAGCTTGTTAACACGTGAAAACTATCTTGGGCCAGAAATGTCAGAAATCCTGAATGAATCGGAGGAAGAGGCGTTCCGGACCTTCGTGGGGCTCCATGCGGGGGCCCTCCGGTCCTCCGGGGTCCCCCAGATCTACTGGAGAAGCCTGTTCCACAAAATCACCAACGAGGTCTGAGTACGCTATCCTCCAGACACAGTGATGCAACCCCAGAAGTTCTTCTCATGGAACTTAGATCATTAAATAAAGATAGTGAAGTAAAATAAAATCTGCTTTCCTGCATTAAAATATGCAAATACACCGATAAAACTTTATTTGTTTTTCCGAGGAAACAGTCAGTCAGCCCAGGCATTTTTCACCTTTCTCTTTTTTTTTTTTTTTTTTTTTTTTTTTACAAATAAGCTGGATTTCTGATTGTAAGTGTTAGAAGAGGGAATTCGGGCTTTAAAAGACAGCATTCATACGCCAAATAAAGTTAGTAGATATCAGAATAAGTTAAAATACTCATTGTTACTAGAAGGTAACAGACATTTAACTGACGGGTTAAATGATGAAATCTCCTGATTTGACCATACTGATCAGGTTCCTTTTCTCTGGTCCTAGATATATGATGCTGGGGAGGTTTTTGGAATAATGCAGTTCCAACAAGAGGAAGAAAATAGAGAAGAGGAGAAGAAGATCAATCCTGGAGCTGTGATCAGCTGTAAAGTGGTGGTTACCAAGGAGAGTGGACTGAAGATGTCTGAGCCGACCAGGTGAGTTAACGTGGTTCTGATCTGAACCAGAACCATCTGGAAGGTTGTGATTCAAATTAAATCATTCATTAGTTATAAAATTCACGTTTAAAAATAATCCACTCACCCCACCTACATGAAATACTGCAAATTAAGAACAGAAAGAATTGAACAAATTCTATAAGTTACTAACCAAAATAGATACGTACCTTACCGTATATGTACCACAAACCAAATGGAATCTAGATTTAAATTTCAATGTTGCAGACCTCTGCCAAGCCATAGAGTCACTCACCTGAGAAAAGGCCCAACTACCCACCCAGTTACCAACCCCAGGCCAACACTCTTATGTACACTTCACTATCTCTTTACTTAATCAAGATATATCTTTTGTAGGATTCCTTGATGCTGGAAACCATTAGACATCAAGATAAGACAAATCCCTATAACAGTTTTTCTATACTAAATTTTCTCCATTGGTCACAGTCAGAGTTGGCTGTTAGTGTATTTAACATCCACCATGGTGTCATTTTTTTTGCCAGTGATTCTGGGAATTATCTGTTGAGTTAGAAGCTGTAATGGAAAAAATTATCCCTATCTCCCAATACTGAAGAATCTTTAAAAAATTCCTGGATCCAGACTGTGATCTGAATCATCCCCAAAATGTAATCACTCGTTCCTTATTCCATTTCTAACATTTCCTGAAAATTTCATGATAATCTGTTCATAACCTTTGGAGTTATGTTGCCAACAATCATTTCTGTCTTACATTTAACTTGACGAAGCCGCACACTGAACACACTTTGTGTTTCCTCACTGTGTTGTTTAGAGCAGTTGTTTCCAAACTAGTAATCACCGAGTCATCGCGTGGGGATGGGGGTTGCGAACAACAATGCATCTTATCTTGGTGGTCTTGGCTCAAAAGGTTTTGAAGCCACTGGTTTAGAGGATGGGAAGAATCATCCATCATGTCCAGCAGCTTGTGCAGCTTTCTTTTCTGGACAGTCAGCACCAGCGGCTCCAGAGTTATCCCCAGTACAGAACCAGAGTTATCCCCAGTACAGAACCAGAGTTATCCCCAGTACAGAACCAGAGTTATCCCCAGTACAGAACCAGAACCAGAGTATTCCCAGTACAGAACCAGAGTTATCCCCAGTACAGAACCAGAGTTATCCCCAGTACAGAACCAGAGTTATCCCCAGTACAGAACCAGAGTTATCCCCAGTACAGAACCAGAACCAGAGTATTCCCAGTACAGAACCAGAGTTATCCCCAGTACAGAACCAGAACCAGAGTATTCCCAGTACAGAACCAGAACCAGAGTTATCCCCAGTACAGAACCAGAACCAGAGTTATCCCCAGTACAGAACCAGAGTTATCCCCAGTACAGAACCAGAACCAGAGTATTCCCAGTACAGAACCAGAGTTATCCCCAGTACAGAACCAGAACCAGAGTATTCCCAGTACAGAACCAGAACCAGAGTATTCCCAGTACAGAACCAGAACCAGAGTTATCCCCAGTACAGAACCAGAGTTATCCCCAGTACAGAACCAGAACCAGAGTATTCCCAGTACAGAACCAGAACCAGAGTTATCCCCAGTACAGAACCAGAACCAGAGTTATCCCCAGCACAGAACCAGAGTTCTTCCCAGTACAGAACCAGAACCAGAGTATTCCCAGTACAGAACCAGAACCAGAGTTATCCCCAGTAAAGAACCAGAACCAGAGTTATCCCCAGCACAGAACCAGAGTTATCCCCAGTACAGAACCAGAACCAGAGTTATCCCCAGTACAGAACCAGAACCACAGTTATCCCCAGTACAGAACCAGAACCAGAGTTGCCCCCAGTACAGAACCAGAATCAGAGTATTCCCAGTACAGAACCAGAACCAGAGTTATCCCCAGTACAGAACCAGAGTTATCCCCACTACACAACCAGAACAAGAGTTATCCCCAGTACAGAACCAGAACCAGAGTTATCCCCAGTACAGAACCAGAGTTATCCCCACTACACAACCAGAACAAGAGTTATCCCCAGTACAGAACCAGAACCAGAGTTATCCCCAGTACAGAACCAGAGTTATCCCCACTACACAACCAGAACAAGAGTTATCCCCAGTACAGAACCAGAGTTATCCCCAGTACAGAACCAACCTTCTAGATCAGTTTGTTCAGTCTCTTTGAGTCTCTGGTTCTGGTTCTGCTGCTTCAACAGATGCTGCAAAGCTGATTACACTTTCCACAACAGCCTGATAGAAGATCTGAACCATCTTGGTTCAGACATTGAAGGATCTTAGCTTCCTCCAGAAGTAGAGTCTGTTCGTTCTTCTAGATGCTTCTTTGTTGTGTTTCCAGTCCAGTTTGTCATCCAGCTGAACTCTGAGGTTCTTTAATTCCTCCACCACCTCCACCTCTTCCCCCATGATGTAAACAGCGTTTTGTTTCCTCCTGAAGTCAATCTTCTGTTTTCTTTTGTCTGTGTTCTAGATTGTTTCTGCTTCATCTCACAAACTGACCAGTTCTCTGTACTCAGCTTCACTGATACTCCCCACAGCTGCAGAGTAATCAGAGTATTTCTGCAGATGACAGGACTCAGAGTTGTGTTGGAAGTCACAGGGCAGTGCTGAGCAGAATAGCTGACATGCAACCAGGGAAAGAAACAAACCAGAGAAGAAGAAGAGAATCAGGAAGGGAACAAAAAAGAACAAGACAAAGACCGATGGGTGCGTGCAAATGACGATATCCTGTGTGTGTGTGTGTGTGTGTGTGTGTGTCCGTCCAATTGTCAGCCAACCAGGTCAGTTGAAATGGCAGAAAAAAGAAAAATGACATATCAGTAATTTTGTACTGCTCCAAAACTCCAAGTAAGTAGAAAAAGTGAGCAGAAAGATCCAGTAAAATCAAGGCATTGTGATATAGAGATGTCCATCAGAAAGGAATGACATGCTTTTGAAAATGTTTCCTAGTGGTTTCATCAGGCAAAGTCAAGTCAGCTCATCGGTTTTTCACAAAGTTGATCAATTTAAATGGATGGTTAAATATTTTATTTATAAATCTGCAGTTACACGTTATAATTTAAACACAAAAGGGCTGGACATGTTTAAGTTGCCATATTTTGTGGTATAGTTGTAGTATCTTGTATTTTCACAACTTAGCGTTCCTGAGCAGCTGTTGATGGTGTGAGTCATGGAGCTCGGGGGAGATCTAGCAGGTGTTAAAGCTGGTTTGTGTTTCATGAAAACTTCTTTCTGTTTGTGAAAATGGAACAAGGATCAGTCTTTTTATTTTTTTGTTGATCTACACCACATTAAACCAGGTCCTGTAATAGATACGAGTGCTCTCTCTTACATTCCTGCAGTGTTTTCCTGGTGGATCACGCCTGGACGTACCGGGTGGAAAACGCCCGGCAGCAGCTGGAGCAGATCCCCGGACTGCTGCCCAGAATGGCCGCCCTCATGGGGGAGGATTTCCACGGTGAGGTCCCAAGTCCCGACATGGTGGACTTGATTTTGGAGCGCATGTGGAAGTACAACCAGACTTATCATCTCTCTCAAGGGGTAGGTTAGAGAGCACCACCCGCCCTCTGGTCACATGGTTTTCCTGGTGTACAGTGCCTTGAAAAAGTATTCATACGCTGGCACCCACCTTCTACAATATATTAGAAATAAAAGAAAAACAAAAAATACCTTCAGATATGAACCTAACCAATATTACTCTATTAAAACCAGGAAAAGACCCGACACTTCCATCCAGTTACCGTCCAGTTTCATTAATAAATGTAGATCTTAAAATAATCAGCAAAGCTTTGGCCAGAAGGATAGAAAAAAAATAACCCCTCTAATAATACATCCTGACCAAACAGGCTTTATTAAAGGTCGGCATTCCTCTGCTAACAAGCCGTAGGAAGGTTTCTGGTGTGTTCATGTGCAGGTGTAACAGTTAGTTGTCTGGTGATAGTTTGGGTTGAAGGGTGGTTTCCTTTTAGCTGTGGTGTTTTTGTCTCCTCTTTCTTCTTTCTTCTTTCCCTTTTGCTTCTTTTTGCTGTCTTTCTTCTTTTTCTGTCACCTCCAGTCAGGTCCAGCAAGATTACATAGATTCCATGATTCAAAGTAAATAATTAAATAAATAAATCAGGTTATCAAGAGGAGCCTTACCCATAAGTCTCCTCTTCGCAAAGCAAATTTTTTTGGCACAATACAGCAACCAGAATATCATTCTGCTGCTATGATGCTGGACAGGACAGGGGTTGAATACAAATGCACATACGCTTTTCAGATTCGTATTTGTTTACACTTTTGAAACCATGCGTCATTTTTGTTCCACCTCACAATTATGTGCTATTTTATGTTGGTCATATAAAATCTAAACAAAATATATTCCATTTTGTGATTGTAAGGTCACAAAATGTGAAAACGGGGCATGAATACTTTTTCAAGGCACTGTAGATGATGATGAGATGATCTCTGTTTTAAAAGTAAATCATTAGTAGTGAAAATATCAGCAGGAGATGATGGACGTGAAGCCTGAAGATGAATAAAGAGTTTGTTTTCGTGCCCAGTCAGCAGAGGAGAAGGTTCCAGTCTGGTACATCATGGATGAATTTGGCTCCCAGGTGCAGCACTCAGATCACCCAAGCTGCTGCATGGCTCCCTTCTACTACACCCAGGACCAGCTGGCCTACACGGTGCTGTGGCCTCTGCAAGACCTGCTGGAAGGAGGTGAGAACATCCACACAGAATCCTCTCAGAAATGCTAAAGTAAACATTTCAACCTACGACCATTTCCACAGACGAAGTTACTCGGGATTATGCATATGGAGAGACAAACCCCCTGGTGAGGCGATGCCGTCTGTTACCATGGATACCAGATGAACTGGATGGGGTGAGCAGCATCGTTGCAGAGCCCCAGGACTCATATTACGAGGTGAGAAATGAAACTGGGAAGAATGGAAACATGATGATGTGCAGAACAAGAAGATGTCTGAGGTGGGTCTGAGAGACCGGGATGGAGGTTGATCTGAACCAAGTCGGGCAGATAAGGACGGGCGAGATGATGGATGGCCTAGAAGGTATACAGAAGGATTGTCAAATTGATACAGTGTTAAACCGGAAGCCAGTGTAGCTGCTGCAGAACAGGGGTGATGTGGTGGACGGAGGGAGTGAAAATTAATATTATATTTGTGGAAGATATTACTCAGGGGAAGGAGGTAGATGATAACAAGAAGGGAACCCATGACCGATCCCTGGGGCACACCAGTGGTAATTCAGGAGGGTAGGGAAGTGAATGACTGTACATCTCTAGAAGTTTTCACTCCTCAGTGAATATGTGACGATTATTCCACTCCACCACTCGAGCGAGCCGCAGCAAAACCGGACAGGAAGTTCAGACTAGTTCATTTTTCAAAATCAAGACATTTGCAGAGCAGTGACACGTTTCCTGAGTACAGTTTCACTCTTATTATAGTCCCTAAATGTGCCCTTATAAAGACTTGATGGTCATATGGATCCATTCACACAATATAATTTACATTTGTAACATGGGACTTTTATTTTGGCGGTTTGCCGCTATGATGTAGCGCAAACTGGTTTACTGTTGGTCTGTCATTAATCTGGCATATTCTGTCAGTGTGTGTCATTAAATCAGCTGTTTACTGTCTGATATTAAACTGGCTATTTCCTCTCAATGTCTCCAGGCCGTCGCTCAGGAGAACAAGGAGCGCTTTCCTCTGGAAGTCCATCCGGTCATTTTTCCTAAAGATAAAATCCTGAAGTAAGTCTGAGCTCGGTTGTTCCTGTCATGAACGTTTTCAGGTGAAGACCTAGAAATCTGGACTCTATATAAAATATTATTACATTAAAAGATTAAATATTGGATAATTTAAAGAAAATAATCTACAGGAAAGGTAGAAAGTTTCATTCTTGAGATTAACCTTAATGATCACTCAGGACCAGTGTTGTTCACGTTACTTTAAAAATGTAATTAATTATAGTTACTTAAGTAGTTACTTCTTGCAAAAAGGTAACTGATTAAGTAACAGAGTTACGGCATTATACGAGTAATTTACTCAGAATTGAAATTTAAAATCATCAAATATGTTCCCTTTAACATAAATTCATCTGCATAATAATCCATAATAAACCTGAATATTAGACCAGACTAAGGAATGAAACGGAAACTTAAAGGAATAAATTATTAACAGAAAAACCAACACTAATCTCAGGCTGCTGAATGTGGTGGCTGCGCTTCTCCTGATTGCCTCTGCGTGTTTGGCTGTGCTCTGCAACTTAACCAAGTTAACCAAGAAATGTGCTTTTGAGCTCATGTGTAGGGTTACGGTATCATGTTGTAGTTTCTCTTCTGCGGAAACTTCTGAAATCCAGAAACAGATAAATACAAACTGACCAATCACAAGGGAGTTCTTCCGTGTAGCCGCTGCAGGTGTGGGTGCCCATCAGGTAAGGAAGAGGTGCACATCAAGCCTCCGCAGACCTACACGAAGCATGCAGTGGTGACGCCGTATCCGACCTTATGCAGACGACACGCTATAACAAATCCAGCGTAAGCCCCCGCTCAGACGGCTTCAGACGGAAGATTTATAGTTTACAGCGTTAAGTATTGAGTGAATTTGTTGGTACAAGAAATAATTCTGGGACAACTTCTGGCTCAAACATATGATGCTGCTTGCACCCTGTCACAACAAAACAAGGCAGCTCTTCTTCTACTCAAAAATTAGATCTATTCTTTGGTTTCAACTGTATCACTCCACCTTCTCAACACTACAGCGGTAGCACGATATAATCACAACATCAGTGACATTCAGAACAAAATGAATCTCATCTTAGTAACGTGCTGTCAGTAACGTTTTATCGTTAGTAACGTTAACAACAGAAAGTAATTAGATTACCCATTACTGAGAAAAGTAATGGCTATTTTAACGCCGTCATCACTGCTCAGGACACATGGACGTTTATAGGTCAGTTTGATTTTTAATTAATTTATTTTGGATAAAATCTGTTTTCCTCTCTGAGGATGCTGCTGTCCATGGTGCAGGAGCAGTGGAGCACAGAGTCCAGGATCCAGTGGAAGTACTGGGACCGAGCCTGGTCCTGTGGGCATCCCCTGACAGGAAGTCCAGGCTTCAGCTCCAGGATCCCCCGAAATAAAAAGCTTTAATCCTGTATGAAGTTTGGAGGTGTGAAAACAGGAGTCAGTAGTGAGCGGCTCCCTGATTCCTGCCTGTGAGGTTAGACTGGATAACATCTCTGTGGGATCTCCTCTTCATCCCGGGAACTCTGGAAGTCATAGGGACCAATCTAGGTTACATTTTTTTCTTATCAGAGAATAAAACCTTTCTCTGTTGCAGAGTTCAAACAGGCACGTTTGTGGTGTTTGAGGCAACTTAGTATATGAAGATGTTTTCTGTGCTGTGGCCCTTCTCATTTTGTGGTTATTGGGCTACAGTTGGCAGTAAAGATGGATTTATCCTCGTGCGGCGTCTGCGTCCGGTTGATGATGGCGTAGTTGATGCTGGTGAGTTTGCTCTCGCACTCGAACGTAGGGGGTACGTGTTGTTTTTGGTGTTGTGTTGCAGTTTCTCCTCCTAACCTGAAGGTGGCAGCAGGGGTGGGATCAGCCGGTAAACTCACCAGGTCGTAGTTCTTTTGATGGTATGCGTTTTCTGTTTTCAGACAACACTGGCATCCAGTATGGTTCAGTGTCTTTATTAGCAGGAAGAAAACGTGTCGATCCTGCCAAGTTAAAGACAGAACACCTTTTTCTTTTTTTAAAATCACACGAAAGCCTGATTTGGACTTTTAAAGCTCCACTACTGAACTTGGTCAGGTTTTTCCAGTGAGTCCCCTCTAATGACTTTCCATCATGTCTCTTCTCTCAGATCTCTACTGTAAGCTCTTCTTACAACCTAGTTCTAAGTAGAGCTTGTGCAACGTAATTTCTCCCTTGTCTCTGGAGTTTATATTATAAGCATTATATCACTGAAAACCATTTAGATAAATCAATAAATTAATAAATATAGTGAGAGAAATTATGAACAGGTTCTTCTGAGAAACAAGTCAGGGAAGCTCTCCGCTCTAATAAAGAAGCTGACAGGTGGTAGAAAGGATTTATACCTAAGCTGTGCAGGGACGGATCTAGAAAAGTTTAGATGGGGGCCAGGCAGGGACACTGTCCAGGAAAAGGGGGGCACAAATGAGATTAATTTTTTTTAGGGTCTTGATTTTATGTAATATTAAATAGATTATTACAATTAAAGTTAATGTAAAAAATGTGAAGAAAACCCAAGTGATCATTGGCTCTTTCTGTTGATATAATACAGTAAAAACAGGCAGATTTCAGGCATTAATGGTGGTTAATCATGATAAATTAATTTGTAAGCTGTGATTAATCTGATTAAAAATTGTAATTAATTGACAACACTTATTGAAATGTAAATGTATTTTAAAGCTTTACAGGAATTTTAAGAACATTTCTCTAATAATAATAATACATTTTATTTGTATTGCACACTAAAATCTAACGACATCTCAAGGTGCTCCTAAAATAACAATATTAAAAGTGGGAATCAATTTACAGTTAAGAACATAGCAGCCTAAAAGTCGGCTACAGGTATGTTTGTCAAAGGCAGCACGGAGCAGGAGGGCCATAAGGGAGTCGGACATCCTGATTGATTCAGGCTGCAGGGAGGAGAAGGCACGGTCACCCATGGCTGACAGCCTGGTGCGGGGGGCAGTGAGAAGGTTGTGAAGGGAATGGAGGACCGGAGTGATGTGGTGAGATTTCCGGGTTTTGCTGAGGACATGCGCAGCACTATTCTGGACATACTGCAGCCTCTGGATGGTTTTGGAAGGGAGTCCTGCCAGTAGAGGGGGTGTGGACCACTCTCTCAGCATCTGGTTTGGAGAAGGTTTGAGTTTGGGGTTGTTCTTCAGGTGGTAGAAGGAAACTCGACAGATGGGCCGAATCAAACGTGACACAAAGGATGGTGAGAAGTGAGGACAGGAGGATGGTTGTCATTAGTGATGTAGGGGATCCCAGTATATTTTCTGTCTGCTTGTTTCAATGTTGTAGTTTTGTCACATGTCTGATGTTTATCTGTTTATTGTTGATGATCTTTATGTAATGAATTATCTTAATGTCTTCATCCAGACATCACTGAGTATTTTATTATAATGTAGAAGTTTCATAATTGGACCAGTTTGAGTCCAGTTGGGTTATGGTCATTACCTTCCCTTCCCACCATCTGGTTCTGTTTATTCTCCTTTGTTATGTCATTATTTCATTTATCATTATTTACTCTTTCTGTTTATTTTCATTTCAGAGTGTTCTCAGAAATGTCCCAAGTAACAGACAACCTGACACATTCCCGCTTCCAGCTGACACAAGACGAGCAGGAGGCGGACGTTGCTTGGAGTTACAACCACATCAAAGATTACAGGTGAGTCCAGGTGAGTTGGGTTTTTAATCAGTTTTATTTCTGTTAGTCAAGAAGTTGTTAAATAGTAAATGTTTATCAGAACAGAATCATTTAATCGTGGTTTTATGGGATAATAAATCTGGATAGTTATGTTTTAACTATGGTGAGATTTAATGGTGAGATGTTTAAGGACAACGGAGATTTACAGTGAGTGAATAAAAAAAACTAAATTAAATTAATCAGAGTTTCCTAATAGAAGTAAGACATTTTGGTGAAACAGCTGATGTCAGTAATCATCGCCGACCTGACTTTGTGTTCATCATATTCCAGTTTGGTTTGTATGTTCATGAATGCATCATGGGTTCCAGCAGCAGGACAGCAAGCCCTGCAGGAAGCTGCGGACTTTCAGCTATCCGATGAGCCAGAAGATTTTGCAATTTCTATCATTTTCTTTGACCGACCAACATCTGTTGTTTGCGTATTAGCCCACGGGTAATACTAATGATACTCACGACTAATAATACTCAGACATGGGGCGACTCAGACAGGCCAGAACTGAACACACCACGCTTTATTTCCATAGACTGTATATAAAAGATGGACGAAGCCTCCGTGACGTCACTCGTAGGTTTCTGAAGAGCTGAATTGAAGCTCATTGGGCGGTTCCACCGTCGCCATCTTGGCAGCGTCACGTGTGTTGTCATTCCTGGAAAATCCAAAAATGGGCAAAGAGGTGGAGCTGAGAGGGAGACTGTGATGGTGGGGATGGATGATTGACACCCGTCAAACTCTGAGCTGCCTGTAGCTAAGAGCTAACCGGGAGCTAAGGGTAGCTAAGCAGCAAACGGAGGTAGGTGGGCTAAAGCTAAGGCACATTGTTAGCCAGCTAAAAACTGTGGTTGTGCTACACTCTCCCTTCTTTATGCGGATATTGGATACCTGTCAATCAAAAGGACACGCCCCCAATTATGCTAAATTTCAAGATTAAATAACATCCTAAACAATGTTAAAAAAATTCACCCCCCCTCACAGTTGTCAAGATGTATATATATGCATATATGTGTATATATATATATATATATATATTATATGTGTATATGTAAATGTCACACTTTTAGTAGTTTTACAACTGAGATTCTGGACTTTCTGTGGATACCACACGTTTATAGTTACATTTACAGACCTGACGTTACACCAGTAAAACGAGATGTTAACCCTTTAACTCCCGGTAGCGGAGGCTGCAGGTGTAGAGGTGAAGCTAAACAGTCAAGCTAAGAATGCAAAGTTAATTTATAGGCCAGAAATCTGGATAATGAAGCAGTGAAGGTGCATGGATGGAAGTTATTGTGCATATTGTGAATATTTCTCTCTCCTCACCATCTAGAAGCTGTGAGATTCTCATCCTGCTTTCTGTCTGTTCACCTGATGCTGATATTCATCACATATTGTTCCTTCTGTGTTTAGAAGGAAGCAGCTTCACAGCTTTAAATCCATCCTGCTGACTTTTTACCTTGTTATTCACAGTGTATGTTGGTTACACGTAAAGAGGGTTTTGGTTCAGAGCTTTAAGGCTGCTTGTAGATGCTGAACAACAAAGATCAATTTTTGTTAAAAAAAAAAAAGAACAACAAAAGGGCAGATAGGACAAGTTTAGGTACTAGATTGTTGTTATATTCACTTCTGGGTAATTGTTTTCTTAGCTAGTACCCAGAAGTGTGTCATAAAACTGAATTTAAAGGATTGTTTGAGAAATGCTCTGAACTTCTATTATAAGCAACCAACAACAATAAGACAAATTTTCATTTGAGAATATTTCTGGCTTCTCTGGCAGGAAGCTGAGTGAGGAGCAACCTCATTTAATGCTGAATCAGTTTCCCTGTGAGAGCATCGTAACCGTGAAGGACTGTCTGGCTGCTGTGGCTCGCAGAGTGAAAGGCGGTCCCTCCCCCGACTGGCTTCCAGAGACCTTTAACCTGCAGACCGAGCTGCCGCAGTTCATCAAGTATTACAGGCTGAGACAGGATAGGTTGGAGTCGTTCTTCCTGAGAGTCATTCATGTTGTTAACTTTCTGATTAATAAACTGAATCAATGTACAACATCCACAGTCTCTGCCGCTATGTTTTCAGGAAGTGGTTTACAGGTTTTCTCCTTTTTTTCAGGGGAGAAGACAACCACTGGATCTGTAAGCCCTGGAATTTGGCTCGTGGACTGGACACACACATCACCAACAATCTGGACTACATAATCAGACAGAGAGAGAGCACACCAAAGGTATCTGCCCAAAGAAGTCTGATGTACCCAAAGAGACCTGGTGGACCCAGACAGGTGTGGTAGATCTGAACAAATCTGGTAGATCCAAACAAGTCTGGTAGATCCGAACAAGTCTGGTAGATTCAGTGGTGCAAGCAATTCCAGCAGTTTGCGTTCTTTCTTCTTTTCACATGCCTTTGAACAACCATTAAAAAAAATCCACCTTATAGTAGGGTTGTCATGATGGTAAAATTTAAAACTCGATACCAATACTAAGGATGTTGCCCAATACAATATTTAATACTATAGTGAGGAAAAGGAGATTATTCTTTTAGTCAGAACACCACAAAAATAACAACACAATTCAAACAATACAACAAAAATATATTAATACATTAAATACATACATACATACAAACATGAAAATATATTAATAGTTTAAAATAAATGCAATATTTTAAAGCTCTATTAGTTCGTGAAGAGATAGTCTTGAACAGTTTTGCCAGTTAGCTCACTGTACTGGAACAAAACCACGGCGCCGAGGGAACGCAGCGTCCACGATGTGACGCTCTAACCATTCTAGTTCTTATTTTAAGGCAGTTTAAACTGAATTATGGTACTAGGCAACTTCCAACAGCCATTCCATTTTTAAAGGCTTAATTTTATTGTTCTGATATTATAATTCCAAAATGAAATATTAATGTATTTGATTTTATTGTATTTGCTCCACATTTCTGATAAATGAATATATTCTGGGCGTTATCAAACATAAAGACATGTCTAAACTTACAGGATTAATTACTTTAATACATGTTGCTAAAGCAAAAGGAGCAGTAAAGTATTTTTATTACAAAACTTATTAATAAAATATATTACAGTAAGTAAAGTAAAAAACTTTACAGTATCTGATGGCAGATCTACTCTGAGATCTGAAGAGAGTCCTGAATGGCGTGACTGAATGTCTGACCGAACAACTCTGGGACTCGTCACCAGGGTTCGAATAATGGGGGAGCTAAGGGGAGCTTGGCTCCCCTAAAGACACTCGGCTGACACTCTAAGCCCTAAAAATACTCCAACTTCAGGTTACATATAATTTTTCCATAAGGTTCCAGATGTTTGTTAAAAAGAATAGCATCAATTTGTCAGTGTTTTCTGTTTATTCAGTTATTTAATTGAATAATTAAATCTTCCAAAAGACGAAGGGGATCCCTTCAGTTTCTTCAGCACAGTGGACAGCAGCACTGTTAGCGATGCTTCTTTTTCTGGTTGTTAAAAGAACTTTCTGCCCCGTTTTTATTTAAACAAGCTGCATTCAGTAGTTAGCAGGTTTTTGGCAGTAACCATATTTTTGACTGCACTATGTGTATTAATGTGTATGCGTATGCACGTGACTGAGGTGCACGTCTGAAAATGAGGCTCCCCCAAAAGCGGCGTAATTCGAGCCCTGCTCGTCACGTTGATCAGAGAACATCAGACATCAGATTCAGTGGAGGAAAGTGATGTTCTCACCTGTACATGAGTTTCATGCAAATCGTTGCTGCTGCATTTAAAATCACGTACTTATTGTGTTTGTAGCACAAACCCTTTTACTTGAATTCTCAGGTGTTCCACCTCACCTGCTCTCTCATCATCCATCTCAAGATTCAAGGTCTTTATTAGCATCATGCAGCATAAATAAATTTTAAGGAGTCTCTCAGCTTAGCACACATAAATAAATAAAAAAAATAATATTTAAAATATGTAAAAGATATAAAAACACCTCTATATTTACAGAAAATGAGACTTCACAGCAGACATGTTTACAGGTGGATAAAATGCATCCTAGTGCAGGGACGGAGGTCTGAATCTTAACGTGTGGACGGTTGGGTGCATGTGTGTGAGTACTGTAGGAGGGGTATGTGTTGAACTACGGGGGGCTGTTGCTTTCACAGCTTTTGTGTGTTTACATTATAAAATGTAAATACAGCCAAATCACATTTCTGCCATTTCTGCAAACAGTATAAACAATATAACTAAACAACATAACTGCCAACATGCCGGCTCTATTGTTCAAAGAAATTCCTGGATCCAGGCGGTGATCCGGTTTACATCCAAAATCTAATCACTTGTTCCTTTATTCCATTTTGGAGATTTCCTGCAAATTTAATCGGAGTCCATCTATTACTTTATGAGTTTTCAGTTATGTTGCAAACACAGAGACAGACAGACATAAATATAGAGGAAACACTGAGAGGTTTGGGGTCTGATCTGCTGCTTTTCCATCTGAGATATTAGCAGAATGCTGAAGCCTCTAAGCCGAAGGTTTGGCTAGCTCCTTTACACCAACTCCATGAAAATGAGGATTTTCTGTTTATGCCCCAGATGTCAAACGAGAAATCAGCAGCTGTTCATATTGGTCAGTCTGTTAAAAATGATTATCGTCAACATAATGAATTTGGCTAACTTAGTTGACCTATCTTTAAACTTTGGTGTGTGTTTTCAGGTGGTGTGTAAGTACATTGATGATCCGGTGCTGTTCAGACGAGAGGACATAGGAATGGTGAAGTTTGACATCCGCTACATGCTGATGTTACGATCTGTGCAGCCTCTGCGTCTCTACACCTACAACGTATTCTGGCTTCGCTTTGCTAACAGGTAATCGGTGCGTAAACAACCTTGATTTATGATAAATAGATAAATTAAGAAATACTGAATAATTTTCTGGAATGTTGAAAAAGTGTACACTAAAATCTTTTGTTTCTCACCACACACACACACATATGTGTGTGTGTGTGGTGAGAAACAAAAGATTGGCCTGACATGTATTAATTTAGCTAGTAATAGACAAATGTACCATAGGGTAACGTTAACTGAGTTACTTTATTTATTGAGTAATGCATTAGAGTATTAGTTACTGACAAACGTAACGCTGCTCAGGACCTTTCATTTCTCTGCAGGACTGACGTCTAAACTGCTTTAAATCAAATTATTCTTGATTTAATCTGTTTCTTTCATTCAGACCTTTTTCTTTGGATCATTTTGATGATTACCAAAAACACTTCACGGTGATGAACTATGCAGAAGGAGCGGAGCTCAAACAGGTACCTTGTTCTTGTCACTTTCCATTTTTATAATCAGCCTGTGGTCTGGGTTGGTTGGAAAGAACTGAAATAATTTTTTTAGGTCTTTTCTTGCTTCTGCGGATTGATTTTGAATCACTGTATGTAGGTCCACTACGACGAGTTTATCCCCATGTTTGAGAAGCAGTACCCAGATTATCCATGGAAAGAGGTGGAAGTAAGTAGAAACTTGATCCTTTCTTTTTTTTTTTTTTATTGCACTTATGTGCAATATTAAAACAACACATCAACCAAAGTTACAACACCATGGAGTTGTAACCAAACATGTTGTTTTCTCATGCAGAATAAAATCAGAATATCATGCAGAATCATGCAGAACAAACAGTTTATCTGGTTTTCTCAACAGCATGGCCTCTGTCATAGATCCTGGATTTGCTCATGCAGGCAAATTCTCCAGCTAGAGCATGCATGTTACCATGTTACCCAGCACGGCCGTTTTAAAAGGGATGTTTATTAACTGTGACCAACAAATCTCCACAATTGCAGCTATTTAGCTTGTTTTCTGAGGAAGGATGGAATTGAGAAGCTAAAAAAGATGCCAGTTGGTAGCAGTTGCCTCCCAGGCTGAATTAGCGGCGGATTGTGGGAACTGCTAGCAGCAACCAGGAACTGCCCAGAACACCAGGAACCAGCCCAAACTCGGGGAACCGCCCAGAACACCGGATCAGGAAGGCTGGATGGGCAGGGCTGAGTCCCTTCTGAGGTCTCCAGGACAGAGGAGACTGCAGAAAGAGCTGGAGAACTAAATGTTTTCCAAATCTCTGTTTGACACTTGCTCCAAGGCAGTGATGGGACCAGGATCGACGACTCATGACAGACGGTCTGCAGACTCAAGGGCCATTATGAAGAAGGGAGACCACCTGGACCCTGATGGAGGAGATGATAGGGAGCTCCAAAAAGAAAAAATGAAAACATTTAACTTGAAGCACTCAGACAGCGCAGACATCTGTCAAGCCATTATATTCATATATATATATATATATATACACACACACACACACACACTACCGTTCAAAAGTTTGGGGTCACTTTGCCATGGGATTCAATAGAGAAGTGGCCCCAAACTTTTGAACGGTAGTGTATATATATATATTTATTTTTTTTTTATTTTTTTGCCAAAAACTGTGAGCATTATCTTTAAGTTAGAAGCTCTTATGGCAAAATGATCCCCGTAGTAAAGAATCCTTTTAAAAATTCCTGGATCTAGGCGGTGATCTTGATTACTCTGAAAATCTAATCACTTGTTCATTATTCCTTTTCTGAGATTTCCTGAAAATTCCATTAAAATCCATCCATAAGTTTTTGAGTCAGGTTGCAAACGAACAGACAAACTAACGGCACAGAACACATGACGGCCGCCTCGGTGGAGGTGAGTAAACCTCAACAGCTAGCAAGAAGAAAACTGTTCCAGGCGACCTGGAAGCAACAAAAGCAGGTCACCAGTTATCAGAAGATAAACAGACAGGGTTCTTCTACACTGTTCATGTTCATCCTAAAGGGTTGTGTGATGCTCCTGAAGCAAAGCATGCTGGTTAAAAATCCTGGTACGAGAGCATCACCATGTCACACGACCTAAAAGCCTCGCAGAACCAAGCCGCCCATATTTCTTGTTTTTCTATTGAAATTCAAGCAGTTCAGTCTCATTGTTTTCAGAAATAACACGATAGAACAAAAAACCTGTTCAGGTCTACCAGACCTTCGTGGGTCGATCAGTCCTCCTTGGGCCCACCAAGACCAAGTTTTAATCTGTAAAACTATTTACCAAGAGATTAAACTGTGTTTAGCATTAACCTGTCCTCTTCTTTTAGGCAGACCTGTTTGGAGTTTTTAAGGAGCTCTTCCAGGTGGCTTCTTCTCGACCAGCTCCTTATGGAATATGTCCCTATGAGCCATCCCGGGCAATCTATGCTGTGGACCTGATGCTGAAGTGGAGCAGAGACCAAAATGGTGAGCATTTTTTCTCAAGTTTTAGATTCATCAGTATACAACATTCTGGCTTTGTCAAACAATGAAATAGTCTAGAAAAAAAAAGACTCGTAAGGCCGAAAAGAAAAATCCAAATTATTTCACCACCAGCCTTCTTTAGACTGGTGTGTAATTCCAACTAGGGCCGATTTGTTTTTAGGTGTCCGTCCATCCGTCTGTCTTTTCAGGAGTTACTGCCACGACAACCTTATGGTCACTTCAGTTGGCTGATTTAACAATAGAGGTGGGAGCACAGCTCACTCGGACTCAATGGCCCCCTGCCTCACCCGGGACAAGCTCTGCCGGAGATGGGAGTTGAAACTCTTTCTGACAGGGGACTCCGCCAAACGTTCCCAGCAGACCCTCACAACATGCTTGGGTCTGCCAGGCCTGACCGGCATCCTCCCCCACCATCTGAGCCAACTCACCACCAGGTGGTGATCAGGTGACAGCTCCGCCCCTCTCTTCACCCGAGTGTCCAAAACAAGCGGCCGCAAGTCCAATGATATGACTACAAAGTCGATCATCAAACTGCGGCCTAGAGTGTCCTGGTGCCAAGTGCACATGTGGACACTCTTATGTCTGAACAAGGTGTTCGTTATGGACAGCACCTTCTCGGTGCCTCTCACTGGGAGCATCTCCACACCTCTTGAGGACAGTGGTTCAAGAGCCTAAGCTGTGCGTCGAGCCTTAACTGCTCAACCTAACACACCAGCGCAGGCTCTGAAGATCCGACCACCAGGGTCCCCGCCTTGGGCCGCTGCCCAGCTAACACTGCACCCAACCCATACGGCCCCTCCTACAGGTGGTGAACCTATGGGAGGTTTTTAGGTATATTTCATTATTATTTTGTCTGTTTTATGCACTCCTGGAAGGCTCCTAATACACTGCAGCACTTTCCAGTTGTGATTTTATGTGTTGTCTCGTTTATTTGTTTTTACCTTC
Source organism: Melanotaenia boesemani (assembly GCF_017639745.1). Classification (NCBI taxonomy): domain Eukaryota; kingdom Metazoa; phylum Chordata; class Actinopteri; order Atheriniformes; family Melanotaeniidae; genus Melanotaenia; species Melanotaenia boesemani. The sequence continues at coordinate 2,011,204 of NC_055704.1, forward strand.
TTTGTATAACTGTTGTGAAGCACTGTGACTACCATTTGGTTATGAACTGTAATTTACCTAAAATCAGAAGACAGTTTAAGTTTAATAAAACATGTTACAAGTTAGTGGTTTGCCTCCTGTTGTCACTTGCTCTGGTTAGTATTCTGGTTCGTACCAGTTCATACTGGAAGCCAGTTTTATTTCTGTTCTGATCTGCTGTGGGTTTAAACAGCTTAACATTGGGAACGCGGTGCAGCAGGAAACTGAGAGGGGACCTTTTTCACTGCTGCACCACTAAACCTGCAGTAGGGCAGCTGTTGTTGGGGAAGTTGAGCGGTGGAGAAAGTTCAGAAAGTGAAGAATTGCACTTTCCACAACAAACTTACACAAGAGCTTAAGAAGTAGAGTCTGCTCTGTTCCTTCTTCTAGATGCTTCTGTGTTGCACTTCCAGTCCAGTCTGTTGTTTAGCTGAACTCCGAGGTACTTGTTTTCCTCCACCACCTCTCACCGGATGCAAACACTGTTTTTGTTTAGTTCTGTTCCTCTTGAAGTCATCACTCAGCTCTTTAGTTTGTGTTCAAGTCGTTCAGATAACTTATTGATGTTAATAAAACCTACAAAGAATCTTGGATCCATTTAAGACCGTGATACGATCCTGCAATGACATGGATTCCACTTGTTCAGCGGATCTGGTTCTTTCAGTCACTTGTGGCCATAGTGAGGGTAGGAACGTAGATCGACCGGTAAATCGAAAGCTTTGCCTTTTAGCTCAGCTTCTTCTTCACCACGACAGACCGATGCAGAGTCCGATTCACTGCAGACGCTGCAGGACCTCATCCCCAACCCGGAGAAAACACTCCACCCACATTCCTAGGACTACTTTACTCATTCCTGAGATCATTCCTAGGATTACTTTACTTATTCCTAAGATTAATTTAATCATTCCTGGGAATGCTTTAGTCATTCCTAGATGAACTGGGCTGCTATTCTCTGGTTTTTACTGAACATACTGTGGTTTTCTTTTAGGGGGAAATAACCATTTACATTTTCTGCTGTGTTCCAGGTGAAGTTAATCTGACACAGTGACACATAATTCTGATACTTCTATAGTTTGTATTAATCACAATGTCTCAGCTTTGTTTTGGGACCAAAATTTTACATACAGCCCTTGTAGTTGTGAAGAAGTGCTTATTTGAGTATGTCAATTCATACAGGAGGCAGAAAAAATAGACCCAGTTATTAGGAGGTTTACATGTTTATATACATCTGATGTTTTTATCTGTTCGGTTATGTTCAGCCTTTTGCTTCAGCTGTGGTTTTATAAATAAAGTTGGTATGGTTCAGTGTAATTACAGATCCTCACCATCACCTTAGAACATTATTTAATGACATTTAATTAACATAACTCTGTTTTCATTTGTTTTTTACCTGGGGTCAGGTGAACGGGTCATGCAGCCTCAAATCTTGGAGCTGAACTTCAGTCCTGACTGTTCCCGGGCCTGCTTCTACCATCCTGCCTTTTACAACCACGTCTTCCAGACTCTCTTCCTGGACCAGCCTGAGGACTGTCCGGTCACACGGATAGCATAATAAACTCCAACCTTCATCCTTCCACTCTGTTTGGTCATTTCTAGTTAATCTTGAATCCAAAAGTTGTTTTTAAAGCTGATGCCAAACAACTTTGTACAAGTCGAAAGACTTGATAAAGTAAATCTGTATCATAAATGTTTCTGTCATAGGATGTATTCGCATGTTCATTTGGCATGTTTTACGCTGGATGACCTTCCGGATGCAACCCTCTACATTTATCTGGGCTTGGGACCCTTGGGGATGCAGATACCGGGGATTAATTGATTTTTCTTCTGTCAAGTCTGACAAAGGCTGAAATTGCGACGTGTCTATTTTTACCATCAGTCAGTAACTCCACATATATCTCGAAAAAACAAACTTTGTTTTCTCGAGAAAACGAGCTAAATTATCCCGTTCTCACGAGAGATCGTTAAAGGCCGTGTCCATGTCTGTGATTGGTCAGACGCTGCAAACTCCGCCCCTTTCAGCATGCCGAGCTCAAGATGGAAAACCCTGAATTAAATTACTGAGCTGACAACCAGCTTCGTTCGTGTCGCTGGATCCTGAATGTCTGGGTAAGTCGACCCAGGTAACGGAGAGGTATCCGGGGTTGGTTACACTTCGTCCTACTGGCCTCAGCACCCAGACGCAAAATCCACCCACATCATGGAAACATGCCACTTTTCTCCAAGCAGAAAGAAATGGGAGTTTGGATGTTGTGTACAAACAGGGTTTAAAGTTTTGGATTCACAACATGGAAATATTTAATACGTCTCCAGCTTTTTTAAACTGTTTAAAAGAGGAACCAATAAAGTAAAACTGACAATTTAACTTCCTCTGCAGACAGTAAATGTATGAACACAGAAGACTTTCTCGTTACAGGCGAAGCGCAGAAATCAATAGAAAAAACGTCAACTTTGGTACATTTGGTCACAGCTGGTAATTCTACCCATTTTTAAATCAATATTGAGATGCATCAATAACAAAAATCAGTCATTGTAAGAATAAACATTTTAAACACAAAACTCAAATACAGAAGTAAAAACTGTTTTATGAACGCTTGATAAATTAAGACTAAACTGGTTTAATTTCTTCAACGGAAGGAAAAAACAACCAAACAATCAGAACCTGGTCAGCTTGTTCAGTGGATGACGAGCCTGAAGGTAGCTGAATCAGGAATGTAGAAAATATAAAGGAGCACCTGTTCACGCTCACACCTTGGTGGTGTCATCCACGTGTTAAGGATATTTATAACAAGTTAGAAGCCATTTTTGAGACTGTTCACGTTGGACATCTCACTGAGTTTCAATTCATCCTCTTTATCAGAGCAAACTCGAAGTACTTAAAACTCCATTTGCCTCAGTTTCAGCTGGTAAATCTTACTGGTTATTGTTGCCAGTCCTAAATAAAATAAAGAGTTTAACCTCTGAAGGCGCTGTAGACGATGACTGGCCAACAACTCGGGTTTCCTGGGTCTAGATGACTTTGTTAGATTTAGGAATTGCTGTATCCTGTCAGATATGATGAAAATATTTTTACTTCATCACTCAACCAAAGCTGTGTTTGTTTGCTCTGACAGAATGTAAAGTTTGGTAAACTTTAAGGATTTTCTTTTTCTTCAGTTCAGATGGAAATGTTTGATAATTATCTCCCACTTAGATAATAAAAAAAGTTAGTTGTTTTTTGGTGCTAATGCTTATTTATTGTCATTCAGCCAGCTGGGAGACAAGTCGGATTGTGTCCACATCTATTCCTCCATCCGGTTTGTACCGGATTTGTAGCATCGATGAATCTGTAGAAGACAGTTTTGGTTGGTTGTGGAACAGCAGTCCTCCCACTCTTAAATAAAATCTGCTTTTTGTCTTTACATTTGTAACTGCTCTACTCATCCGAGTCAGACAGGATGATTATGTTTTCGTCATCGAGCTTAATTTGTCTGGACATCCCATGCTGATCTGTCCTCTGTGAGGGAATATAGATTTCCTGGTGCCTGGAATCTTCCTGGGATCTTCTGGCTTTGTGAAAGTTTTCTGGGACGGTTTCAGGAAAATGTTGTCTTGTTTTCTTAGGAGCAGAGGTGGTTCCTCTGTTCTCGGAGCATGGAGATGAACATCTCTTCTTCCTTCGCTTCCTTTTTGTGCACTTTTTGTCACTTTCATCACCAGAATCCAGATCAATCACATACGCTTCTTTTCTCCTCCTGGACTGACCTCCAAGTAACTTTCTTCTCTCATTATCTTCCTTCTCATTTTCAGCCTTGGAGTCTGAAAAGACGGATGTCTTTGGTAACGCAGATGCTGGCAGGTTCTTAAGCAGCTGCCTGGACACCGTTAAATAGTTCCCTTCTGGACCAGAAGAGTAGTCACAACTGTCCTCGGTTTCATTGCTGTCCTCTGCCTCGGAGCAGGACTCCCTCGTCCTGTGGCTTGAATGAGACTTTTCTTTGTGAGGGCTACATAAAGACGGCATCACAAAGGAAAGCTGCCCCAATTTTACCGTTTGTTCTTGTTCAACAGGTGTGTCAAAGACCTCCATCTGGGCAAACGCAGAAGCTGGTACTGGCTTTTGTACCTTATTTCCATTTTCACCGTCACCTTTCAGGTCAGAGTGCTCAGCTGGTTCAAGTTTGAGGTTTAAAATGCTGACAGGTATGACATCCCAACCATCATCATCATCATCAGGCTCACTGTGAATCTCATGTTCGCCTTCATCTTTCATTATGGTCATCCCTGGCAGATCTTCGTCCGATATGTCATCATACTGGGGATCTCTGAGGACGGCGACAGGCAGCATTTCTCCAGGCGTTCTTCCAGCGGGAGGGGTGTGCCGGTTTTCTGTCACCTCCTCCATCATTTTACACGCTTTGCTGCACATTTGTCTAGTTTGGTTTGTAACAGCTGATCCGGCATCATCAGCCAGAGCTGTTTCACCAGCGTTATGTTCTTCTGTGCTTGTCCTTTCCAACCCAGTCACATGCTCTGCTTTTAGGTTTGAATCTCCTCTTTTCTTCTGTGCCAGAACGCTGTGAGCATGAGGAATTCTGTTCCTGTTTTCCAGATTCTCAGTTGCTCCACCTGATGGAGTGAAAACCTTCGAACCTCCTCCTTCTTTCTTTATGCCTGGATGTTCTGTGGACATAAACAGATGAAACATATTCAGATTCCAATGCTGTTGCAGGACAGTTATCCGTCCCTGTAATGGTTCACTGCACCGAGTAAAGCTAACGGCAAACAATGAATAACAGAGATTAGTTATTCCACAGTCATCACCCTCTTTGTCACCTGAATGAAACTTGTTTACAGTCCTCTAAACAACTTGACTATCTTCATTTGTTGACATGACTTTGGAAGCAATCATGTCTTTTTTTTTAAACGGGAACATTAGAACAGGAGCAGCACACATTAATGTGGACTGATGATTAAATGTCAGGGTTTAGCCAGTGTCCAGTTATCATCTGCTGTCCTTCAGCAGGTTGATGCCACAATAAAGCTAAAGCACAATAAAACTACAAAATGTAAACTTGATCCCCCATTATTGCCCATCCCCCTGATAAATAGAATTATACCATTAAATAAAAAAGCAGTAGATTGAAGAGCAAATTGTAGTCTTACTTTTACAGTTACAGATTACATGTGATTGAACATCTGATTGGACCCAGAAAATGTTTTCAAATTTCTCTTGAATACATCCAGACTACAACTTTCTGAAGATGGGAAACGTTTCCACAACAACCTCCCTCCGAGAGATGGAGTGTTTTTATTGAAGGTGTGTTTTCCTAATGGTAACTTCCTTACTTCTGACAGGAGATATGTAATTACCAGTGGTTCCTTGTTTAACCTCATCTTACAGGGGTCAGCATGACATACAGTACAGAAGATGTTTGCACACTAGAGGTGTTGAATTCGATGGTTTTTACAATGCATCATGATGCGGATGTTGACCATGAATCGATCCAGCAACAAAACATGATCTATAGCCCTGTTTCCACCAACCGGTGACGGTTGGGACGCGTTTTTTCATGTTTCCACATGCGGAAACTGGGAAGGGTACCCAATATCCAAACCGACCTACTTTACTAGGACCCTTCCTTCGGGGTACCAATCTAGCTGACTCCACCCGAATCCGTTAATTGGTTTAAAAAAAACAAACCAAAAAACTATCTATCTATCTAAATAAAGAAAAAAACATAAAACATTTGCAAGAACAGAACAGACTTTCTTCTATGTAATGTAGATATTTGTGGAAAATTATGTAAAAATACTGGAAAAGAAGCCCATAGTTCCAACTGTTGTGGAATTTTATTATCAAAGATCACACACTAAGTGAGAATCAAAGTATTTTTATTAAGAGCTGATCAGGCAATGGGAGTCACACAGTCAAACAGCTTTGGCTGAGCGAGTCCGCAGAGATACACATGGGCTTGGTTAATATAGACTCGCATGACGTGAAAGCATCAAGGTCGATGAAGCAGATTCTCAGTACACTGTCTGCAGCCCCTTTTCAACCTGGTACAAAGTTTCTAAAGAATGTTAACAGCAGTGTGATAGAGAAAGAAGAGCTCATTACCAAATATTTTCTGGGTACAGGTCTGCTCAGTGAAACATAAGCCATGGTTTTAATAATACAAAGTACAAGATTACATGATTCATCTGAATATCACACAAATATGTAAGGGTTATGTGTATAATGTATAATTTTCCCATTACACAACGTAATGACAAAAAAACTGATTTAAAAACAAATTATTGGAACTTTTTGTGTCATTACGTTGTGAAAATTTTATGCAACAATTCAATGAAAAAACTGAAAAAATTTCTAAAAACCTGCATTTGTTATTATATCTATTTTTAAAAACATTAGTTAGTTCTTTAGTATTTTTAGCCGTGTATTAAGAGCCTTTGTGGAAGGTCCTGAGGGCCACTTGCAGCTCCTGAACTAGACCACAGACTAGACTGGAAATGTAACACGAAAGCATCTAGAAGAAAGGACGGAGCCGACTTTGCTTCTGGAGGAAGCCGAGAATGTCTAAACCAAGATGTTTCAGATCTTCCATCAGTCTGTGGTGGGGAGCAGAACCAGAAACAGAGACGTAAAGAAACTGAACAAACTGATCCAGAAATTCTGGTTCTGCTCTGGAGACTGATCTGGGGCTCCTGGATCTGGCTGTCCAGGAAAGAAAGCTGCTGAACATGATGGACAACTATTCACCTCATCTACACAACACAGTGTTCAGTCAGAGATTTCACTACTCCCCAAAAGTCTTGACCCTCACCAGTTTTTACCTACAGGGCGAACAGATGGACAGAGGACGCTGTAGCCACCACCTGGAGCAGTGGGGACCTACATCCGGATGGTCTGTGTGGATTACAGCTCTATGTTCAACACCATCCTCCCTCACAAACTGGTGGGTAAACTGGGGAACCTGGGACTTCCACATTCCACCTGCATGTGGATCAACAGCTTCCTGTCGGACCGCAGTCAGAGGGTTAGCGTGGGAGACCATCCATCTGCAGCAGGCTGAGCCCTCCGCTCTATACCCTCTACACATCTGTACCTCTGCACACCAGTAACACCATCGTCAGGTTTGCTGACGACACCACAGTTGTGGGGCTCATCTCTGGGGGATGAGTCCGCATACAGGGCTGAGGTGGAGCAGCTGAGTGGGTGGTGCAGAGAGAACAACCTGCTCATTAACACATCAAAGACCAAGAAGCTAATCATAGACTTTAGGAGGAAAAAACAGACATTCCACCATTATTTATCAGCAGGGACTGTGTGGAGAGGATGGAGGACTTCCGTTATTTGAGAGTTCATATGGAGGAGGACCTGACCTGGACGGTGAACACCTCTGAGCTACTGAAGAAGGCCCAGCAGAGACTGACCTTCCCGAGGATGCTCAGGAAGAACATCACCCAGAGGCTGCTGGTGTCCTTCTACAGGTGCACTACGGAGAGCAGCTTGGTGTGCTGCATGTGTGTGCGACACACCGGCTGCATGTGTGTGTGGTACACCGGCTGCACATGTGTGTGGTACACCAGCTGCACATGTGTGTGGTACACCAGCTGCATGTGTGTGTGGTACACCAGCTGCATGTGTGTGTGGTACACCAGCTGCACGTGTGTGTGGTACACCGGCTGCACATGTGTGTGGTACACCGGCTGCACGTGTGTGTGGTACACCAGCTGCACATGTGTGTGGTACACCAGCTGCACATGTGTGTGGTACACCAGCTGCATGTGTGTGTGGTACACCAGCTGCATGTGTGTGTGGTACACCGGCTGCATGTGTGTGTGGTACACCGGCTGCATGTGTGTGTGGTACACCGGCTGTGGTACACTGGCTGCATGTGTGTGTGGTACACCAGCTGTGGTAAACTGGCTGCATGTGTGTGTGGTACACCAGCTGCACATGTGTGTGGTACACCAGCTGCACATGTGTGTGGTACACCAGCTGCACATGTGTGTGGTACACCGGCTGTGGTACACTGGCTACATGTGTGTGTGGTACACCAGCTGTGGTACACTGGCTGCATGTGTGTGTGGTACACCAGCTGCACATGTGTGTGGTACACCAGCTGCACATGTGTGTGGTACACCGGCTGTGGTACACTGGCTACATGTGTGTGTGGTACACTAGCTGCGGTACACCAGCTGCACGTGTGTGCGGTCCAGAGGACGTCACTGCAAAGGGTCATAAACATGACCCAGAAGATCGTGGACTGCCTTCTCCTCACACTGGAAGAACTGCAGCGTTCCCGCTGCCAACAGAAGGCTGGCTAAATTATCCAGGACTTCTCTCATCGCATGTTTGATCTGCTACCGTCAGGCAGGCGGTACAGATCCATCACTGCAAGGACAAACCGGTTCAGGGACAGTTTTTACCCGACAGCAGTAAGAATCCTGAACAATGGTTGACGAGAACTTCATGTGTCCTTCATATAGCATATGCGCCTTAATTAAAGTAAGGGGGCGATGCAGTAACTATATTATATTATACATATACTCTGGCAGCTATTTTGTACCTTATCTAATTTATTATGTTGTAGCTATGTTGTATTTTATCTTATGTTGTTGCAATCATCCTATTTTATTCTATTATTGTATTTTGCACTGACTGGAGGACTTTGTAATTTCCTGGTACTTTGTTGCAATGGCAATAAAGTTCTATTCTGTTCTGACACTTAATCTCACGTCTCAGCTTTCATTACAGATAAAGATTATACATACAGCCCTTGTGCTATACAGACCAACTTCATTTACTTTGTGTTTGTTATTTCAGAGAGGCAGCAGGAAAAATAGGCCTCATGAGGAAGAGGTAATGTGCTGGCTCAGTGCTGTTGGACTTACACCATGTAAAATTGTATAAATCATGCAGCTCACTTTAAAGTTTCAGAAATTTTCAAAGCTTAGTAAATTGTACTTGGGCAGTATGAAACAGTAATGATATGACAGTTTCTTTTGGACTTTTAGTAAAGAGATTCTAGAGGTTTTAATATTGTTAAATCTGTAAAAGACCAGCTTATTATACACTGATCTATGTGTGAAAATATCACGAGTGCTCCAACATCATGAAGTTTGTTCTAATATGCCTGAAGTTAACAAGATTACATTTCATAGTATTTTTGACCTTCTTGACATGTTTTTTTTTCCAAGAGAGTGCTGAATGTAAAGTAACTCCCAGCTATTTAAACTCAATACACTGATTTCTAAGAGTGTGTGTTGACAGCAGAGCTCACCTGTTAAACGTGGATATCCTTCATCTTTAGGTGTGGGAGTCAACCCTGAGTTTCCTCTGCTGATCTTCACCCCGTCTAGCGGTTTGCTGGCTGTAGGATGGTGCAGACTTTCCCTTTGTGCATCTCTGTCACTGTTATACAGTCTACTGGATAAAGTGGACCTTAACTCTGCAAGTCTGTCTGCGATGAGGTTGCATATTTGATGGTTCGTGAGTGGCTTTTCCATCTGCAAAGACTTTGTGAGTGACTGATAAGTGAAGGAGGAGGAAACGAGCTTCCTCTTAGTTTCTCCCTTTGTTTTTTTTGAAGATGTCAAAGTGCTAGAAGTTCTTCCTTTCACCGAGGAATGCAGCAATGAGGACTTGCTCTCAGGTGCAGGGTGCTGAACTGGTAAAGGAAGCATCTGTGCTGAGTCCCAAATGAAGAATTTAAATCTAGTCTTGGTAAAACTTGACTCAGGACAAATTACACCTCAGTAGATGTGTGATTTGTCACAGATTAACTTCTGTGTTGATTCCACTTCCACGGCGTTAGTTTTCTCCTTTACTCCACGTCGACTGCTCCGCAGACTACATGCATGCTTTCAGGGTTTTAGGGGCTAGTTCAGTGCGTGTTGTGGTTTCCTTTGGATCTCGGTAGAGGAATCTTTAAACCTTTTGTTGTGGTTGTGAATCGCCTTGCTGACATCGATCTGGACCACAAACCACTCCTGCACTGTTCGTCTCTGGGAAACAAACAAAACAATTAAGACATGGCTGCTATCACATTCTCGTTTTGTTTGGCATGAATTCTTTTTTGGTACTGAAACAAGCTCTTCAGGAGGAAAAGTGCGTCCTGGAGTCTCAAAAAGTGATCGGGACAGTCCAAGCCTGTCGTGTTTTACACTAAACAGATAAGTCCTAAAGTTTCCGAGCCATCAGTCAGGTACATTTCATGATCAAACATCGATCCTCCATTTCCTGAGCGAAGTAAAAACCCATGATCGTCATTCCCGCCCCAAAGGAAAGCGTAAAGTTTGGACTGAATGGCGACTTCGAGGTGATTAACGAATCTCTGTTTTTAGTAAAGACAAGTTTCCCTGATTGAAAACATCCTCAACATTACTTACCGAATCGTCGTCTTAGCGGGAAAACTTTCCTGGATCCGTCATGTCCCGTTAATCAAGCTAAAAGAAATTCGACGAAATTAGTTGACAGTTGAAAAACCGAAGACAAAGGAATTCTTCTTCTTCTTCTTCTTCTTCTTCTTCTTCTTCTTCTTCTGCTTCTGCTTCTTCTTCTTCTTCTGCTTCTTCTTCTTCTTCTTCTTCTTCTTCTTCTTCTTCTGCTTCTTCTTCTTCTTCTTCTTCTTCTTCTTCTTCTTCTTCTTCTTCTGCTTCTTCTTCTTCTGCTTCTTCTTCTGCTTCTGCTTCTTCTTCTTCTTCTTCTTCTTCTTCTGCTTCTGCTTCTTCTTCTTCTTCTTCTTCTTCTTTATTTTTCCCACGGTTGGCAAGGAGCATTACCGCCACCTGCAGTTTATGATGAGGAATAAAACACGTCTAAATTTAAGTGAATGAACATATAAACGTTATTAAGTACACTTCTAAAATTCGCCGACTAGTGATGAGTTTGTAAAATGTAATGTCTAACACTACTATAAATTGTGCTCCACAGCTGTAAAATATATTTCCCAGCCTTCTTAAACCAATCAGAGGGCAGATGTTTTGCATCATGACAGTTTGCTTTTTTGCCCCTTCTGTTGTAGTTTTTCTCCTTTGGGTTTTACATAGCACGAAGATCCGCCAGCTGACATAAAGACGAGAGCAGAGGCTGTACATCGAACAGGACAGGCTCACCAGGAACAAGATGACAGCTGAGAAGATGTTTATGAGCCATGATCATATTAGAGATGGGATTTATGGCTCTTTGAAGGGAGCCGGATCTTGAGGAGCCGTTCCTTTCAAAGAGCCATTCAAAAGACTGGCTCATTCTCACAGTATCTTACAAAATCTCACAATATATAAGAATGACAAACAATCAAAATATGTACCTATATAAAATCTACTATACAAGATTAAATAATTATAGGAAAAATACAGATAAAAAAGGATAAACCTGAGCAGTCAGTGTAAATTCTAGTAAATGTTTTGGATAGAACTCACAGTATTTGTTTCCAAACAATTCTCTCTGCCCATAGATGCTTCACATGAATGGAGCGTGTTGGACATCAGACTTCTATGATGTCACAAATGTTATTTATTTTATTTTCATTTTACTCAACTGTTCTACTTCTTATTTACTTATTTATTCATTTATTTATTCATTCAGTCATTTTTAGCTGGAAGGGGGGTGGGGGGTGGGGGGGAGGATATGGCTTAGCGTGTGTGTGTATACGTGTGTGCGTGTGACTGTGTGAAAGATTTCATTTAGTGTTTTTATTCTTATGTTTTTAATCATGTAAAGAACTTTGTGTTGCCGATGGCATGAAAAGCGCTTTATAAATAAAGTTTGATTTGATTTGATTTGATGAAGTCAGTGTCAAAAATTTGTATATAAAAAGAATGGCTCACAAATGAACGGCTCACAACTGTGAATCGGTTCCCATTGTTCATTTAAAAGAGTCGTTTAAAAGAATCGATTCGTTCATGAACGTCACATCTCTAGATCATATTTAAATGTCAAGCTAATTATGAAATATTTATGACAATGTTTTTTAAAAGCTGTGTTTTAAGATAAACTAAAATTTTGTACTTAAGAAAATGTTTACAAAGAAGTTTGTATTGTGTTTTTCTAATGTTATTTACTCACACAAAGTTCAGGATATCCAAACTTCTGTTGAAATGTCCAGAAAATGTAAAACGTTTATGCTACATTGATATTATATCACAAATGTAGGGCATTTAATTATGTTTCAGTATTTATGTTACAACATGCCGTTATCTTAACAAGATGATTAATCACAAAAACCAAAAGAAGTGTCTGAACTATGAATGGAGCACTAAATGTTCTAGTTCAATGACAGCTCGTAAATATGCCCCTTCATCATCCTCTTCACATTTAGACATCAGACCCAGAGCACACCTAACCCATAACTAGTTATTTATGTTGTGGTTTACCCACCACTGCTTTTGTCTATAGAAAATGTTAAAGATAAAAGAAGAGTATAAAGATTTTGCAGCTGTAATTCAAGTTTGTCATCCTGCAAAAAATTCTGTCCGAAAGATTCAAGTTTGCAAATGTGCAGAAAAGGATTTGCATGGTTGTAAAAAAGTTTTTTATTTGTGGAAAATAATAGAATTTCTTTTGGAAACATCCCATTTGCAGATGCAAAACACAAAACTGTGTGCGAGATTCTGAAGATGCGCTTTGAGAATTTTCTCCCTGTCTTTTTATGTCTTTTTGATTGGATGGTGACTAATCAGATTGTCCAATCACAGAGCTTCCTGTCCTTCCCACTGTTGCAGGCTCTTAAAGGGGAGTAGATATATTCAGTGTTGCCAACTTAGCGACTTTTTCGCTATATTTAGCAAGTTTTCTGACCCCTGTAGCGGCTTTTTTCCCCCACAAAAGCGACTAGCCACAAATCTAGCAACTTTTTCTGGTATTACTGGAGACTACTGGAGACTGACGTGAATGAACGTACAGTGGTCCCTCGCCATATCGCGGTTCATCTTTTGCGGTCTCGCTGTTTTGTGGATTTTTTTATTTTTTTTTATGCAGCACTGCATATTTAAGTATATGTAAATCTTATTTCAACCATATATTCAGAGTCGTGACACTCAGACTCCCGTGTAGAAAACATGGCGGCGCACTTCCGGGTTACTGGAGACGTTCAATAGCTCCAAACACCGGATCAGACTGCTGTTCATCGCTAGTGAGTTCCATTCATTTTTAGAGGTAAGTCGATGCAATATCGGTCTTATTAATCACGAAAATGCGTGTACATTCTGTCAGACATCCTGCAATAAAACAATTATGTCTGTTCAATGTGATAGGTTTTTGTTTAAATGTATTTTGCCTTTGTGTGTTATAGATATTGTCCTTTTACCCCATGGCCTCCCAACTTTTTTGTTTAGTTCGAATAAGTGTGGTCACAGTCTTATATTATTTATTTCAGTGTACTGATCATGTGCATTGTTATTCATAGATTCATAGAATTTGATGTTCAATATGACTTACGTAAGTGGAAATATATTAAAAAATGAATAAAAATGTATTGTTCTGTCACCTCTGCAGACATAACGTGCCTCACACAGTTTCTTATTGTTGCTTATTCATGCAGCTGTATTAAAATCCTTCCTGCCGACTATTACAAGCCACCTTTTCCTCCGTTCCGGGTCCCTTGGGAATCCATACATTGGGAAGCTCCTCTCAGACTGGTTGGAGCATCCAAATGCTGCACAGTTGACCATGATTGACTGTTTTCCTGTCTGTAAAATGTTATGGTTTTATAACCATTGCATATAATAGAAAATCACAGAGTGTGTGACCTGTTAGGTAATTATCCAGAGTCAGCTAACTTTTCCCCATTAAAGTTTATTTAAACTGTTTAAATATTTATTAAAACTGCCTTGTCCCCTTTTGCTTTCCATGTTCCACCAATAACGGTAATAATCACTTAAATTTATTCCTAATTAAGTTATATTTCACCCTGTTGTAGCACTCCTGTGGCTACTCTAAGTCCATTCTGGGTTGGTACAAAGCAAGTCTGAAGACCTTGTTGTCCCCTGAAAATCATCAGAAGTTCCTCATCAGAAATCCTCTCAGAACTCCCTTCTCTGAACTAATTTCTTTGTTCTAATTTTAAAAAGTGTTAGTGTGATGACACGCCCCATAGAAGGATGTGGGATCATTATTTTAACCAATAAGCATTCAGGACTTTGGTGGTCAGCTCAGATAACAGACCTAGGCTGGTCTGATCATTTCATAAAGAGTATCAAATTAAACATTTGTGAATATATCTGTATGTCCAAGTTATGAAACATTAATAAAATCATCAATAAATCACTGAAGAGACACAATAAAAATAGTAAGAAGGTTATACCTTAAACAAACACATGTTGATGAAGTTTCCGATCACAAATTAATCAAGCTTGTTGATTAAACCTTGTACAGCAAGAAGGTCGCTGATTCGAAACTCGGCTGGGGGAGGTTCGAACCTGGGGGGCGTGGTCTTTCTGTGTGGAGTTTGCATGTTCTCCCCGTGTATGCGTGGGTTCTCTCTGGGTACTCTGGCTTCCTCCCACCGTCCAAAGACCTGCATGTTAGGTTAGTTGATGACTCTAAATTCTCCCTAGGAGTGTGTGTGAGTGTGAATGGTTGTTTGTCCCCTTTGTGTTGGCCCTGCGATGGACCTGTTAAGGCTGGGATAGGCTCCAGCTTACCCGCAACCCGTAATGGACCAAGCGGTACAGAGAATGATGAATGAAAAAAAACCAAAAAAACACACACACACATATATATATATATATATATATATATATATATATATATATATATATATATATATATATATATATATATATATATATATATATATAAATAAACATTTTAAACTAATAAGAGTGGAATCTTAACTTCTTCTTGTCCGTGCTGGGACACAGATAAACATTAAATCACTTTATTACCCTTATGGAATGTGTAAGAAAAAAGTTCTTGATGTGTCCAGGGTGAAAGGGGGTTGTTTTTAAGTTGAAGAAAAACACAAGTTTAGAAGGAAACAGCTTCAAAATGGACAACGTTCTGGGTGAGTTCCATCTAAAATCAATAAAACATTTAGTTCATTATAAGGCAGATTTGTGCTGCAGAAGATTAAAGTTCAGAAACCTCCCAGATCTTTGATACAACTTAAAGTACTCCTCAGTCCAGGTTGGAGAGTTGACCTTTGTTGACCTGTGGAGCTTAAAACCAAGTCATAAATCTGAGTCCTGGGCTTTTACCAAGCAGATCCCCCCTTTGGAGTGAGGGGGAAATGTCCTGTTGGTCTGTAAGGAGAATGTTTAATTCAGTCCGGCTTAAAAAGTTCAATCTTTATTTTCCGAGGCCAATTCCACTACACTGTGCATCTCTATTTACTCACTATCACTCTTTTATCTTCCCTCTTTATTCTTGAATTACTTTTTCATCCATACTTGTTCACTTATTTAGTAACATTCATTGATATTAGCTCATGTTACAGCTGTTCTACATTTACGTTCTGTAGCTAATTTAGCCATGACTGAAACTATTTGTTCAGGAGCAGCAGGCAGGAACACTGACATCCATCAGTTTGTTATTTTTCCTTCCCCATGGTTTATTTTTATCATTTCATTATGCTACTGAAACTGATTTATTTTATTGCCTTACCCTGTTGTCTTATGTCATTAAAAAGATTTTTTTAAAGGTTTCACTTGTTTTCTTGTCCTGTTGGTGCCAGTCCCACCAGTAGGTCAGGTGAGTTTTTAGTTGAACCAAGTTGTTACTCAGTGAGAAATTTCCTTTTACATTCAAAGCAAAGCAACTTTATTTGTACAGCACAATTCAACAACAAGGTGATTAAAAGGGCTTTACAAATACATTAAAAACATAAGAATATATAAAGTATAATTTAAAATAAAGAATACAAAAGGGAATAATTTAAACTAAGCATGATCAAGTTTAAAAAAATCCAGCTTAAGAGAGACGGTGCAGATTTGGACTTAAATTAAAACCATTGAAATGCAGCTGAGAGACAGAGTCTGTCTGAAGAGGATCTCCGGTGGTGTCTGCATTGTGTCTTTGACTTGAAGTCCATACTGCTGGGACATTTCATGCTACCACACGGCTGGCTTTAATGGATGAAAGTAAACTGCAACAAGCTGATCATTTAACCTTACAAAAGTGAATTGTAAGGATAGTTATCAGTAAGAAATATAGAGGCTAATGAGGACCATCATGTTTGAGCTTTAACAAATGCTAGCTTGTTGGTTGAGATGAATATTTCCCTCCAAAAATGTATGAAATTATTGTGCTGGTTACGCTTATTTAATCTATTGTCAAACATGACTTGATCATAACTTAAATCAACATTAACATAATAATTCAGTGACAAATGTGTATGTGCAGCAATAATATGTTTATTTAGTTTTCATCCTCAGTAATCCGATCGCTGCTGTCTGTTCCGTAGTAGAGTCTAGCAGCGCGGGTTTGTTTGGAACTATTGGAGGCTCCATGACCCACGTGGCTGCTCTTACAGCCAAGTCAATGGATGTCGCAACTCTGAGTATATCGATAGCTCTGAACCATTCTATGTCCAAACTTTACTGTAGGAATCAGCCTACTGTACTTTGTTTCTTGATTGGTCGGTAAACATCAATGCGCTGTGTTTTGTGTCTTGATTGGCTAAAGGACTCTGTCCAGAGTCCGTCTACTTGTGTCCCTAACCCACCCTGCACCAGCAGAGAAGCTGTCATTTACAGAGTGTGTAATTATTAAGAAATTCACGTTGTTAAATATGTAGGTGTTTGAGTGTGTATAGTGTGAGAATGTTGAAAGTGTTCATTATAGTTTGGGAAAGGTCTATGAACACTCCGAGGAGGGATAATTAGGCCTTAACATGCATTTGAATTGTGAAAAATTAATCGCGGATTTCATCTATTGAGGGGTGTTTTCATAACATAACCCCCACAATAAATGGGGGACCACGGTATAAGTAATAACCACATTAGTAACCTATGTCCCATTCTCTATACACAGTACTGAGTCACATGTAATATGCATCAATTCATAAACTTACATAAACAAAAACAGTCCAATAGTTTTTTGTCAGTGGACCCCTCTTGACATAGTACATGGGATGTAACTTATTGTTCCAATGCAGCTTTCGCCAACGTCCTCGACTGATACTGGGCCTGTTTGTTGCAGACACAACAAGGCATACAGCCTTAAAGACAAAAATGAGGCTTGGAGAAGGGACAGAGAAAGCATCTCCGCTCTCCACAGACCCTCCGCAGTCTGTGTAATGTCTGTAATGTATGTGTGAGCAAATTATTCCTGCTTATCGTACAATGAAGTACAGATAAGAGTCAGCAGGTGAGACAGGCAGTACTCTGACTCACCTCAAGGGGGCATAGTGTCATGCTGTTGGATGAATAGTGAAATAAGATGCTCTTTTCAGTTCTTACAATTGTAAATCTGACTCCAGAGGAGTTAGTGCCCCACCAGCCATGAACCCCACTGCACGTCACTGTGTTACACATATTTATATTGGTCTGCTCCAGCTCTTCAGCGTCCGACGCCCCGCTCCCTGGTCTACTCCAGCTCCGCAGCTGTTCCTGAGGGGTTCTCAGGTCGAGACGCTCCTCTCGCTCGCTTCTGGTTCACAGCTCCAAGGAGGTATCAGGTCGAGACACTCCTCACTCGCGTCTGGTTCCCGGTTCCGAGGAGGTATCAGGTTGAGACGCTCCTCATCTGCTCTTGGCTCACACCGCCGAGGCGATTGCTTTTCTTCCGCCACCTGTGGCCCACGCCGTCAGGGAGATCGCTCCTCCTCTGCCTTTGGGACCTGGGCTCGCCATGCTACAGAGCCCCCTAAAGAGTTAAACTCCTGTCCCTGCGGCCTCCCGGTCACCCTCCAGAGACTCAGCTCCTGTCTGTGCCTCCAGAGATCTGGTCTGCCTGTCTTCTGGAGGTCCAGTTCCAGTCAATGCAGTCCCCTGGCTGTCCGCCAGAGATCCAGTCTGCTCGTCCTCCGGGTCTTCCTCCGGACTTCTTCCTCCTGACATCACCCAGATGGTGAACAGACCCAGTCTGTTGCCTGGATTATCCTGCTTGGGCCTGGTCCCTCCTCCGGGCCCCATCCACCTGCCCGGCTTTGGCCCGGTTGATACCTGCCTCGTCAACTGATGGATGAGCGCTGCATAGAAGGGGGATGATGTACAAGGGAGCCCTTGTAGAACCTGAGCGTACAAAGCTGTATCCCTTTTGTGGTATCGGCAATTACAGAGGTCAAACGTTTCCTGTAGTTTTTCACCAGGTTTGCACACACTGCAGGAGGGATTTTGGTCCACTCCTCCACACAGATCTTTTCTAGATGAGTCAGGTTACTGGGCTGTCGCTGAGAAACACAGGGTTTGAGCTCCCTATTGGGTTTGGGTCTGGAGACTGGCTAGGCCACTCCAGAACCTTGATATGCTTCTTACGGAGCCACTCCTTGGCGATCTTGGCTTTGTGCTTCGGCTCATTGTCATGTTGGAAGACCCAGCCACGACGAGGGAAGGAGGTTATTCCCCAAAATCTTGCAATACATGGCCCCGATCATCCTCTCCTTAATACAGTGCAGTCGCCCTGTCCCATGTGCAGAAAAACACCCCCAAAGCATGATGCTACCACCCCCATGCTTCACAGTAGGGATGATGTTCTTGGGATGGTCCTCATCATTCTTCTTCCTCCAAACACGGTGAGTGGAATTAAGACCAAAAAGTTCTATTTTGGTCTCAGGTCTGGGCTTTGGAGAAACAAACCCCATTATCTCAGGAAAGAAATTTCACTAAACAGAAAACAAAATGGTGGATTAGAAGTTTTGGATTATGAGTCTTTAAACTATAGCTTTAAATTCAATTGGCTTATTAAACTTTTAAAAACAAGAATAGTATTTGGAGGATCTTCCCTGATTTTGTCTTTAACGAGGTTGGAGGACTTGAATTCCTCTTGAAATGTAATTACTCTATTGATAAGCTACCTATCAAACTGGCCAGCTTTTATAGACAGGCACTATTGGCATGGTCATCAGCCTTCAAACATAACTTTTCACCACACAGATATTACATCTGGAATAACCAAGATATTGAGTTTAAACATAAAACTATTCATTCAGAGATGGTTTGATTGCAACATTTTTCTAGTTAAACAACTGATAAGAACACTATATCTTTGAAAAATACAACATTAGCAACTAAGCATGGCTCCTCCTATTATATATTATACATTATACATACTTTAGATACATTTGTGTGGCATATTCTCTTGTTTCAGTCATTCTTTCCCTGGCACTTTGTTCCAATTTGTTCTTTGTAATGTTCATATTTAGGCAAACTATTAATAAAGCACTATGAAAAAAAAAAAATTGAGTCATTGGCGTTCCTCAGAAATCAGCACTGAAATATTTAACATGTTCAGTGCTCCCAATTGTCGGCTACGACCCGTTTTAGAGCGGATTATCGGGACAAATCGGCTCGAAACACACCAAAGACCAAATGATGATTGGACAGGGAAATCTTACGATGATCTGGCATTTGCCGTCCGAGGTCAGGAAGAGGAAAAATCGGGACAAAAACAGCCCAAATATCGTTGTGTGTGTACCAGGCTTAAGTGTTCTACATCCTGCTCTGCTGTGCTGGTGCTGATGTGATGATAGTGGCTGGGAAGTGTTGATTTTTACTTTTGCTACCTTGTATTTCTGTCACTATGGACAGGCTGACTACAGAAATGAACTGCCCTTCAGGGATAAATAACATTTTCTAAATTTGAATAAAGTTTGTAGGAGCCATAAAACATGTTTGGAGTAATGATCACTGGGTGGATGATTTGTTTTATTTTGGTTGTCATGGTGATTTACAGCGTGGGGTCACGTGGATGCGGTAGGTGATGGGATGAACTGTTAAGAAGGAGTTGTCAGTCAGTCACGGGTGGTTTTGCCAGAGAGAGGAGGGCTGGGTAGCCGTCATTTTTGTTGACCGCTGAACTTATTTGTTAAACTTGTACGCTAACACGCTGAGTCTAACACGCTGAGCTGGATAGACCAGAGTGTTGTAAAGTCTATATTTACGATCACATGTTAAGTTAGACAAGTTTATTGTTGCATCCTGCAAACATGAAAGACGGTCAATAAAGAAAGCAACGCATCAGGTTAAAGAGCGTTTTCTCTGTGGACATGGACGGCGCATCACACAAATAGACAGAACCCATCCTTTAGCCTCACTAGTGACTGTGGAAGTCACTGCAAAGTTTCTGAATCTGAATCATGGGACTTCTGCAATCTAGGCATAATTGGTCAAAGGGCTCAGCTCCACCTATAAACTTGATCAAAAAGAAAAGAATGAAGCCTTATCAGGTAGAGAGGGTGCCTGTCTCCTTTTCTACTTTCAGAAACTCTGGAAACAAGTCAGCCTGCAGTCTGAGAATAAAGTCCTCTGTTGGGGAAATATGGAACTACAATCTATGAAAAAGGAACCTAAATAAAGTGTTACGTCCACCCTCTGCTATAACATCACGTTGTCTGACAACAGTGTTTCTGTTTATACATGTTTACGTCTACAGCAGTCTATGTCAGCACACACAGCTGAAACATGGCCACATTTAGCTCAGCGCCTCATCAATATTACTCAGCTGCATGTGTCCTTGTGCATGTGTGTGTGTGTGTGTGTGTGTGTGTGTGTTTGTGTGTGTGTGTGTGTGTGTGTGTGTGTGTGTGTGTGTGTGTGTGTGTGTGTGTGTGTGTGTGTGTGTGTGTGTGTGTGTGCTGCCTGGCATTACTGGGCAATCTAACAGCATCCTGGTTGAGAGACACAGAGTGAGAGATCCCCACAGAGAGAGAACAAAACTGGACAGAAGGAGGCTCATGAAATGTTCCACCGAAGGGAAAATTAGGACTTTTTTTCTGTGAGAAAAGCTGCTCAAGGCGGATTGCTGAAATTAATTTTATTACAACAGTGATAAATATCCAGGAAATAAGTCATGAGAGACTAGAGGGACTACTGGTCTCAGGATGACCGTCACTTATTCCAGTAAAGTAGCCAACGCCACCTTCCTCAGTTTCCATCGGCTGCTGCTGCGTTGGAAGGGGAGCATCTACAAGCTGCTGTACCGAGAGTTCATCCTGTTCGCTTTTCTCTACACAGTCCTCAGCATCGTATACAGGTCTCTCTCTCTCTCTCTCTCTCTCTCTCACACACACACAAAATCATGGTTTATGTGGAGAATTATTTATTAGATCTGTGCCTTGTGCAAAATCTTGAAAATCAGGTTGTATTCTGCACCTTTAAAGGACATAAATCTGGCACATTGCAGATCAACACGGAACATATTCAACAAACAAATTGTTCTCATATTGTCAACATTTTCTGATACAACCGTAAACTGTATGTAAACTTAAAGCAAAAATAACTGGATGAACCCCCTGCTGGTTGGTTGCGATATAACTCATAAGCTCCGCCCACTCCATATTAATAGATGGGACAAAATGAACGAGTTATGAAGTACTTGTGTTAACATTTGGTGTTTGACTGTTTTCTAACAATTGATTTCTATTTGAGATTTTAAAAAGATTTCATGGCAGGTCAACTTTATTTATAAGGACATTAAAACATTTAATTACCTTCTCTAATGTTTGGTCAAGTGAATTGAAAAGAAATGGTAAGAGCATTTTTCTCTTGCTTTTGTTGTCAGTGCAAACATTAAAGGGTTAAAAACCAGAGGTGTTGACCAAATATAAAAGAAATACATTAAAATTAAAACTTTAAAGAAGTAGATTAGCATGAAAATAAAAATCAACAGAAATCCAAAGGCTCAGTTTGATTTGAAGCCTAGAAATTAAGGATGCATTCACACCAGCCCTTTTGATTTAAATCCAGGTTCGTTTGCTCTCAAAGTCCTCTTTGTTTGGGGTATGTCCAAATGAATTCTGATTTGAATTCAGATTCCAATCAAAGGAACAGACTCAGTCCAACACAGATCGTGGTCTGCAAACCAAAGTGCATTGTAGGTTCAGCGCTGGGCATCACGGGTGAGCAACACAGCCCCATGTGGAGCGGTGGGACGCTCTGGATGGGGGAAATGGCTCGTAGTCAGACGTGGAAAAATTAGGGAGAACTTTTCATAGAAATATGATCAACTCAAGATGGCTAGATCTAATGCAGCTCCATATTTAGCCGTTATGTGCTGGAAACTGAAGTTGTTCTGTATTAACCAATAGATGAACAAATTTTCTTTTTTGTTTTGTGTCTTGTCGTCTCCTTCTCTAATGCTGGAAGCAGCACCACCTCCGGTGGAGAGTGGAACATGTTATTCCAAAGTTCAGAATTTCAAGATTAAATAACATCTAAACGGATGAGTTATAAAAAAAATTCACCCCCCTCACAGTTATCATGAAGGTAAATTTGACCTAATAATCCTAAAATGTTTTTTGTACCAGGCTTTAAACATGTTTATTTCTACTGTGAAGTTGGTCTTTTTAACATGGGTGTCCATGGGGATTTGCTTCGTTTTGGAGCCAGCCGCTAGCAGATGAGGGGTGAACTGCAATTTTTTGCACTTCCACATAGGCTTCACTTTTTACTGCCGTAGGTTGTCGCTTGAATCAGCTAGTTGAAAATAAAAATATTAATTTAGTACCAACAGAAAAATCCTAAATCAGATTTGTGCCTTCTCTTCACTTTCAAGGTACAACTTCAAGTCATAGGTACTCAAATCAAACAGGCAGCAAAGTGCATCTGTCAACAAACTCAGTTTTTTTAAATGCAAATTGCGGGTTTACTAAACATCCAAACAAAATTTTTCTTGAAAATAAAATATTGACTTTGCATTTTTGTGGAGAAACTAAGGGTTCCCCTCTAGTGGCCATAAGTGGAACTGCAGCTCAATACTCAGGATGCCTAAGAGGAGGATTTTTCTGATTTTTGTTGGTCCTTTGTTAGTTATGAACAATGTGTCCTCTCTCCTTCAGGCTTATCCTCTCCGAGCAGCAAAAGAGATTGTTTGAGAAGCTTTCCATGTACTGTGACAGATACGCTGAGCAGATACCTGTCACCTTTGTCCTAGGTATGTACACTGACCAAAAGAAGTTTTACTTGCCAAAATTAGTGTTTTTTTATTTAAAATTATTTATGACAGAACGTGCCGATATTGTAAAAGAAAATGTCTTTGCCATTAATCTGCTGTCAAATGTAAAATATATTGTTTAAAAGTTGTTGGTGATTTTTTATGTATTTATTTATTTATTTTTTGCATTTCCAGATTAATATTTCCAGTATTTCACAATACAATTCTGTTGTATTAGCATATTTTTAAAGCTGCAGAATTTTGCAATGTCTGGCTGTTAATTTTAGCAGAAAACAGTATTTTCTATGATGCTGGAAGGTTTTGATGACAAACACTCCACAAACAATGAGTTACTCAGGCCAAAACTTTAATTGGAAACCACGGCGAGGTCCTCATTTCTCAAATACTCCACAGGTTAGTTCTTCACTGCTTGAGGTAATTTGATTAATAATAAAAGTTTTAAACCCTTCACAAGACATGAACTGAAATGGTCTCTGTACAATTAGCTAATGGTTTTGTTTGGTGTTGCAACTGTGTCCTGTTGGACATGTTTGTGAATGACGTTATGTTTCATCAGATGATAAAAATATATGATGTATTTTCGCATTTAGCACAAGGATTGTTTGTGTCTCAACAGGTTATGAAAAACACTTGAGGTGTATTTTTGATTGTTGTTAGCAAGGTTGTGAAAGTGGTACCTTTACAATTCATCAAATCAGAAGAAGCAGCAGTGATTGCAGATGTTAAATCGTCTTTAAAAGTTACACCGTTTATTGAGTTTAAAGTGTGCTGTTATGTATAGGACTTAATGATGCACCTACTGTATGACTTCTATCGTTCCTGCGGTTTAGAGGTGTAATTTTCTATTGTTTTCTGTTGTTTATGATAAAACTGACGCATGTCTAAGATGCCTGAAGCACTGTGAATGACAAGTACTTTATATCTATGTGTACAAATATACACTGTCCTACACATACTTGACATGACACACAACTTATAGAATAGCATAGAACCAGTTTTAAATTGAATCTTTAGACCCTTTGTTATTAGTAGCCTGTCAAAAAGGCATAATTTGATCCCAATTCTTAAGTTTCATCTGTGAAAAACAGTAAAGATACGACAGACAGAAAACAGTATTTTAGCAGCAACAAGGTGATTCCCAACGAGTTAGCTGGAAACTTGGTATATCTCAGCATGGAGGCAGAAACTGGACTCGTGGAGGCCAAAATAGAAGAGTCGGGTCTAAAAATCTGTCTACAGTAGATGACGAGGATCTCAAAGTCCTGAAGAAATAGGAACAAATCTAAGAAAGGCCTGAACCAGGACCTGAGAGATGCATCTGAACATTCATTTGATCCATCTACTGTTGGCCTAAGCCTCATCAGAAATGGTCTCCATGGAAACGTGGAAGTCAGAAAGCCATTCTTGAGGAAGGAAGAGAAAAGGCTGCGGTATTACTTCAACTGGTCTGAAGATCAGTGGCTGTATGTTATATATATATATATATATATATACACATGGTGTTAAGGAATTATTGATTTTCAGATTTTCTGTCTACATTCATTACAGCTCAAATATTATATATTTTGTATTTGATTTGATTTCTTCCAGACATGTCAACATTATTGTACTAAACATATTACATACCAACACAATAAGAAAACAATCTTTAACACAGATTTTAATATATGTGTACATATTTATATATGCATAAAATATATAGCAAACCCCTTAAATAAGATAACATAATTCAATCTGACTACCTTCTCAGATTCATTAGGGATTCAAATTAAAGTTTGTTAATAATAATAATCAGAGGTGGTGCCTAGCTAAAATCAGTGCTTTGAAAGCAGAGCTTAACACTAACTGACTTTAATCTGTAAAACACTAAAATATATTTTAAAAAAAAATAAAAATGAATGAAAAACAAGCCATAAAATGTAAAAAATACTGTAACTGGAGAAACACAGCAGAGAAAAAGGGTTTTTCTTTGCCACATCAGCAAAGTGCTAATGGAAACAGATCATTAAAGGGCAGAGAAAGCTAAAAGCAGGGTAAATGTGTGTGTGTGTGTGTGTGTGTGTGTGTGTATGTGTGTGTGTGTGTGTGTGTGTGTGTGTGTGTGTGTGTGTGTGTGTGTGTGTGTGTGTGTGTTTGTGCAGCCAATCCCCACCCTGATTCACACACAGTTTCTGGATGTTATGATGCTTTGAACCCCTCACTTAGAGGAGTTTTCCTCAACCTTATATAGACCTCAAGTGGCTGTAATTGTTTCCAAAACTTTCAATTTTAATATTTGAAAGGAAATTATGGACAAGCTTTTAAGTGGTGCAAATTCAGAGTAAGACATTAAAAAAAAGTCCATCTCCTCCATGGAAACAGATTTGGTTTCACTAATGAAATTGGACAAATGAGCCAAAATGAGTTTAGACTCTCAGAAAGAATCCATCCATCTATTTGCTCTACCTGCTTCATCTAATTTAGTTTCATTGTTTGACAAAAGATGAGGAGCGCAGACATCTGGCTCTTCAGCTCTGAAAGGAGGAATTTCATGAAACTAAAAGCTAAAATGTTTGTCAGCCTCTTTTATCTCTTTATGATCTGATCAGGGTTGGAATAAGTCATTCGTTTTTAACCTAAACTGTGTTTGTTTTCTTGTTTTCTTTAGGTTTTTATGTGACTCTAGTGGTGAATCGTTGGTGGAATCAGTTTGTTAACCTTCCGTGGCCTGACAGACTCATGTTTTACATCTCCAGGTAAACTCAACCTCTTTACTGCCCTCTACCTGCAGAAATAATGTTCTTTTCTGTAGGTTGGACCGTCCTCCTCCCAAAAAACTGAGACCACCTGGTCCTAGTCCTGATCTTAGTCCTAGACCTGGTTCTGGTCCTGACCACAGACCCACACCACACTGGGACAGTAAAAGAAAACAGTGGTTTTTTTTTTTGTTTTTTTTTTTTTACGCTGAGGAGGAGAACTAACTAAACGAGGAGCAGATAGAGCAACCAGCAAAGTAAGACCAGGTGTGCTCCAACGGGAAGTAAAGAGAACAGAACAAAATAAGACAAGAAACCAAAACACAAGACTTAAAGCCTCGTTTCCACCAAAGGGTGCAGATATGGTTTGTAAACTGTAATCTTGTTGCGTTCCCACAGCCAACCGTAACCTTTCCTGAGAGGCAGAGTATCAGCCAGATAGCGATAGATTCCTCAGCTATGTAACAGCATGATGCCATCGCAGCACAGCGCCTTCCTTAAAGTAGAACCAAAACATGACTCAGAAACAAAGGAGGAGAATGCAGGTCATCCACCATTTTCTGTTCCTTCTTCTTGGCGATGCTTCGTAGCATCATTTTAAACTGAGATTTAATCAACAAAAACAACAACAAAAAATCTGCTGCTCTAAACAAGGAGCTGTTCCTGCTTTGTTTTTATACCAAATCACACAGGAAATTACTCTTTCCCCCCCAACCAATCAGTGGATAGCAGTGTGTCAATCTCCAACCTTTTGGGTCAGATCAGTTAGACCCCAACAGATGGGTCCCAAAAAAGCAGGACAGGTTGGGTTTGATATTAGGGTACCCTTCCCAGTTTTTGTGTGGAAATGCAAAAAAATGTATACCGCACCGTATCCGTGGATGGAAAAGGGACTTAGACTTAACTAGACGTAACTAAGTTAGTAATAAAATTCCAGCATCATAAAAATAACTAATTACTCAGGAAAGTAATTATTCTGTTACTTCTGTTAGATCCGACTGTGAGGGACCGAGGCCAAGGATGAAGAGAGCACAGTATTTTAAGAAAAAGTCTTTTAATATTTAATTAAAAAAAAAAAAATTCCAAAGTAAAAGTTCTGGACACATAAAAGAGGTCAAATAAACACAACGTCAACGTAAGAAACTGAAAACTAACTATTCTACAGTCATTTAGCAGACGCTTTTATCCAAAGCGACTTAGATTTGAGAGTAAGAACAACACAAGCAAAAATTCACACAAGATGAGACGTCATAATTAAGTGGTAGTCAGACTGCTTTGAGTCCAGTTGGACCAGGTGCTGTCATGTAGTGCTAGAAGCAGTGCATATAATTTATTTTTATTTATTTTTTTTTTACAGTTTTTGTAAGTCATTTTTATTTAAATACAAGATCACGATTTCATCAAACAATATCAAGTTTGGACATAAGTGCACACAGCTTATTCAGTACTTGGTTGAGCCAAAGAGCTGGACAAATCTTTCTAACTCATTCTGTTGAGTAGAAGAGTTAAGCTAAGTGCAGAAATGCTCCTTAAACAACTGAGTCTTTAGCTCGCATTTAAAAGTGGATAAGGACTCTGCGGATAGGACCAAGTTCAGTTGATCGTTTCACCACCAGGGGACAACAGAGGAAAAGGTCAGCTGGTTGTCTACCATGACACCAAGATTCCTGGTAGAAAACATAGGCACAAGCTTGATAAAGTTAAGCTGCACGCTTTTCTGTGGCTGTAAGGAATGATTGGCTGGAAAGACAATAAACTCAGTCTTGGACAGATTCAGCTGAAGGTGGCGATCCTTCATCCATGCGGAGATATCAGCAAGACACTCTGACATTCGCATTGAGACGGTTGTGTCCTCAGGTGGGAAAGAAAGGAAAAGCTGAGTGTCATCTGCATAGCAGAGGTATGAGAAACCATGAGAGTTAATGATGCACCGAGTGAGGAGGTGTACAGTGAAAAGAGAAGAGGGCCAAGCACCGAGCCCTGAGGCACCCCTGTTGTCAGCCCATGTGATCTGGACACGCCCCCTGCCAAGATACTTTGAATGATCTCCCTGTGAGGTAGGACATAAACCACAAGAGGACAGATCCTGAGATGTCAAGCTTCGAGAGTGTGGAGAAGAGGATGTGATGGTTGACCATGTCAAAGACAGCAGACAGGTCCAGCAGTATAAGGACTGAGGATTGACCAGCGGATCTGGCAACCCGTAGGGAATCAGTAACTGACAGGAGAGCAGTTTCAGTAGAGCGGCCTTGCCTATAGCCAGACTGATATGGATCTAACAGGTTGTTGTCTTGGAGGAACTGTGAGACCTGACTGAAGACGGCTAGTAGTTTAGACATGAATGGAAGCACTGAGCCGGTAGTTTTTAACCTAGGCTGGGTTGAGTGTGGGTTTCTTCAGCAGCGGGTAACCTGAGCTTGCTTGAAGGCTGAAGGAAAGACACTGGATTTAAGAGAGGAGTTGATACAGATTTGATTGTAGGTAAAATGCTCTGCAGGATGTCAGAAGGAACAGGATTGAGAGGACAGGTTGTGGGTTTTGAGCTGACTAGAAGTTTAGAGACATCATCCTCATTTAGAGAGCAGAAGGAGCAGAGTGAGGCACCAGTAGCTGGTTTGGTAAGGCTGAGTTGGTCAGGCTCAGTGAATTGGTTACTGATGGTAGCGACCTTTTCAGTGAAGTAGGAAGCAAACATTTCTGCAGTCAGCACAGTGGGAGGCTGAGCAGGTGGTGGAGATAGAAGAGAGTTAAACGCCATGAACAGTTGTCGTGAGTTGGGAGCATTGCGGATCTTGTTCTGATAAAAGGCTATCTTGGCCGCCTTTAGGCTGGATGTGAAAGTTTCAAGTTTTTGCTGCTACTCAGACAAGTCAGTGTGTTCTTTTGATTTTTGCCACTTTCTTTCTGAAGCCCTGAGTCTGACTCTGTGCTCCCTTAGAACCTCTGTGAGCCATGGACTGGGAGGGTTTTGTCTGGCTGGTTTTGACACCAGAGGACAGAGTTTGTCCAGAGAGGAGGGGAGAGAGGAGCAGAGTGTTTCTGTAGCCTCATTAACAGACAGTAAGGAGAAGTCTGAGTGGGAAGGGAGGGTGGAGTAAACCTCATCAGACAGCTGTGTAGGTCTGAGGGATCTCAAGTTTCTGCGGTAGGACACCATTTTTAGAGCTGCTTGAGTGACATGAGGAAGGAAGACAGAATTTAACCAGGAAGTGGTCTGAGAGGTGCAGCGGGGTGACAGACAGGTCGGCTGTGGAGCAGTTTCTGGTCAGCACCAAGTCAAGAGTATTACCAGCTTTGTGTGTTGGAGGAGTCTGTACCAGTTTGAGATTGAAAGAGTAGATGAGAGCCAGAAACTCAGTTGCTGTGGTTTGCCAATGTGAATGTTCATGTCTCTCATGACAATTAGTGGTGTGCCAACTAGCAGCCTTGCTAGCCCCCTGGATCATGTAGCGCTAGTTTAGTCAGCGCTAAGTAACGTGGGTACTGAGGTTCTCTTTGATCATCTTTATAGTTTTATTTCAACTCCAATGTGAAAATCATGACTAACAGAGTTGATGTGTAGTCCCTAAATTCACTTACTGTAAACTAAATATGACCTGGTTTCCCCACATTATCATTAAAACTAATCTAGTGCTACCTAAAACTAGATTAGCACTGCTACATAGCTTCATGTTAACATCAGGTTAATAGCAGTAACATGTTTTCTGTTTTTTTCTTTTTACGTCAACTCATATCCTTCTGCCCAGGATACTACCGTAATACATGAAATGTGTAGTTCCTTGTCTATCATGGTTAAGATGAAGTCAACTTTAAACTCTTCACATCTAACTCAAACTTACTGTGACTGAAACCGCCATGAAACATTTTTATTTTACTTCTACAAACTTGACGGCATGTTTGGATCATTTGAAAAATGGATCGATGAGAAGTGTACAGATGATGAGTGTCTGAAATAATAGCTGACATTCTGATAGAGCTGAAGAATACACATGAACTTATTCAGTAAAGGGCAAGAATATAAGAAGCTGAATGACAACCAGAATTAAGCTGACCATTGTACCAATGTGTGATATCAGCCATTAGAATACATTTTCTGGTGGGAAAGAAAACTATCCAGATTACCAGGAATTATTTTACCCTGGTAAATAAATTCTGGGTAATAAAAGTTCTTGGATATGTTGGTGAATAGCCCCCATTGACTGCTAATTTGTAGATGGACCTTCTGTTAGATGTTTCACTCTCAATGATGGCTCTTAGTCGTGGTAGACCGATGACATGCTAGCGTTATCTGAGGTTGCACTGGACCTCATTCCAGTTTATTTACTCAAAGGAGTTCCACACTGAACTTTTTTCCCATACTTGTCTTTGTCCATGCACATTTGTAATACCTAATGAATCTAACCACGCCACACACTTTGCAGCAGAGCCAAGGAACAGCGCCACCATGTGGTGGTAGTAATGTATTACTACCAGCTGAGTGCTGGTTAAGACAGTTACATATCGAGATGATAGTCATATAAACTTGTTGATTTCCTCAATTAAATGACTATTTGTCGGAAAATAAAAACAAACATATTTCATGACAGAAGTTTTTTAATCGGAAGTCTGTTGGAAGGGGATTATATTGGAAACACGCTCTAGAGGTCATTACAGGCTCCACACGTTCCTCAGCATTAGATTTTATATATAATCTATGAACTGCAGGCAGAAATAGACCAAAGGATACTCACTGACATGTATGGAAGTCCATTACAGCCACTTGTACATTAAAGATACTGACAAAATATTTCACAATTATGAGATTTAACGCCACTATTATGAGATAAAATTCATAATTTATATAATGTCACTTACAATTTATAAGTGACAAGAATAGGCTTCCACAGACATGAAAGTATTAACAAAACAGCTGCAAAAGAGTACCTAGAACTTGTTTCCATTTTCCTCTTAGCAGCAACGACCATCTGCAGTGTAGCCTATACCAGCCTAGTTTGTTTGTTGTTTAATGCATTTGTGCGTTTACTTGATGTTATTTTGATGATGAACATTAAAGCTCATCGTGTCCGTTTTCAGCTGTGTTCAGGGTAAAGATGAATATGGCCGCCTTCTGCGACGAACGCTGGTACGTTACGTCAACCTGACATCGCTGCTCATCTTCCGATCCGTCAGCACAGCCGTCTGCAAGCGTTTTCCCACCATCGACCATGTGGTTGAGGCAGGTAAGATACCAGTGTTTGTGATCAGTTTAGTGTTTGTAGTATTTTATAGTGCAGTTGCTCAGTATGCTGAGGGTTTTCTGTGGAGTTATCTGACCAGAAATAATAAAAGTCATTCAGAATTTAGCTCTTTCACAGCTCTGTGTCTTCCTTCCTGTAACTGGCTGATGTGACACATGGGACTGGCTCATTATAGATCAATTAGAGCAGGACTATGAGCTGCTGGGGTGATTAGGGCTTCCTGCAGCCCAGAAACTGCAACAACACAAGCCAAATGTCTGTCTGTGTGGTTTATTTTCACCTTCTGTTGAGTCCAACAGAAAAATATGCATTTCAACACCTTAAAGATTATGTCTAATCTTTCTGGTGGACTTTCTTTTAAAGGAACTCTGTGGGTCTTTGGTTTTTGAAAATTTGTCTTTCTACTGGCAGGTTTTATGACTCCAGAGGAAAGGAAAGTGTTTGAGAACATACGTTCTCCTCACCTGAAGTACTGGATTCCTGTGGTCTGGTTCTCCAACCTGGCGTCTAAAGCTCGGCAGGAAGGACGTATCCAAGACAGCATAGACCTGCAGAACATCCTCAATGTGAAGCATGAGATTACATTTAATGTTCACAGCATTGATGTCTTTAATGTCAAGGGCTTTGCTCACCAAGTCTGTAATTCCCACGTATTCCAAAAAATATTATTAGATATAGAAAGATAAGTGCATTTATTGATGTGCTTGTTGCAGATTTTCTCCTTATGAGGAAGTATAGAGTTTTTGTGGTCCTCAAACTCTTAATAATTGAAAAAAACAAAAAACAAATGGAACATATTAGACATTTCTGTAATCAATTTAACCTTGTTTTTCTTACAGTGTGGTGTTTGTTGGAAATGAAAGAGAATCAGCTTGTCAGGTGGTCAAACAACTCTTAAAAAACATTCAACTGTTGAAAATTCAGAAAATATAAAAAAAAACACTTTAATATCAGACTAAATCTTTAGAATTGGTGTGTAAAGATAATATAATGTGACGCTTCTTTTATTAGAGCATCAGCTAGGAAGATTTTTCTATATCTTTATTTATAAACCTGCATCTTTTACATATAAAGAATATAAGTTCAAAATTCCTGAACTACAGGAAATTGTTATATTTGATTCCACAAATCTTCCAGAAAGTTTCATTAAAATATATGTAAGTTAAAATGGACATAATTTACCTTTAAGTGTTAATTTAACTCTCATGTTTGTGACTATCAGTAATCAAGCCTTCATAATTTCTGTAGGTGTCCTGAATTGGGACACACCTTATATATCCTGACAGCATGCTCCCTTTGCTCTGATTGGTCAGCTGCAGTGGTCTGATCAGGCTCCGCCCACCATTTTGCCCCAGTCTTTATTAAAATGTGATATTTTACTCATTGTTGGGTCAGACTGATGAATATGCAACATCACAAACATGTTCAGGCATCTAAATCATTCATTTTATAAATGTCATCTCCTAATATTACTCAGTATTTTTTATTTATTTTATTTCAAACATTAAATAAACACAAAATGAAAGCAGACAATGGAAAGAAATTATAAAAAAAAAGACTTATCAATAAGTAAATATCTAAATTAGTACAAATTTAATAAAATCATATAAAATTAGTTGTAAACAGACCTCATTTGGTTAACCTCATAATGACTTAAAGGTTTTACATTTTTTTTTAAAAATATCAAATTTAAACAAAATAACCAATTTATGAAAATATAATGATTATTCTCTGATCCTAATAAATACCTACAAACAGAATTAACGTTTGCTACAGGATATTTGTTTTCCCTAATTATTTGGTAAGGGATTTAACTTGTGTTTGTTTTCTTTCATTGTTGCTACAGTTAATCAAGGAAAATGATCTAAAACTTCTCTAAACCCTACCATTACTGTAAAATCTAATTGTGTTTAAAAGAAAAAGACTCTTAAGCATTTGCTCATCCTTCCAAGCCAGGTTATGGCCCTATTAGTGAGCACAAAAAGCAGACATGTGGGTAATGTGACACTCAGTTTGCTAACAGAATGGTTGATGTTCGTCGTTTTCCACTTACCATACCGAGTTACAGAAATTCAGGGTCTGCTGGTAAACTGTTTCTTCCCTGTGTTCAGGAGATGAATCTCTTCAGGACATGGTGTGCGACTCTTTTTGGCTACGACTGGGTCGGCATCCCCCTCGTTTATACTCAGGTTTGTCCTCCCTGCCTCATTTTTAAGATGGGCGCAGCTCATTTGATCACATCAATAATAATTACTGTGACTGAATCTGAGCTCTGAATCTTAAAGTAGAGAAAGGGATGTACAGTCAGTAAAATATTTTTTTGTCTTCAGGTTGTTACTCTTGCTGTTTACACCTTCTTCTTCGCTTGTCTGATTGGTCGGCAGTTTCTTGACCCCGCCCAGGGTCATCCCGGCCACGACCTTGATCTTTACATCCCCATCTTCACCTTGCTGCAGTTCTTCTTCTACTCTGGATGGCTGAAGGTCAGTTCATTTCTTCATCTTTTTACTAGAACTGCCTCTGGGCTGGATGCTGGTTTACATGTGAAACAAGTTGTTGTTTCAGACTGTTCAAAAAATTAGTTTTTATTATAGCTAAAGTGATTGTCACAATACATTTTCATGCAACACATTTAAATGTAATATAGTGATACATGTAGAAGTTAGTAAACACAAATTTTAAAGAGCTTTATATATCATGATGTTGAAGATTTGATGTAAAAATTTAATCCATCAGTCACCATTAAGAATTTTACATGAGGACTTAAGATGCATGTGTAGGCCCAAAGGAGAATTTTTATATTTGTGTTTCAATTATAACACCTAGTTACCAAGAGTGGTCGGTGACTAGATGAATGTTTCTATTCTAGATTCCTCTCTTTGTTTATTAATCTCTTTAATTTAACCTTTTCCTCCACTCTGAACAACCTCCTGAGCATCCCAGCTAAGTTGTGGTGTACCACAGAGCTCAATCCTTGGGCCCCCTTCTTTCTCTTTTTACATGCTACTATCTTATTTACAGCCATAGTTTTTTAAAAAAATGAAATCCAGTTCCCAGTAGGATTATAAATCACACTGTAGGTTTTTCAAACAAGAATGACCTAAACTTTCCTTAAATCTTTTGAATTAGGAGACAATGCTGCCACTTGTACCACATACATCACGCGCCACCCAAAGGGTACCAGAAAAATTTGACTAATGATTAATCATAATCATATTAATATTAAAAGTTAAAAATGTATCAATCTGAGTGTTGTTGACTAATTATTAAGAGGAAGACAAAGGCTGCTGTGGGCAAGCTGCTAACATCCACACACAGTTTGATTTCTGAGCTCTGTAAATCTCAGTACTACAATAGCAGACTTTTCTTTTTAATTTTTTTTTATCTTAGCTGAACTGTTTTTGTGGCATATATTTTAACAGAGATAAATAAAGCAGAATTAATATTGATTATGAAAAATTTATTGGAGGCTTTTTCAGGTGCCTCCCTTGCAGGAGGAGTGGTGCCATTGGTATTGATCTGTATCTGGAACTCTACTTTGAGAACAATAAACTTTGTGCATCATTCACAGTTTTGTCCATTTGGGCAAAATTTTCATCCCAATCTGTCTGTCATTTTGCCTGCGTTCGTGCATATGTCAGAATTGTAATATAGTCCCTTAACAAATATTCACATTTAATACACAGGTCAGCAATGAGGCTGATTTTTGTGGTGAACACATAGACTGTATATAAAAGATGACGTCAGTGACGTCACCTGAAGGTCTCTGAAGAGCTGAATTGAAACTCATTGGGCGGTTCCCACCATCGCCATCTTGGTAGTGTCACGCGAGTCATCGTTCCCGGAAAATCCAAAAATGGGCAAAGGGGTCGATCTGAGAGGGGAACTGTGAAGGTGGGGGTGGATGATTGACACCCATCAAACTCCGAGCTGCTTGTAGCTAAAGCTAACTGAGCTAACCCAAAGCTAACGGTAGTTAAGCAGCTAATGGAGGTAGGCGGGCTAAAGCTAAGGTCGATATAAAACTATAACATCTCAGAGTGGATAATTATATTTTGTAATATCTATTAAATTTAAAAGGAAAAAGAAATTTGACCAAATGGGACATTTGTGTTTAGGCCACCCAAACGGCTTTCAATGCTGTTGCTAAATTTGGCTTTGTCTGTCCAAAAACATTTTGGTAAGAATGCTCAAATAATTGGGCATCATGTGTATTATATTTATATATCTATTATATATATATATATATATATATATATATATATATATATATGTATATATATGTCAACTGTCCACCTCTGCACTCTACTCTTTCTGCTTTCCTGCTGTGAAAGTATTTAGTGGCTGACTCTGTTGACCTTATCCTGCAATATAAATAACGTACTATATAAAGTTATTAATAACCTTCTTAGAGAATATGAGCTGGAAAAACAGGCTGAGCCTGGGTGTCAGAAAAAGGACAAACTGGTTTGTGTATCATTAAAAAGGATTAACATGATTCATCCTTTCAGAAATCATGAATGTGGCCTTTGGATTCTAGTAAATCTAATTTTAAAATTTTGGGACAATTTACCAAGAAATTCATGTGAAAAGTTTATTAATAATAATTCTCTGTATTTGCTGAATATGATGCAACCCTTGCTGAGCAGCTGCAACAACAACCTCTGGCCACAGGTGGTAACTACAAGAAGCCTTACGAAGAAGCACAAGTTAAACTGAGCTAGAAATCTAACTTTTGTTCCTGATTAGAATAAATGTTCTTTTAATGCAAATTTAAGTGTTAAACTTGTGATTTAAAACTAAATGAAGTTTGTGTCTTCTTTTAGGTAGCAGAGCAGCTCATAAACCCTTTTGGAGAGGACGATGACGACTTTGAGGCTAACTGGATCATTGACAGGAACCTCCAGGTCAGCAGACAAAAAATAACATTTATAATAAATAAATAATTAAAACAGTACACACACACACACACACACACACACACACACACACACACACACACACACACACACACATATATATATATATGTATATGAACATACATAAAAATATATTTATATGTATTTACATATATATATATATATATATATATATATATATATATATATATATATATATATATATATATATATATATATATATATATATATATACATACACACACACATTTATACACATACATTTATATATTTAAAAAGTTTCATTCATTTGTCATAGAGGAGATTGTGCAGCACTTTGAAAAGAAAGGGGCTATAAACAGTGCAATAAAGTTTTTACTGCCCACATGTTGCTCATGTGCAAGATGGATAAAAATATATTTTGGAACATTTCCCAGTTTAATTTTATTTTTAATCATGTAAGGAAGTCACATGAAGCCAAGCTACCCATAATTTTAATACCTGTGTCAGATGCTGATATTAAAAACTTAATAAAAATCTAAATCTAACTTTTTTTTTTTTTTTTTTAATTTTTGACAATTTAGACAGTGAATTAGCTGATTTCTAAATATTAGAAAATAGAGAATAGTTTAAAAATATTCCCTCCTGGGCTACTTTGTTATCAGGTACTAGAACCAAGTTGGAAACCTTTTTCCTCCAGAATTGCCTTAATACCTGGTGTGATAGATGAAGCAGGTGGTGGAAACCTTCCTCAGAGGTTTTCTCCATATCAACATGACAGCATCACACAGTTGCTGCAGGTTTGTCGGCTGCATCCATGATGAGAATCTCCCGTTCCACCACATCCCAAAGCTGCTCTACTGGACTGGGATCTGGTGGCTGTGGAGGCCGTTGGAGTCCAGTGAACTCATCGTCATGTTCTAGAAAGCAGGTGGAGATGATCTGAGCTTTGTGACATGGAGCATTATCCTGCTGGAAGTAGCATGAGAAGATGCTACACTGTGGTCATAAAGGGATGGACATGGTCAGCAACAATAGGGGAAGGAGATCCCGTTGATCCAAGGCAGGATGGATCCATGTTTTCATGATGTTTCCAGCAGATTCTGAGCCTAGCATCTAAATGTGGAGCTGAAATGGAGACTCATCAGACCAGCAACGTTTCTCCATCTTCTATTGTCCAGTGTTGGTGAGTGTGTGTGAATTGTAGCCTCAGTTTCCTGTTCTTAGCTGACAGGAGGCACCCGGTGTGTCTTCTGCTGCTGGAGCCCATCTGCTTCAAGGTTGGACGTGTTGTGTGTTCAGAGATGCTGTTTTGCAGACCTTGGTTGGAACCAGTGCTGGTTTGACTTCCTGTTGCCTTTCTATCATCTCCAACCAGTCTGCCCATAATCTCAAATCTTAATTTCCTTCATCTCCTGTTTGTCCCATGAATAACTGGTATGGTCCATTTTCAGACTCAGTCTAGTCATGATGTGTTGAATGGGTCCAGGTTGTTAAAACTATGCTGAAGTAGTCTTGTGGATTAGAGTTTGAATAGAATCTAATACTTTGATTCTCATCGCTTCCTCCCCAGGTCTCTCTGCTGGCTGTGGACGAGATGCACATGAACCTTCCTCACATAACCAAAGACATCTACTGGAACGACTGCGACGCACGGCCGCCGTACACGCTGGCAGCTGCAGATTACTGCATCCCTTCCTTCCTCGGCTCCACCACCGACATGGGGTCACCTTACAAACATCTTTACATGATGCAATACTAATACTGTATCATCAGTGCATGTTTATATGTTGAATATTAAAGTTTAGTCTATGCTGGTTGTTATGGCAACTAAAATTGAGCTGGATATCATCAACAAAATGCTGAACACTCTTTTCCAACATCTCCTGCAGACTCTCCAACATCCTGCACGTTGATGAGGCTGATGTTGTTGACACTCATCCACAGCAACTGGAATCTGCTTTGCCTCGACGCCAAGAGTCGGTACAGCAACAATTTTCTCTTAACTTTTCATCTGTTTTAAGTTTTCATCGTCCAGTGAGCAGGTTTTGGGTAAAACAGATGCTGATTTCCTTTTAAAGTCAAAGTTTTCCTTGTAATAAAAACAGCTGCAACAAACACCCTTAACTGTGTCATGCAGAGAGAGGTGATGAGGAGTTAGGACTGAAATACAGGACTACAAGGAAGCCGGGCTTATTTAATTAAACTAAAGGTGCTGCAACAGCTGGAAGAACTGGAATCAAAACTAAAAACTATTTAACAGACTTTAAAACAACTGACAAAGAAAAGCTGAGGAGAAAATATATATAATCTGGACAGGACTGAACAGGATCTGGTCATGAACAAAAGAAACATGGAGAGCGATAAGGAGCAGCTGCAACAGAGGAGCAGGAGGTGAACCTCTAGCAGGGATCATCAGCTCGGGTCCTCGAAGGCCAGTGTCCTGCGTTTAATGTTTCCCAGCTGCAATTTTATAACTCCAGCTGGTGTATCATCTGAAAGCCTGGTTAGTTACTTTTACAGCGAGGTAGAACTTGTAAGGATCCTTCTTCTATGCAGCAACACAGCTAACACAGCAACACAACACAGCAGAGTTTTACAGGGGCCACAACCCACACGTTTAACACTCATTTAACAATTTGTTTGAACAAAAATAAATCTACGGTTTCTAAAGTATACTCAACTTGTGTTTTTAACATTTTCAGGTTCTGGGTCGAGTCCGTCGACTGCTTAGTGTTCAGGAGCCTCCTGATCTCAGACATCCTCGGCCTGTCTTCAAACGACACAGCAGCGATGCGACTAGCAGCTTTTTCCCAGACTTAAGGTCTGTATTTAATTCAGGTGATGCTCTACTAGTAAGAACCGGAGGATGAACGTTTCCAGTGTTCAAGTTAACATCAGAATCTGGATGCAATTTTAATGATTTTAACTCACTGGATCCAGATTCAGGGTCAATCCGGATCCAGTGGAAACAGCTCCACCCTTCTCCTTGGTCATACCCCCAACTTCCAAGGACACCCTGTCCACTTTAAGGGAAGTCAGCAGCAACCCACCTTCACCCGAGAGTCCGTCCTCGATGGTCTTCCCCTGGCTCGTCATCAGCCCGCCCTTGTCCAGTGAAACCGGTCACGATGAAGATTCGTTTGGCAAACATCAGAATGGTCTGAATTCCTCCCCAGCTGGAGAGGCACCCTTGATGGAAACCCCAAGGTGATGATCTGTTTACTGCTTAATCCTCCGGGGCTCCAAATATCCAACACTCTGGACCCAAACAGGCCCCTTCCGAAAAAGTGCTATAAAAACTATTTCATTAATTTTTTTCCTACTTTCTAAGCTTAAGTCTTTAAATCAGACTAAAGAGTTTATTAATTTTAACATTTTTATGCCATTTTTTCATAATAGCCTCATATTTAAAAAAAACACAACAAATAAATTATAAAATGCAGAGTGAAATATCTAGAGGAGTTATTAGAGCCTTGCATATAATTATAAGAATAATTTTTACTCATTATTTTTGAGCCATACAAGTTTGTTAAAAAAAAGACCCAAATGTGTCCCTGCAGGAAAAGTTTTATAAATAATAGATTTTTTTTCAGCTTTTTAATCCTAAATATTTTAATCGGCTTCAGCCCTTATCAGAAATATAAAGTTTTTATTCAAAACATTTTTTAAAATTTTTGTCATAGTAGCACCATTAATTTTACCAAATGACAAAAACTAAATATAAATTCTGAAATGCAGAGTGCGATAAATGTGGGAATTATTAGAGCATTGCACAAGTAATTATTACATTGATTTTAGTCTATTATTTTGAAGTGCAGGTTTATAGAAAAAAAACTCCAAATAGGTTCCTGCAGGAAAAGTTTTATAAATAATATAAATTCTTTTCTAAGCTTAAATATTTTAATCAGTTTCAATACTAAATCAGAATCATAAGTTTTTGCTTTTTTATTACTATTTCCTGGCTATTTATTTATTTTTTACAAAATGACCCCCCTATTATAAGAAGAAAACCACATTAAATAAAAAATTTTTCCAAATATGAATTTCAGAGTAAAACGTTTGGGGTATATGTCAATAAATTCTAACAGTTTTGTTGCTTTTTAAAAAGTCTTTGCAGAAATTGATTCAAGAATCAAATGAATTCATATTTTTCCATTTCTAAAGCTTAAATCTTGTCATCAGCTTCAATCCTAATTAGAACTATGATTAACTACATTAGCATAATTAAACTTTTCTGACTAAAACACGATGAGAAGTGACGTTGCCATTTTCAAGTTTGATCCAAGTATCAACACAAGCAAGAATAGAGACTATTAAAAGTAAAAATTGTTTGTTCTAACGGACCCAACTGGGTTCTGGGGTTTCCCGAGGGTTAAAGTGTGACTCTGATTTAAATGTAATTGTTTGTTCAATTCTCTTTATCTTAGTGGGATTTTAAGCATGTGCTTATACAATAAAAGTTTTTAATCCTGCACTCCACTCTCAGCATTTCCAGACCTGACTCTAGCTGCTGCTCTCCAACTCAACTGGGACCCAAGGAGTTTCGCTGGACAACACTTAATACTAAGAATGGCCCACCAACCCGTCCACGGGGGCGTCAGTTCTCGTTCCAGTTCTCCAGGCAGACTTCGAAGGCATCAATCCGCAGCCTGCCCAGTCCAAAGGCCCTGGGGCGACGGAGGAGAGGTCTAGGTCGATTCCAGTCCCGACGATCGCCCGGTCCAACCCCCGACACCCTCCAGCTCCCCCAGCCTGAATATGATCACGACTTCGAAGGGACAGCTGAGAGTGAGGATGATGAGAAGGAAGGAGCCAACCACAGTGAAGACCTCAAAATCAGTGACTCTCAATCACAGAAATCAGAGAAGAAATGACAATTTTGTAGCATAAAAAACAAATAGCGCCAACCTCCAGCAGGAGTTCCCATTTTATCCACATGGAGAACTTAGAAAGTGGCTTCGGATTTGTTGGCCTGAGCCAACGACTTAAAGGCTGGACACCAACCTCTGACAGGCTGTCTTGACTTCAGCTTGGGTTTAATATTTGGTATTAGCTTTGCCACTGGAGACGAACCATTAAAGTGTGATTATGGTGTTTTTCTACCTGGTAGATTTGCCTTGAAGGCCTATTTTGTGATTTTGTTTTGTCTCTTTTGCAGAGACTGTAGGCAAATAGGAGGTTGAAGTAAATCAGTTCTACCTTATTGATGGAACTCTAAAGGATGCAAAAGCAAATTAAGGAATTTTTTCCAAAACAAAGAGGAACAATTCAACAAAAATGTGACTATTTGAGAAGACGCCTGCAAGCATGTGCCATTTATAAATTTGTGATGAAGAGTAAATCTCAGAAGTCCAGTCGGAGGGCGCCCAAGGCCAGTCATTCTCCAACACACCTGAATCAAATGAATTCCCTCATGTGCATGTCATTCAGCTCTGCAGAGGCCTGGCAATGAGCCATTCAAGTGGCAAAAACAGGAACCATAAAGGCGGATTTATGCTTGCGCGGGGTCTGCATGCGGTTGGTTATGGCGTAGTTGATGCTGGTAAAGAGATTACCTCCGTGTAACCGTCTGCGTAGCAGGGGTGCACATCAGGTCTGGAAGAGGTGCCGATCAAGCCTCTGCAGACCTACATGGCGCCTACGGCGGTTATGCAGACGCCATGCGAGATTAAATCCACCTCAACGCTTACTAAAGTACTCAGGGGGTATAAGAGTAAAATCTTGTGTCTTTACATGAATACTGTTTGTAAATGAATGAATAAACTATCAGTTCTGCTATGAATCTCTAGCTACACTTCCAATATCAATAAATATGGAAGAATAAATATACGGATGGGTCACCAGAGAAGAAAAATGGCATCACCTTGTTAATTATCAACAGTTATTGATGGTTATTTGTTCTTATAGTGAGTCAAGAATGGTCTGTGATTTGTAGCCTGGCAAGGATTATAAATGCTTTTTAATTGCTCAAAACATATTGATCAAACTGCTATATAACTAGTTGGTTATTATTCAATGGGATGTTTGGCACGGGCAAAGCCCACTCTGTCCTGTCCTTTGTCGAAGATGCTGTAGTACTCAGTCAGAAATACGTCTCCCAGAATCCACAGAGGACCTTCGGGGGAAATGATGTCCACAGACATGAAACCACTGAAACACAGCTCCCTGCCGCCCAGCATCTCCTGATGATGACAGACAAAGAGGTGGGCTTGGAACGGGGTTTCATATCAATGTGACTCCATACTGTATGCTCAATGTGCTATTTAAGTAAAGATATTTAAGATATGGTTCCTGCAGTAGTTATATTATCAGACAGATACTGCTAATGCCTTCATGTGTAAGTAGGATTTGAGGCTGGAACCAGTGGTGGAGCTAGACTTTTATATATGTAGGGGATCAGAAGGTGGGCAAGACTTTATACTACTGTGATAACTGTGGTCACATTAGAGAGACAAGGAAAATAAAACATCTTTACAATAATCTGGATCACCAAGTAGAAATATCTGCAAGAAGTTAAAAAAGGTTGCTTTGGGGTGCAGTATGTGGTGCTTGATGTGGTAATTGGGGATTAGTTCTGGTTTACAGTTGGGCTACTGATACTGGGTCTGGAGTCCGCTTGGCCTGATCTCTGTCCTTCCTTTTTACTAAAAATTCTGAAACACTTCCCTTTCTCTTCATTCTTATATTTTTCTTTACGAATAATATATTTCTCCACAGTTTCATGGTGTAGTTACTTTAAAACCAGCTAGCCTTGCTAGCCCTCTGAATCATGTTGCGCTAGTTTAGTCAGCGCTAAGTAATGTGGACACTGAAGTTTTCTTTGAGCATCTTCATAATTATTTCAACTCCAATGTAAAAAAATCTTGATAAACTGAGTTGATGTGTAGTCCCTAAATACACTCC
The DNA here is from genome assembly GCF_017639745.1 of Melanotaenia boesemani. Lineage (NCBI taxonomy): Eukaryota > Metazoa > Chordata > Actinopteri > Atheriniformes > Melanotaeniidae > Melanotaenia > Melanotaenia boesemani. Next base: position 2,054,036 of record NC_055704.1, read on the forward strand.
CTGATAACTAAATGTGACCTGGTTTTCCCACATTATCTTAACAGTAATCTAGTGCTAGCACAGAACTAGCACTGCTACGTAGCTTCATGCTAACATCAGGTTAACAGCCCAAAACATTAGCAACTGTACTTGCTCAGGGACAAAATCTCCTCTAGAAATGTCAACATTTTTGAAGGAGGATTAATTAGTAAACAAACTGGTGTAGTGATACTGGTGATCCAGGCAGGTCTGGAAAGATGTTTCTGTCCTCCTCAAGTGACCTGTCAATCACCTGGGGTATCCAATCAGATTTTAGAGGTGGCCAGTACCACCCTTCTAACTACGCTCCTGGGTGGAGCCAATGATTTACAGTACAAAAACGAATTAATAATTTCCTATTAGATTTCTTTTTTGTATTGATCTCAAGAAGGAAAATACAGATGAATTTGTGGCAAACAAGTCAAATATAACAATCACTGAATATTTAGTTAAAACACTAAAAAAGCTGCAAATGGTCATATTTATAAAATTTAAGTTTCTGATAAAATTTCTGTAAATCAATTGTTTACAACATCACTAAATTTATAACTAATGTTATAAAAAACATTTTTAAAATTAGTTAATTAAAATGGAAATGGTTCCCCTCTATTAAATTTAACAGAATTTATTAACTTGGAAATAATAATGATAGCTGTTTAAGATCAAGCAAAAGTGGAGAACAAACTTCCTCACCTTTCTAACATAATGCTCAGATGTCAGTGTGTAGTCATTTCCACCCAGGACAAAAGTCACATGAGGCAAACTGGACAACCTGGCACAGTCAATGAGAAACTAAAAGGGAAAAGAAAATTAACAAGATAACATGATATAAGCACAAATTAACTGTGTAGTTTTTCTAGAAACCTCTAATATGACAGATCAGGTGGTTCAGATGTACAACTATTGCACAATATGACGAAATGAAGACTCACTGGGAGGAACGAGGAACCTCAGACTAAATCAAAACCAGTGACTGCGTTAGTTCAAAACCAGTTATTCATATAGGGAGCTTGAATATTCATTTATGGAATGCAGGTACAGTAAATCACATACCAACCTTTATGCACTGAACATATAACTTTACCAGCATCAATAGGCTTCTAAGTTTCTAGTCTGGGTCACCTTGGGTGGTAACCTAGGCAATCCCAGACTTTCAATCTGCACCTGTCAGATTAAAAGCTAGCATTTGTAAATGCACTTGTAGGTTACAAACTATCATTCCTACATTTTTAAATAGCACTCCTTAGGCAAGCAACCAGCACTTATAAGCTTGAAAATATGCCCATAAGTGAGCCCCTTCCCTCCTGTGCTGGAATAATTGCACTTTACTTTTTCTAGTTATTTTCATTCATTGACTAGCAACTAATGCACACAAGCTATTAACATCACAGCAAGTCGTATTCTAAGTAGCATCCCAGGTCATCAACTAGCAATTCAAGAGGCTGATAAATTTCATAGCAGGCATTTTGACTGGGTATGAAAAGCTCAGGTGTAATAAATGACATTAACAATGGCTACATTAGTCCAAGTTAAGCCTGCACAATCACAAACAACAATGACACATTCCCAATAAAGCAGGGATTTGGTAAATATGAAAATGACATAGATATTAACTACAAATTTTTAATAAATTTTTTTTTTTATTTTAATTAAAGTAATTGTAATTCCTAATTTGACAACTTAAGGCTGCACGTTTTTTTGTTTAAATATAATTAATTTCCAAGGCAGGGGGATTACTTCTTATCTTATACATCTTATTTAATAGATCAGACTCTAGTTTGTTTTATGAGGTGAGTCAGAATTACTACACACATGTGGAAATGTACAACTTATACACATTTAACAGTTCCTTTAAGTATAATATGAAATAGATTATTTTTGCAGTTCCAGATCCCTGTGGGTAAATGTTTTGTGATTTTATAGATCAGTTGTGATCTGGAAGTTGTAATGTACATATTAATGAGTAAATATGTAAAAAAATAAAATATGCAAATAAATACAAGTTCAAAATAAAAATAAAAATATGGTGTAAAATAAAAATATATATGATAGAAATATTTTTAATACGTTTATGAAAAGAATAGTTGATTTAATTTAAGCATCTAGATAATGTAACTTTACTTCTTTGCACTCAAACAAAGTGGAAGATTTTGGAGTTTTTATTATTTACAGGTTATTATGCTTAGATTTTACTTGCATGGCCCTTTATAGATCAAATGTGGCTTCTGAACTAAAATGAGTTTGAAACCCCTACCCTACAGGAATGCAGCATTTCCTGCTAAAATTCTTGGAAACATCTGCCAGTAAACAAGGTCTATAACACATGTTGAATAGCAACAAACATTCCTGGGATAGTAAATAACCTCTGAGGCTGTGGAGTAACTGTCCTGGGCTGGTTACCACATTATAACCTAGCATTGTTATAGCAACTTATTAGCATCTCTGTGCCAACAAAAAAAATTGACTAACATCCCAAGACTAGGGACTCCTTAACATTTCTTTTAAATATCTAAATGGTCCACATTATAGAATCCACAATTATACCACAGACTGATATAAGAGGGCTAGCTGCTAGCAAATCAGTTACACATCAAGTGTGTTGCTGATTTAAACATGCGGTAAAAATATTAGGAAGCTTTCTCAGCAGTTTATATGATTAGATTGCTCTTAACCTCTCCGAAGTTTGTTGGTGTGGCTCCAATCAGCTGTTGAAGACTGAGGATTTCATTGGTCGGCCCGGCAATAAGGGAAGTTCCCGTGTCAACAATTGCCTGGCATCCATTCGGGCAAAAAGAGCTTACACCCTGCACAGCCAAACTGAAAGACAACCATAGTCTCTCATGTTCGATGCTTTTAGACACATTTTTCTTTGAGGACAAGCCAAGTCGGAGAAGCTACTGTGATGTTCACCAAGTAAAGGTTTACCTGTCCATCTTGATCTGCCAGTATCCCTTAGAAGTCACAGGCAACCAGTTGATTGGTCCAGTGTACAATGATTCATCTTTTCCACCTAGCAACAGCTCTCCTTCTGGGTTGCTGGTACTTGTTCTCCTGTAGTCCAAAGAAACACCATAAAAACAGCCGTAACTGGTATAAATGCTCTGACCCAAAGAGGAGAAAGCCTGGAAACTCCCAGGAATCTTTTCAAACCTTTGCTGACCTGAAACTAGATTTAACATGTGAAAGACTCGTCATACCAACACTTTATACCAGAAGATTTGAAATGGCCAGTATGCACTAATATTAACCCATAAGAGCCTGATGTATTTGATACATACAGTTTCTGAGACATTTTGCATCCCTTTATGGTGATGCAAAAACCATAAAGTGAAAACTTTGACCAAAACCCTGTTGAACACAATCTGATTCTTGCTTTCTGCCCCCTAATAGATACTCGGAAGCAGAAACCCGCACTATAATTAACTTTTAAATATATAATGGTAATAAATGGTGGAAACGATTGGGTGTGGAATTCTGAAAAACGTTGCAGCCGCCTTTGGTTATAGCTTTGTTTTCACACTGCACTTCAGTCAAGCAGACCAAACCTCCTGAACAACATGCAGTTACAAAAGCTGCTCACTAGGGGGAGATATTCCCAACAAAGACTATGAACAAAAAAGAAGGAAGAAGAAAATCTTGCTTGTTGATTGGATAGGACCAAAAACAACTCATTTACTGCAAATAAAAACACTGCAAATGCAGAGTTTTAAGGTTGGAAAGTTACATAGTGCCACCTAAAGGGTGCATTCACAGCAGCCCTTCTGATTCAAATCATAGTGTGGTACGTTTGGGGAGGTGTAAATGCGCAAACAAACTCTAATGCAAATCAAAGACACGAACTCTGGTCCGCCTAAAGACTAAAGTCACTTTAAGTAAACCAAATGCAGGAAGTGGACTACAATGCAGGGTATTGTGGGTAAACACAACCAAATCATACCTACATGTAGAACAATAGCTGGAAGAAATGGCTCGTGGTCAGATGTGGAATGACAGCGAGGTAAAAGTTCTTATAGAAACACAACTAACCAAAGACCCCAGGATCTGACACAGCTCCATGTTTGTCTGTTAGTAATAAACGGGTTTTCTTGTTTGTTTGTCTTGTCTTCTTCTTCAGTAATGCTTGATGCAGCGCCACCTCTGGCGAGGAGGGCTATTCAAAAGGTTTGGTGCAGCAGTGCAGTGTGAAAGCAAACTGACTGAAAGAGTGATGCAACCCCCAATTGAACCGAGTCTAGCTGACGATTAGGTGTGAATGCATCCTAAAAATGCCCCCTTCAAAGGATATCTGACTTAGGAAAACTGTCTTCAGCAAAACCTCTGAACAACAACCAATTTCTGTTCAAATTTAAACTTTATTTTTTATTTAATTTTTAATTATACTTATTTATCCCAGCTAGGAAATTCCTTCTCTGCATTTTAACCCATTCTAGTTAAACAGGGGAGCAGTTGGGGGTTAAGAACCTTGCTCAGGGGCCCACAGTGGTTCACCTCAGTTGCCAGCCCAGGGATTTTAATTTAGGTCCAGATTCAAGCCCACTTCTGTAACCACTAGGCTACCATTGCCACCATTAAAGAGTTTGTCAAAAGTGACAAAATCTGCACAGATAGTAGCAAGAACTCTACTCGTTCCAGTACATCTTTAGGCATAACAGTACACAGTAAACCACCTGAACTACCGTTCTCGCTATGAAAAAGGACCTGGTGAGGAAGAAGGAGAAGACAGGCTCATCCACTATTTTCTGTGCCATCATGTTGTCAAAAACAGGGTTTCCAAGGATCTCTGCAAGGGTTGGGTAGGCCAGTCCCAGAACACCATCAAACTTTGCTGTCACGAACGTAGCCCCAGGTTCGTACACGGACTCCCCGAACTCTTGGTTCAAGGCAACCAGATCCCCAATCTGGAACAGATAAAGTCAAACGTAGCGTAACAGTTAAGGGTGAGTTCAGTTATTTCTGTAAGCTTTCAGCTATTCAACAACGTAAAAACTAAACCAGTTCTGTTGAATGTTTTATTGTATGAATAGAAGAAGATTTACCTTCAGCGTGTCTCTGCCCATGACTCCCAGGAGGTGTCCTGATCCATAGTGGATCCCAAATGTTCGCCCGTCATGGTGGAAAGAGGTTGACTCAAAAGCTTTAAACTGCCTGTGTAATGCTGTAAACACACGTTTTCATCACTTTCAAAGGTCTTACAGTCTCTGCTCAAAAATTACACTCACCGTCCACTTTATCAGATCCACCTGTTTGTTAACACAAATGTAGTCAGCCAATCATGTGGCAGCAACTCAACACGTTTAGTCATGTAGACGTGGTGAAAGCGACTTGCTGAAGTTCAAACTGAGCATCAGAATGAGGAAGAAAGAGAATCTAAGTGACTTTGAACATGGCATGGATGCTGGTCTGAGTATTTACTGGGATTTTCACCCACAACCATCTCTAGGGTTTCCAGAGAATGGTCTGAAGAAGAGAAAATAACCAGCGAGCCTCCACAGCAGAGAAAACCTCTGAGGAAGGTTTCCACCACCTGCTTCCATCTGCTTTCACCAAGAATTAGGGCAGTTCTGGAGGGAAAATGAGGTCCAACCTGGTACTAGAAGGTGGACCTGATAAAGTAGCCAGGAAGTGTAAATACAAAAAGGGAGACAATCCTCAGTGTGGCCACATGAACATCCCACAAATCCCAATAAAACCTTGAACTTCTTATCAGGATTCTGAAACAAACTAAAACAAAGTCGTCTTCACCCAAAAGCTCATCTCTCACTTTCTAACACAGACAGAGACTGAAACACCTGCGTCGTGCAGCGTTGCAGAGCAGTGTGTATCGTTTGTGATGTCGTACCACAGGCCTGACTGATGCAGTAGGAAGACGGCACCCAGAGATCCGCTGATCCAGTGTCAAATATCACTGAGAAGTTCTGCACTGGAGTTCCTAAACTGATCTCCCCGAAATACTGAGCCTGGCACAGACAAATACAACATATGTTTGTGATTAAAAACAAACAAATAAAACATCTGCTGATTAAAAAAAGCAGCTTTGACTGATTATAAAGCTTGTTAATGGGCTTTACTAATAACAGTGTTTGAATTCAGTTATAATGAGCAGAATATTGAATAATGTCAAAATTTCATTAATTTAGTCAAACTTTGGTCAAACTTTCAGGTAAAATCAAGGTGGAAAAGTTTAAACAATTTCTATGTTAATAAAAAGCTGCTAATTTGACAAGTAAAGTCTTGTTTGTATTTTTAAGTCTTTACATGTAGGTGAAAGTATGGCATTTTAAGAAAAATGTGTTTTGATCCACACAAAATCTACACACACACACATATATATATTTATATAACACTGGTTTTAACCTAAAATGTAATTGAAGTCTATTTTGTGTGTGAATGTAAATATTTGGTTCATCCAATCAGACATCAGAACTAAAAAATGTCTAATTTTGGCGCCATCTAGAGGTCATATCAAGAATGACCGAATAATGCAAATAAATGATGTGTCATCATAATATGTTGATGGTTGCAGTGTAAAAGGGGAAAAATAATTCAGGAACAAAGGCATTAGATAAAATCATTATATTCTGTGGACAACACCGACCTCCAGAGGAATTTCCGAAGCACTGCATCACTTTTAAAACTGGTCTGTTTTTTAAAATGATTTAAATAATAAGACTTTTCAGGCCGGTATTGCTGCTGTACTTACATCCATGAAGTTGTAGATCTTCTCGCTGGAGCGTCCGAGCCTGAGCGACTGCGTGCCGGGTGGGAAGCACTGAGCATAGCGCCGGTTGAAGATGTCGGGACGGTGATCTTTCAGGAACTCCTCTAGCTGCCCTTCGGCTCGAAGCTGGGTACGAATCGAAGGTACCCGTTTCAGAGGGACCCTAGGAGAATTAGTTTTTAAATAAAACATTTAAATTTTGTTTGCTATTATTAAAAGATAGATAAATTACAAACACATCTCCTCCTTTTGTAGATGTCTGTGGTGATTGTGTAACGGACTAACAGCAGATTAGCATAAAGACTGAAACAGCAACCATGGTTCTGCCTCAGGCCAAGAAGATTGTGTTTTTAATTATCCATATTTATCATGGTTTCTTCACACATTTTGTTTGTTTGAATGTCTTTGTGTTTGTTCCTAGAAATTAACACTTCATTTCAGAAAGCGGGTTTAGTGAAAACTCTGAGTTAGTTGACTCCGAGTTAAGGGAAACTCTGGGTTTTTGGTTTCACAAAGCAAGTTCAGTGTAACTCTGAGTCAGTTACTGCGGCAACAGACTCCGTGAAGCTAAGCTGCTCGCTGGCAGGTTTTCTTCAACTAACCCCGAGTTTCTCCTCCTCGCAGCACAGTTACTCCGCAGATGTCTATGTCTGGAATGGGTGATCAGATCCCGCTTGGATGTTTTATCGTTCCTTCATGATTATTTATTTGAGCGTTACCATTTTTCTGCGCAATTGATCTTGTATCAGAACACTATTCTCAGCCCTCATGTTAGTCATAGGACACATCGTGAACTTGCTCTCACTTCAGAGCAGGTTCTTTCTGTTGCACTTCGTTTTTTGCCAACCAGAGTTTTCTTTATAACATTGGTGATGCTGAGCATATTTCAAAGGCAGCAGTCTGTCGGGCTGAGAGAACTGTCCCTCTTGCACTGAAACGTTTGCTCTACACTTTTGTGGTGTTCCCAAGTCACAGACCAACAAGATACATCACAGAAGAATTCCAGAGAATTGCAGGTATTTGTCTTAGTAATAAAGAACTTAAGTTTGGAAGACATCAGTTAAGTAAGGAACAATGCCTGACGAGGTGTCCATTATCATAAAATAATGGACGACGCGGAGGTGTGAACCGTCCGACCTCGAAGGGCATTATCCCACTTATACCATGGTCCATTAAGAAAGAAAAAAATATTAAATAAATTATTAATGTGTTAATTTTGTTTTTTAACCGTTAAAATCACTCAAATGGTCAACCCAGAGTTGTGCTTTTTTAGTTTGTTAAACCCGCTTTCTGAAACCAGGCCTACAAGTTTGCAAGCTGCATGATGCCAGTAACCAGTAGGGGCAGTACTGGGAGCAGGTTGACCAGAGGTAAGGTCACAGGGTCAGCAGCGGTGAAAATGACAGAAAGTTTAGAGGACAAGCTTGTTGACCAGTGACTCGCATCGTCACGGTGCATCACTGCCGCTGCAGAGTGGCATCTTTTTTTGCTGCGATCTCAAAACACTAACCTGCTTTATTGTTGCCATGCTTATTGTTTTGTTTACACCCTATAAAAAACAACCATCTGGAAATAATCATAGTACACAACACAAGGTTCAAAATCATGTATATTCTGAGCCTAAAGAGAAATGAATCCAGTTATGATCACCTCCTTATGTTCACTGATTAATCTGCTTTACTCATTTGTTTAATCTGTATTTTAAAAACATACGCACATCTTACGTGTTATGTCGGCGACAAATTAGTTCTTCATTGCATTTCTTTTTTTAAACCATCTTTTCTAAAAAAAGAAAAAACAAAGTTTATGGAAAAAAAACTGAACCTACAAATTGATCACATTAGGACCCTGCAGTTGCTGCAGATGTAACAGATCTGATGTAAAGGGAGTTTAGAAGGAAACAGAATAAAATAGAGTATGTTTTCCTACCTGACCAGCGCTGAGCTCGTCCATGGCAACAGCAGCAGGATCAGCAGCCTCATCATGTTGATCTGTGGCCGTGTGTCAGACTGCTGCTTGGCAGATGTGCTGGAGGCTTATCAGAGGAAGCTGCTGCTCTGATTGGATCTGAAACTCAGAGAAAATCCACCCCAAATTTCCACTCACCAGCACAATGTGTGAGAAGTACCAGACCAAAATAACACTAAATAAACTAAATAAAATGAGGAGATAGGTTAAAGGCTCCAAATTCTGTGAGAAAAGCTCCTCAAACTGGTCAGAGATGAAGTTCAGGAGAAGAGATTTGGATTGAGTTCATCTTAAAATCCACCTGAGAAACAAATCTACCATCAATAAATGGACTAAACATGTAACCACAACAAACTTTATAATTACAGGACAGAGCAACAGAACTCACAGACCAGGTAAAAACCATAAATCAAGGATGTAGGAGTCTGATGTCACCATGAAATAAGAATCTATGAGAACACTTGAAAGGAAGAACACTGGTCAGATGACTTAAAATTAAACTTTTAGTTCATTAACCCTTTGACTAACATACATACATACACATATATATGCATACATTATATATATATATATATATATATATATATATATATATATATATATATATATATATATATATATATATATATATATATATATATATATATATATATAGTGGAGGGAGGGAGTTGCAGAGGTGGTCTCGGGCCTGGAGAACCTGGGTTCCAGTTACCAGAGGTGAAGCACTCCTATGTCAGCACTGTCTTCTTTATCAAGTGTGCTACACCTGCTAATATGCAGTTTTATCTGAATTTGTAAATAATGTGAGGAGACTAAAGTACAGCTAATTTTAAAACTAGCAATTAAATAAAACTCCCATAAATTATATTTTAATTAGGATGAAAAAAAATACAGATGCTAAAAATTTCAATGGAAACATTTTCAGAATTACTTTTACAAATCCTACTGTCACGATAAAATTTCAGTAAAAGTTTTTTATTATTAAAAACATATTATAGTTTATACCAGGGGCGTAGCTAGACAGAGTTTTACTGGGGCACATTACAGTAGAGTACCTTATTGTTTTTAATCATTAAGACCTTCTATGTTTAGAAAATGTGCAACGTTATGTTCAATTTTTTCCCTTTTATAACCCGACTGCTGGTGCTGCTTCCAAAAAACTGCTGCTCAAACACCAAATATAGCAAATAATAATAATAATAATAATAATAATAATAATAATAATAATAATAATAATAATAATAATAATAATGTTGCAGCAGGCTTTGTGAAAAAAAAGATATTCCTTTTTATGTTATCAACCAAGCGTAAATCATACATACAGAGAATTTATAACCTAATAAGATGTATAAATCAATATGAATTCCAGTTAGAAAATACCTCTAATTGAAAACCAGATTAATGGTGGTCAGATGATGTAATGTTTAACTCCATCACATGAAATTTGGAGGTTCACTTTTAAGAACCAAATATTACAGCATATAAAATAAACTGTATGTGATTTCTAAAAAAGGCCATAATTACATCATTACTGGTGGAGTCTCTCCATTAAGCTCCACCCACACTGTCATATAAGCCCCACCTCCATAGTCAATCAAACTGGATTTGGGCGGGGTTAACACTTGCTGCCAGCACTGTCAGGTCACATGTTTGTAATTTTCAGATAAATGACGTCAAATCTGCAGATTCGCAGACAGGTTATGAAGTTTGTTAATGAAAATAGGAGAAAAATTAAAGCAAATTATCTACTTAAAAACATTTCTTTTCATTTCTTTCAGCATATGACATATAGTAGATAGTCAGTTTAGTGCTGTTATGTAAAATATAAAAACAAAAAGGAATTTTAAGCTTCAGCCTCAGAAAGCTTTCTACTGATAGCTGAGTGTTCTCTGTTGACATTGTGGTTGAGTAACGCCGGCGTGTTGACACGGGGAGGTTGCAGTCACTCTGACCTGACCACAGTTCTGCCTGAGATCAACATACGGGGAGACAAAAATTAATAATTAATCAATAATTAGAAGGCATTTAAAACTTCAGACGTGGACTGATCAGTTCCTATTTAAGTTGCTCAAATGTTGCAAAATGTAAAAATATATAAATAAAATAAAAAATAAATAAAAATAAAAGAACTGAACTGATTAAGAAGTAAATGAACTATAAATGTAAATTAAAGTATTTATGAAAAACAAACAGAGGGCTTTTATGTCGTGGGCTTGAAAACTATTTTTACACCAAACAATATAGAAAATTTAAACGTTATGAAGCCGCTCAGTGGACGTCTAGAGAAAAAAAGAAAATAAATTTACTAAACTCAGCACAAAATACGGTTATAGTTATATTAAGTAATATTTTAAAAAATAAAATAAAATCATATGAATAAACTGAGATTCAGTAGGTAAATATAGTGAATATATTTCTAGAGCCTGTTGACATGATATTTGTACCAGATGTTGGTAACAACCCAAGTTTTCATGCGAAACAAAAGAGAGCAAACAAGTTCAGTAATGAAGTTGTGTGTTAGAACAGCATCTTCATCATCCTGGTAGATGGTAGCAGATTATCACCAGAACCATAAGCTGAAAAACAGCCCCCGACCATGATGTTCCCACCTCCTAACTTTACTCTTGGTGTTTTTGTGGAGTTGTTAAGTCCATTTTTCCCCCGAACAGTGTGTACTGACATCCATAAAATTTAGGTTTGGTCTCATCTAACCAGAAAATGAAACTCTAAAAAGGTGAATAGTGTTAAAAAAGTTAAACAAAACAAAAGAAGAATGTAGGAATATATATATATATATATATATATATATTTCACTCATAGAAAAGATTAATTTAAACATTTAAAAATGACTCTAAATGCATCAGTAATTGTTTTTATAAGCAACTAACATTTAAAACGACTCAACTCGTTTTTAATTTTCTGATAAATTACTATTTTTCGTTGTCTTTGTATCTCAGTTTCAGAACACATGAAATCTAAATTATGATTTCTGAATTTTGTTGTTAAAAACTGAACCATTAAACAAAAAAGGTTTGAACATCAAAACCCAGAAATCAAAGTTTCCCTGGTATTGTAATTTTCAGATGTCTTTTCTGTGTTAGCAACGTTGCGAATCAATTGAGAATTTGACCACCGTCCATTCATAATTTTGAGTAATTTCTATGCCCATCTTCACCACTAGATGTCAGTAACTCTCACATACTGAACCTTTAAACAGGCTTTTTCTTCAGGAGTCTTATGTGGTGATTATCATAGTTCTCTTATGAACAACTGTTGCTGCTAGGTCCAGGTCTCCCTGAAGCTCTCCATAAGTGGCTGTTGGCTCTTGGGCAACTCTTAGAATAATTCCTCTCTCTCCAGTCAGACATCTGATCTGGCCCATTGATGGTGAAATAATTATGGTCCCTACATCACTGGAACATAAACAAGTTTAGAAATCTTTCTGTAACATTAAAGTTGAGAAGGTCCTGAGATCTGCTTTCGAGATGTTTGTGTGACATGTTGATCATGAGATGCTTTATTGGCCAACAGCTGGGACTGAACTAGCTGATTTTAGTTTGCAGGATTACTTTATAATTACTGGTAAGTTTCAGCTGCTGCCGCCTTAACACCTTTTAAGATCTGGACCATTCTTTTTATGACATATTATTATGTTTTAGTATGCATGTGTTACTTGTGTCGTTACAAACATTTGGTGAAAACAGCCCCATTTGAAACACATTAAGAAAAATGGGTTTAATACAGATTTTACCTGCTGCAAATATGAAACTACACATTAAACACCAACTAATTAGAAATTTATAACATTTTGTACCAGACTGAAAACTTTACTGCAGATTTGAATCATGAAAACGATGTGAGAGGATCATAAAGACAACAAGGAAACCAGTGTTAATTATTAGTTCATTTATTTTAGTAAACAAAACAAACAACGTCCAAACTTCTCTTCTAAACGTTGTCGGCGGCCAGCTAGCCTGCGCGGTGCGTCCACAGTGACAGTTTAACAACGTGGAAACAAAAACTGGAGCGTTTTCTTGAATTTGAACTACACAGAGGTGATAAATAAAAGTCAGCCCTCCCCTGTCCATCGTCGGCTTCTAACAGGGGTGTTGGTCGGGGACTCTCTTCCTGTAAAAACAAACCATTAATGATTAACTTCAGCTAATTTAAAGAGATGGTGATGAACAGGTGAAGGTGTCAGGACTCACCTGGGTGCAGCTTTGATGATGTCGTCCACTCTCAGGATCATCTCGGCCGCCTCGGAGGCGCTCAGCAGCATCTGACGCTTCACCTGGAACGACTCGGTGATGCCGAGCTCCACCATGTCTCCTAACGTGCCCTCAGACATGTCTGCAGGACAAAAACAGGTTTTATTTGAAAGGGAAAAATTATAAATTTCATCAGGCTATATTTTACTCCCAGTAGAAGATAAAACATATTAGATGCTGAAACAGACATTTTACCATTTCATGGACAATATGAGCTCATTTTATATCTGATGCTCCCATCCAGACAACGTCCCTTTTAAAGGGAAGGCCTTACAGATTTCAGCAAGACCATGCTGAAGCACATCCTGCATCCATCAGCAGCATGGCTTCACTGCTGCCGTCCAGACAGGGGATGTCACGATTGCTTGATTTCACAATCATGATTGATTAATATTAAACATCCTTCAATATTATGTCCGACCCACAGCACGGTTCACAACCAGCCATATTAGAATGAATTATTGAGATTAAATCATCCATGTTAGATTTCTTTGCTTCTAGGAAAAAAAGGCCAAGGTGTCATTGTGGAGGACGACTCATCAGCTTGTAAATCAGGACATAAAAAAGAAGAACATCCCATAATTTTCACCTCCTGCAGGATAACCAGCAGCTTTGGAATAGGGAAGGTAAATGTCCAGTTTTTGGGTTAAATGTTAACATCTTAACGTCTGGTGTCGCAAATTTGCATCAAACCACTTCTGCTATTTATTTTATTTCTATGTAGTTCTTCTTTTTTACTTATTTGGTCTTATTTACTGTACTGATTTATATATTATTTATTTTTTATCTTTATTCATTTAATATTAATTTACTTTTTATTTTGTTCATCTGGAGCATCATGGAAGCAGAAATCCAGCAACCAAGGTCCAGGACTGTAGAGCAGCTAGAATCCTGCATCAGACCAGAATGAGACAACATTCCTCTCCTAAAACTCCAGCAACTGGTCTCCTCACTTCCCAGACGTTTTTTTACACCATGCTGCACACCACCATGGAACTACTTTTTACACCGTGCTGAACATCACCCTGGAACTACTTTTTACACCGTGCTGAACATCATCCTGGAACTACTTTTTACACCGTGCTGAACATCATCCTGGAACTACTTTTTACACCGTGCTGAACATCACCCTGGAGCTACTTTTTACACCGTGCTGAACATCATCCTGGAACTACTTTTTACACCGTGCTGAACATCATCCTGGAACTACTTTTTACACCATGCTGAACACCACCCTGGAACTACTTTCTACACCGTGCCGAACATCACCCTGGAACTACTTTTTACACCGTGCTGAACATCACCCTGGAACTACTTTTTACACCGTGCTGAACATCATCCTGGAACTACTTTTTACACCATGCTGAACATCATCCTGGAACTACTTTTTACACCATGCTGAACACCACCCTGGAACTACTTTCTACACCGTGCCGAACATCACCCTGGAACTACTTTTTACACCGTGCTGAACATCACCCTGGAACTACTTTTTACACCGTGCTGAACATCACCCTGGAACTACTTTTTACACCGTGCTGAACATCATCCTGGAACTACTTTTTACACCGTGCTGAACATCATCCTGGAACTACTTTTTACACCGTGCTGAACACCACCCTGGAACTACTTTTTACACCGTGCCGAACATCACCCTGGAACTACTTTTTACACCATGCCGAACATCACCCTGGAACTACTTTTTACACCGTGCTGAACATCACCCTGGAACTACTTTTTACACCGTGCTGAACACCACCCTGGAACTACTTTCTACACCGTGCTGAACACCACCCTGGAACTACTTTTTACACCGTGCTGAACACCACCCTGGAACTACTTTCTACACCGTGCTGAACACCACCCTGGAACTACTTTTTACACCGTGCTGAATATCATTGTGGAACTACTTTTTACACCGTGCTGAACATCACCCTGGAACTACTTTTTACATCGCGCTGAATATCATTGTGGAACTACTTTTTACACCATGCTGAACATCACCCTGGAACTACTTTTTACACCATGCTGAACATCACCCTGGAACTACTTTTTACACCGTGCTGAACATCACCCTGGAACTACTTTTTACACCGTGCTGAACACCACCCTGGAACTACTTTCTACACCGTGCTGAACACCACCCTGGAACTACTTTTTACACCGTGCTGAATATCATTGTGGAACTACTTTTTACACCGTGCTGAACATCACCCTGGAACTACTTTTTACATCGCGCTGAATATCATTGTGGAACTACTTTTTACACCATGCTGAACAAGTTTTGTTGTTAGATTTGGAAATCACTGCATTCTATTTGTATTTACATTTTAAACAGCGTATTGGTGAAGGTTTGTTCACTCACTCAGTCCAAAGGTGGTCTTGTTGTCTTGGTGTGAGGCCCTCAGTTGGGCCACCAGATCGGCGCTGTCGTAGCCAGCGTTGTCTGCAATGATGGTCGGCAGCTGGAGGAGAAAACGGAGATAAATGAACAGATAAAGCAGACTAAAGTGATTATTTATAAATTCCTTCATGCTGATGGTTTTAGTGTCACATAAAGACGTGGCTCATTTTCCAGTAATTGTAACTGAAAATTAAAAACATGGTAAACACACCACGGATATGGACCCCCAGCAGCCAGGAAGAGGGAAACCCATGGCTGACCTTGTGTTAATGACAACAAACGTACCATCCTCAGAGCCTTAGCAAATGACTCCATGGCAACCGACTCCTTTCCTGGCGTCCTATTGGCCAGATCAGTCACCACCTTGGCCATCAGCATCTCAGAGCAGCCTGATGAGGAGACCGTATGAGGGGTGATCAGAGACACCAAATTCACGCTTTCCTGCTGCCAAACACTAACGGTGTAATTTTCAATTTGACCTCATAGTGGCAGCGTTTGATCAAATCTGACCTCACACCAGCCAGATGTCTGAATTAGAAACCTTTCATGTGTCAGTTCCCTGTGTGCGCGTACCTCCTCCGTAGACGGTGCGTGGCTCCTTCACGGTCTGAGCCAACACACACAGAGCGTCGTGTAGCGAGCGCTCGGCCTCGTCCAGGATCTGCTGAGTCGCTCCCCGGAGGATGACGGTGCACGCCTCACCTGAGGAGAGAAGGGTAAGTCACAGAGCTTTACAACACAAACACACACAGCTGTTAATAAAACCCACACTAACAGGGTTATCGGCCATTTTCTGCACCAAATGTGACGGTAATAAATGTAAGTATTTCGTAAATTTTTTATCATAACTTTGGTTTTACTGTTGACAGAAGTCGGAATGGAGACTGTTAGGTTGCGCTGAGCTGCTACATCTTAAATAGGTTATCCATCCACTCCAGAGCATTAATTCTCACAAAAAAATACTTAAACCAGACCCAAAATCTCTCTAAGACAGTGGTTCGCAGACGGGGGGGTGGGACAACATGACGGGGGGAAATGTAGCAGACAAACTAATGTTTTGACACCGTTTATTCCTCCGGGGGGGCGGGGCTTGAGAAGCACTGCTCTCAGACATGAAAATAGAACGCGTTGGTCCACAGTGTTAAAGCAGCACTGCAGAGCTGAAAAAAAGGATTAAAATGGCAGAATTACCAGAATCTGGATTAAATAAGTCATTTAAAACCTTAAAAAGTGCCGTTTCTGTGCTGTGATGAGCTTTAAAACCAGACTGGAAGGTTTTAAAAATGTCATTTCCATTTAAAAGTTTTTTTCTCTGAAACTCCAGATAAAAATGACACGACTAAAAAAGTTTGCTTAAATGACTTGATTCAGTGTGTGCGCACCCAGAGAGACTCCAGAGAAGTGGATGAGCGTGTCCTCCCCGATCATCACCTCCTCGATCAGCTTGCAGTGACCCAGCTTCACCAGCTCCGGGTGGTCGAAGGTGGAGGTGATCTCCCCGCCTGATCAACACACATCACATCACATCACACTGCTGTTTTAGAGAAGGTGGATGAATTACGGCTCTTTTTTTAATTTAAAAACATGCAGACGAGTCTCTTTATATCATTATTTGGAAAGAGTTTTCAATAAAAGTTAAAGCATCAGAAAGTTGTTACCGGTGACGAGAGCGAGGCGCTCCACGCCGGCGAAGTCGGCGTGCTCAATTGCCATGACGCCAGCCTGAGCAAACAGCTGCTCCGGATAGTTGTAGATCAACTGTCTGCGAGGAACAAGAGGAGGAAGAGTTAAAGACAGGAAGCAGAAATGAAGGAAGGAGCGAGGAGCATCAGCAGGCGGTGAGTTCAAGTTTCCTTCAGCACCAGAAAACCAGAAACAACTCATTTTATATTAAAGTGAGAGAAAAAAAACAAAAACAAAACTGTCCTCTGGATCCGGATCAGTTTCCTGCTGCAACCAGATGGAGAAGGAAACTTTAAATCAGTAAGCAACACCGTCCCACACCACCTGATGAAGGTGGAGGATTTCCCTACATGGTGCAGACCATCCAAGAAGCAACGTGAAAATACTCGTTGCACCACTTCAGCATCAGTGAAACCAGAGAAAAAAATATCTAACCAACCAAACACACGGAAGAAACTCAACACATCTACTCACGTAGACATGATGAAGACGACTTGCTGAAGTTCAACTTGAGCATCAGAATGAGGAAGAAAGAGGATTTAAGTGACTTTGAACATGGCATGGACGTTGGTCTGAGCGTTTACTAGGATGTTCACACACAACCATCTCTACGGTTTCCAGAGAACGGTCTGAAGAAGAGAAAATATCCAGCATGCAGCAGCTGTCTGGACCAGAATGTCTGGTTGATGTCAGAGGTCAGAGGAGAATGGACAGACTGGTTGGAGAACAGGAAATCCAGTAAACACTGGTTCCAACCAAGGTCTGCAGAGCAGCATCTCTGAACACACAACACATCCAACCGTGAAGCAGATGGACTACAGCAGCAGAAGACACACCGGGTTCCTCCTGTCAGCTAAGAACAGGAAACTGAGGCTACAATTCACACACACTCACCAACACTGGACAATAGAAGATGGAGAAACGTTGCTGGTCTGATGAGTCTCCATTTCAGCTCCACATTCAGATGTTCGGCTCAGAATCTGCTGGAAACATCATGAAAGCATGGACCCATCCTGCCTTGGATCAACGCTTCATGCTGCTGCTGGTGGTGTAATGATGAAGGGGTATTTTCTTGGCCCACTTTGGGCCCCTTAGTACCAACGTGGTCTGGTGGTCTGGTTTAACCAGCACAGCCTACCTGAGTATTGTTGCTACTTACGATGGTAAATTGTGTGAAACATCTGTGATGTGTAAATTACATAAAGAACAGCTGGAGTTTGGAAATATGTGTTTGCATTCTTTTTATGGAGGACAGAGCTCTTCTCTAGGGAGTCTGGGGTGGTCTGGTAGAGCTGTAGCACCCCCGAATGGAAAAACACGCCAGCTGCTTCGTGCAGGTCCAATCCAGAATCTACAGCATAAAGTATTTCTATTTAAACCAAGATAAATGTAATAAACACCTACCCTGCTTTATTTATATATATATATATATATATATATATATATATATATGGTAAGTACATGCATATTTATGGATGATATGTGTGCATGTATGTTTCATTATAGTATATATGAGTGCATGGTTTATATACATATGTATGTATGTATATTAATATATTTTCCGTATACGTGTGTATTATACCGTATACATGTATTGCTTATTTACATGCTCTCCATTTTCCGTACATATATTGCTGTGCTACTCCTCAGATTAGACCGCGTACTGTACCTTTCATAACTTACTTTTTTACTCATCTTTCTTGCTTTTTGTGTACTTTTAGCTGTACTCTTTCTGTCCTTGTTGCTGCTAGAACACCAACCAAAGTTTGTTTTAATTTTTAACAAAGACAGTAACGTCTTAATCTTTATCTACAGTGCTTCTGACCTGCAACCGAACGTCTCCAGGACGCGAGTCTGTACCTGTTGATGAAGCAGTTGATGCCGTGTTTTAGGATCCGGTCGACTTTCTCCTTCATCTTCTCCTTCTCTGCCAGTTCGATCTCTGCAACCTTCGCTGTGGAGTCGACACGAACTCTGGAACCGAAGATCTGACGGACCAACAAACATCAGGCGAGGAGGCTTTAACTTAGGCTCCAACATCAGACAAACCAAACAGGTGCTGCACTCAGCCGCAGGGTTCTACATGTTATTACCGTGTTGCTATGTATTTTGCGTGTTCGCGTACCTTGATCTTGTCCGTGTCCATGCCAGTGTTGGCGATCAGGATGTTGGCGTTCTCAAGCCTCTTCGGCTGGTTCACGCCGATCTTCTTGTCCAACAGGAAACCTGGTTGGAGCACAAAGACGAGACCTTGCAGCTCTGCAGCCAATCTAAAACACAAGCTCCGCCCCGTGAGCTGCCGCGGCCTCACCTTCGTCCAGGTAGGAGTCGGTCAGGCTGCCTCCCAGCTTCTTGATGACATGGATGGCCTCCAGGTTCCCGGAGCCTTTCAGCCTCATGACGGCGTCCACGGCCAACTTAGAGAAGTGGTCTTTGTGGTGAGTCAGTAGTTTGGAGGACAACGTGGTGCGGGCGATGTTCAGCAGGTCCTCCTGGAAATGAGCCGGGTCGTTGCTATGGAGACCACAGAGGATGAGGAAGAAGAAAGGAGATTAAATGAAAAAATTAAAGTCAAACATATCGGCAAACTGGTTTCTTTGTAATATCCATTTAGATCAAATCAGATTAACCATTTATACTCCAGATGTTTCAATGTTAAAACGGAAGATTTTTAATCAAACTTTTTTTTAAAACATCAGATACCAACATGACGACGGCTCACTTTCAATATTATTTTTTTACAATGAACAAAATTTTTATTGGCAATCATTTTATTATCTTTATCAGGTTCATTGATTTTATATTTTGTAAACCTAAATGTTAAAAAATTGTCTTATAAATTTTATAATATTTTTAGAATTGATGTCAATAAAATGCTCATCTTCATTTTAAAACAGAAATGATCTGAGCCCATTTAATTTTTATTAGAATACTACTGATTCGTAGAAATTTAATAAAATAGTAAAAAAAAACAAACATTAAAAACATACATAATAAAACAATAAAATTAAAAACATAGAAAAAAATTTAAACAGACAAACACATGAATGAGAAAGAAAAAGCTGAACACTTGATTTTCACTGAATATGATGATGGCAGAAATCCGCCGTCAACATCCACCATCAGCAGAATTTAGCATCAAACTGATCCTGATTGGTTCATTCATGTCACCTGTGGTCGGCAGCAGCGTCTCTCAGAGCCTCTCTGGCCGCCTGAGTCGCCTTCCTCCAGCCGGAGATGATCGTCTGAGGGTGAATCTTCCTGGCTATCAGAAGCTCCGCCTCCTGCCATAGAGTAAGAAATTATTAAAGAGCGGCAGCTTCAGCAGCCGGAAAACACCGTCGCTCGTAGGCCTGAGCGGACATGATGGCGGTCGGATGTTTACCCGCAGCAGCTCTGCAGCGAGGACGGTGACCGAGGTCGTCCCATCTCCGACTTCATCATCCTGAACCTTCGACATGTCTGCAAACAGAACGACTCTTCCGTCAGCTCCGCTAACGATTCAGATTTGGTCAAACTTTATTACGTTCAGTCGCTAAAGCTGGAATAAACACAGCTGAAAGATTAAGAATAAAACTGATTTTTCATTTTCTCAACCTGCAGCAGGAACATAAAAATGAGTTTAGATTAACGCTAGAAATCTGAATCACACTTTAACACTGAGCTGAAACAAAGTTTTAGTATGAAAATAGATGACTCAGCAGAAAAATAAGGCCACTGTTAGCATGACACATAACATTTGACTGCAGAGAAGAAAAAGGAGTTCCTGTTACCAGATTCATCGTTATGTTACCAATGAATTCGTTCATGTCTCCCTCGTTTTAATAATAATATAACAACAACAATAATAATAATTAATACACAGTTATAGTGTTGAGAAATTAATTAACACGTCATAACTGTGATGATTATAAAAGCTTTTAGTGTCAAATTAACTGTCGCTGCCAGTTCGAGCTGTCGGTGCGACCGGTCGTCCAGCAGACCTCCAGCTTCTTCACTCACCAACAAGAATTTTGGCCGCTGGGTTGTCGACTCCGATGGCTTTAAGGATGGTCGCTCCATCGTTAGTTACAGTGACTGTGCTGTTTTTTCCTCCACTAAGTAAGATCTTATCCTGAGAAGAAAGACAGGAGGAGATCATTTTACTGTAAGGTCTTTGTGAGCCACGATATCGGCTGCTGAGCAAAATAAGAACCAACAAAATGATGCTAAAGATGGCCAACATGTACAAGGCACAATGTGGTGTGTTCAAAGGTTGTGGCAGTTTAGAGCCTTCTTTGCTTTGCTCAGTTATTTCACTCTGATCAGTGACATAAATGAAATGAAAAATTGCTTTTTAAAAAAATGACCTACCATCCCCTTCGGCCCCAGAGTGCTCTTCACCAGATCTCCAATTGCAATGGCGCCAATGAAAGAGGACTGAGGAGAAAAGACAAGACGTTGACTCTCAGTGGTCTAAGTGTTCTTTGTGCGAGTAAAAAAGATCTTTTCTGGTTTAACAAACACACCAGACGAGCAGTTTCCGCTCTTTCTTCATCTGCTCCATGTTTGAAGATGTTGACCGGGGCCATCGATAAGGACGCCTACAGAACAAGACAAAGTTGTGAGGAGGTAACTGTATAACGCACCTCAGTGATTAAGTACCAACATTAAGCTGTTATTATTTTCCAATATTTAAAACTGATATGATACTGCCTTTAAATTCACAGGTATTTAAACAATTTGTCTTTTGTGGAGTAAACCCCGGTGGGCCAAGATCATGAAAGGTACCTTAGTGTTGGATTAAATAAAAAGGTTTTTAAAAAAGACTAATACATAATCCGTGACGAGGGAAGGTCAAGCGAAACAGTTGCAAATCAATCTGCTTATCAATTCACAGACCAATCAACTATTTGCCAGGCCATAGAAACTTAACAAATATCTACATCTGATGAGGTGCAGAATACCCGTATTATCGACAAGTGCTTCCTCAAAGGGAAACCAAGCTCTCATATAAATAAAGTGCAACAGAATGTAATGGCAAACAAAAACAGGAACAAATGATTGTTAGAGCAAATTTATAAAACATCAGAATAGGTCTGCTGCCTTGAACAGGATGAAGCAGGGAATCAATCATGCATGGATGGATGTCATTCCACCCTCCATTTATATGTAGTCGTCATGGCGCTCCAAACGGATCAAGACATTACGAGTACCATTGAATGCACCATATACGCCCCTCCCATTTCATCTTGGAAACCGCTAGAAGATTTCAGACAATTAATTAATGAAAAATAGAAAATCGCTTAAAGTACGAACATGTGGAGAAGCCGGAATAAATATTAAGATGCACTATATAGCCCTTATACTAATACAATTTCATCAATTTCTCACTGACAATTAATCAATGCCCATTATCGCCGATTTGTTCCTGTCTGACAGCCACAAAGCCCAGAACACAAGCTAACTTAAGATGCTAACAGGCCAACGACGATTAACATGAATAATTAGACATTAACACAGTCAAGCAAGATATAACACAACATTGGCCGAGGTACACTCGAAAACTTTATCTCATTTAATAAAAACTAACATGTACACTTAGTTAGTAGTTAGCTTTGAGGCTAGCGCAGTCACAACGCCCATGTGCTTGCTCGCCGGGTAGCACCATTAGCTAAAATGACTAAGTTAACAAAACCACAACTACAAACAATTTAGAAGCTGTGTGCAAGTTTGCCTTACTATCTTTATTATATCTTATTTTTATGTTTTAGATTATTCTACCGACTTTACTAAAGAATAAATAAAGTAGAAGCTTACCATGATGTCTGTGGCTCACGGGGAAGCGAAGCACGCACACAGAAGAAGGACTTGGACGGCGTAATGACGCATAGACGTAACAACGTAATGCTGCGTTCAAGACATGTAGAGAAAAATAGCTCGGTGTCAACTTCTACTGTCCGTCAGTCTGGATGTTGATTTTAGAACCATATACGGTATAAAGTAGTCGGGAAGTGAAATATGGGTTGCATTGCTCAATATGCGTTCATTTGTTTTGTTTTCCCCTAAGTTTATTTTTATTTCTATTAATGTGTTACTACATGATGCATGGTTTATCCTCCCAAAAGTGTTTGGCCACATGCGATAAGATAAAGGAACTCGACTATTTCTTTAAAGATTTCTTTTACAGGAAAGTTTAGATTCCTTCACGTCCATCTCAATCCACAAAGTGCTTTTCATTTCTTCTTCTTCTTCTTCTTCTTCTTCTTCTTCCTCTTAAGCTACTTCAAATTGCAGGGGATTAATAATGAACATCTTTATTGGAGGATTTTCCTTTTAAGGTGCAAAATTGTTTTCAGGTGAAGGTGAAACACATAATAACTTCAAAACATAGATTTTAGTCTTGAGATTTAAAATGAGAGGTTAGAAGGAGAGGTAGGATTTTATATATACATATATATATATATATATATATATATATATATAATTTTCTTTTTCTGTATCTCTGTGTAGTCAGGTGTGAAGTATAACTAGGCAATAAAAATTCTAAATTAATATTCTGTTAAGATTCTTGTTGACATTCTGTCAGACTTTTTCCTGCATTGTTTCTTACATATAGGAGAAAATTCATGGGAAGGTACCACATTTATTCCATACGTTCAAGGCATCTTTATACACATATGTAATGTATCTCAGATTCATACATCATCTTCTTTTCTTTTGGCCTCGCCTCCTGGTTTGTTTGACATTTTGGACGGGTAGACAGTAGATGTGCATGGGAAAACTTCTGAAATAGCTGCTGACCCAGGGTCTGTGGAAAATAACAATAGAGACCAGTTACGTAACGTTTTTCTGTCACATTTTCCCCCCCCCACTTTACCTCTTTTTTTTTCCAATTTATTTTTAGTTTATTTAGATCAGGGATGCACCAATACTGATACCAGCATCAGGCATCGGCCCAATACTATACGCGTCTGTACTCGTACTCGGTACCAAAACCCATATTATCCTCATTTATGATATGACTTTACATTCATGCAGGTCTACTCAACAGATCCAGTAACAGATGAAGTTCTGCACAATGACTCATTAATTACTGTCAGGTGTGTTGGAGCAGGGAAAGCCCTGGTTTAGAGGATGACCCACTAACTAACCATTGGGTTGTCACATCAGACATTCTGGTCCATACTCCTTACCAGTGAATTGTAATGGGATTTATTAATATTCCTATTGGTACTTTGAATCAGCAAGTACTTGTACTCTGACAAAATGTGGTCTCGGTGCCCTAGTTTAGATGTATCCTAGTGCTTATTTATGAGCTGCAACTTTTCATTTGCAGCTGTTTCATTCTGAGATGTGACAGCATCATTTATATGCTTAAATGTGTGTGTGTTAACAACATGTGTGTGTGTTAACAACATGTGTGTGTGTTAAAAGCCAGTCGAATTCCTCAGATTTTCCCCGAGTCCTTATCTCTTGATTTGGTCAAAAAATTTAGCAACATCGTGTTGTCTGCATGGATACTGGTAAAAATATCCTGACTTATTGAGAACTCTGGTGTGGTTGTGTTCTTATTCACTTGGCGATACGCTGGCTGAGACTCAGGTAACACAGGTTTTGCCACAGTAGTTTGTTTTCCTGCTGGCGGAGAAATTCAGCTTCCTGTTGTCGTTCCTCGTCCAGATGCAGCTCCTCGCGGAGCTCCGCCTCAATATGAGTCAGCTGAGAAAAAGAAAAGCACTGGACTGATATATCTGTTTTCATATTGAACATCATCCACCATATTAACTTGTTTTTGTTCAAACAGCAGATGAAAATGCATCACAAAAATAGTAAGGCTGCATCAGTTTAATAGAAATTTCATGTAAATTTTCCATTGTTAAACTCAATATACAGACCTTTCAAAACAAAAAAACACCTGCATGCATATAAGTTCATGTCCCAGCTGCACAGGAGAAAAATGCAGCTTTACCCAACTTTGTTGACAAAAAGTAAAACATTGCAGTCAGTAATACCAGGTGATCCAAGGCAGGATGGATCCATGTTTTCATGATGTTTCCAGCAGATTCTGAGCCTAGTATGTGAATGTGGAGCTGAAATGAGACTCATCAGACCAGCAACGTTTCTCCACCTTCTATTGTTCAGCCTCAGTTTCCTGTTCTTAGCTAACAGGAGGCACCCGGTGCAGCAGCAGAGCTGAGCTACATTCGCAGCCACACAACCAGGCTCAGGATCCAGCAGCAGCCACCAGGCGAAATTTTAAAAGAATGTAATCCAGTCATAGCAAGTGACTATAAAGACAGTAGAAAATTTATTATAAACTTGTAAAAATAAACCTCCAGGCATTGATAATCTTGATGGTAAGCTACTAAAAATGGTCACAGAAGAAATTGCACCACCTATCTGTCATATTATAAAAATGTGTTTTTCCAGCTGTCTGTGTCCACCACAGTGGAAGCATTTCAAGATAATTCCAATAGCGAAAAACAAGAAATTGCCATTTTCAGGAGCAAACAGCCGTCCAGTCAGCCTCTTACATGTAATAAGTAAAATTATGGAATGTGTCATATTTAACAAATTACAAACTACTTTTCTGTGAATGATTTAATAACCGATTTCCAACACGCAATAACGCAAGTCACTCCAACATCAGCTCTGACTCAGATGACAGATGGCTGGCTAAGACAAATAGATAAAAAGAAAATAGTTGGTGCTGTTATGTTGGATTTTTCTGCAGCATTTGATTTAATTGACCATAACTTATTGTTGGAAAAACTTGAATGTTATGGGTTGGAAGTGTCTGCAATGTCTTTTCTTAAGAACTATCTAACAGAACATAAATAGTTTTTTAAATGGATGTTTTCCTGATGAGAGTGCTGCGTCTTGTGGAGTACCACAGGGAAGTTGTTTGGGACCTTTATTGTTTACCATTTTTTACTAATGACCTTCCACTTGTTCTGAGAAATACAAACAGAAATGTATGCTGATGACTCAACCTTATATACATCTGCACTGGCTATCGATGAGTTGAATTCAGTTTTAAAAGAAGATTTAAAGAATGTCTCTAAAACCAACTGCATGTTGATTGGTTCCCATCACAACATCAGCAAATGCCCTCAGCTAAAGCTGAAAATGGAGAAGGTATTTATCAACCAAGTGCGAGAGACCAAGCTGCTGGGAGTCGTCATAGATGACAAACTTTCATGGAAGACACATATGTCATTCTAGAACAAATGTAGCTGGAATGCATGAAGATCTCAGCTGGTTAATAGTAAGCGATAGATTACTTTATTCATTACTAATATTTATAAGAAATGTATCCACATCAAAGATCCCACACATTCTATACAAGAACTTTGTTTCAGTTCAGAAACCCACAGTTATAACAAAAGACCGGCTGTCAGAGGTCATTTTTCACTGCCAAACATAAATACAAACCATTAAAAAACGGTGATCTACAGAGTTGATGTTGGCATGGAACTCACTTCCCAAACACTTTGAACAAAATACTAGCAGTAAAGAATTTAAATTGTTAATAAAAAATGTCTCTTAAATGGATATATATAACATTTTGGCAGTGATTAATAAATAAACAATATAAATTATATAAATATTTTAGTTAAATGGGTCATTGGCTAGAGTTATAATTATACAATGACTTTGTTGATGTTATATGATAGAATGTGTGAATATGTATTGTTTTGATTATCGTAGAATGTTTAAAAGGACTACCTTTTATTTTATTTTATTTTTGTGTGTTTTATTTGTTTCTTTTTCAATGCTATGTTTGTATGCTTATAATTAAAATTGTTCTAAGTGTTATTTGTCGGACCCCAGAAAGAATAGCTGCAGTTTTGCGGTAGCTAATGGGGATCCAATTAAAACAATAAACAATAAACTATAAACCGGGTTATGGCGTTTATTCGGTTCCAAAAGCAGCGCGCTTGAAAACCGCACGCGCGCATAAAAACAATGCACGCGCACGGGGATCACCGCGCGCGAGTACGTGATATGAGCGAGTAAATTAGTACCCGCGAGTTAAAACACACGTCGCGAGGAGGCATTTCTGCATTGCGAGGGAATAACACAGTATTTGCAAGCAGAGAATCACCCTCGTGAGAGCTCATCAATCCACCGTGTTCACACATGTGGACCAATGTCCTCACAGCAGCGACCCGCTCGCTCTCAGTTCTGTCACTGCGCGCTCGGCTTAACAGTCCTCCCTCACGCGACTGCTGGAGTTTTGAGACTCCGGGGGCGGAGACTTTGGCTGATGTGTCTTATCCTCTGATTGGTCAGTTTAAATGCTCACACATTGCCCGCCAAGCTAGTGCATTCGGCGACTTTGTCCACCATAGCGGGAGCACGGTTATTGTTTACATGCTAATTTAGTGGACAGAGAAATACGGCGAAAAAGATATTGAATAAGAGTACACAAAGAATGCTCATTAATCGTAAAAAATTATGGCAGAACAAGTACACTTCTAGAGACTATATTTAAAAGTTTCAAGCTATTGTTTTTGATTGCTATACTGCTGTAAAAGCCTCCTCTCCAAAAGGCAGCCAAACATAGTTGGAACTGTGTGTGTATATCACTCAGACTTCACTTTATTGCCACTTGGCAAATCTAACTAGCTGCCTCTCAATAAAAACTCATAGTCTAATGTGATAAACTCTGAATCACCTAAATTAAACTGCTACTAGTTGTTGGCACACAGTACCAAAAAATGTGGTGTAATGCAAAAATCCTACAATAAAGTGTGGTTTAGTTTTTTTTAGTTTTTCAGTAAGATACTAAATTAATATTATAATTTTAAAAGGCAGATTTTTTATTTTTATTTTTTAAGCAGATTTTACATGGAGAGGGGTTTTGTTTAAACCGGCGATTTAAACACAATAAATCCCCAGTGGTAAATAAAAAAGTAATAGAAACAACTGTAGCTTAACATGCTTTATTTAACAGATAACCAGCACCTGTGCAGCGAATTTCAAATGGCTTTAAGTTGGTTAAACTAGCTTTAGTTTTGCATAACTAATAAGTATTCACGTTATATCTAATTGCACGTTTTTTCCAATGCATGTTAAACATTCATTTGTTATATCTTTAAAAAATGCCATGTTTGATATGTGCATCATAACACATTTCTTCAACTATGCTTTCATTTGTCAATAGCCGAGATGTCACCTGCTTGAACGGCTTCTGCATAAAATACAAAGAGGATTCAGCACAACACCACTGAATCTTGATTATCTGGAGTTTTTATGTTGCCAGAAGCTGTACGTCCTGGACACCCTATCCAATTATGTACAAATACCCGTCATCATCACAGAAGCTAATTTAGCCATTACAATCATTTAAAAAAAAAAATTATTCAGGAGCAGCAGGCAGGAACACTGACATCTATCAGTTTGTCATTTTTCCTTTCCCAAGGTTTATTTTTATCATTTCAATATGCACACTGAAACTAATTTATTTACTTTATTGTGATGCCCTGTTGTCTTATGTCATTAAAAAGTTTGTTTTTTGAAAGGTTTCACTTGTTTTCTTGTCCTGTGGTGCCAGTCCCACCAGTAGGTCAGGTGAGTTTTTAGTTAAACCAAGTTCTTACTCAGTGAGACATTTCATTTTACATTCAAAGCAAAGCAACTTTATTTTTACAGCACAATTCAACAACATGGTGATTCAAAGGGCTTTACCAAGACATTAAAAACATAAGATTAGATAAAGCATAATTTTAAAAAAAGATGAAAAGGTAAGAACATAAACTAAGCATGATCACGTTTTATTATTATTATTTATTTTTTTATCCACCTTAAGAGAGACGGTGCAAATTTGGTCTTTTAAGTACAAACCATTGAAAAGCAGCTGAGAGACAGAGTCCTCTCTGAAGGGGATCTTCAGTGGTGTCTGCATTGTCTTTGACTTTAAACCCATACTGCTGCATACACGTCTGGCTTTAAAAGATGAAAGTAAGCCGTATCAACCTAATCATTTAACCATATGAAAGGGAATTGTAAGGACGGTTATCAGTAAGAAATATAGAGGCTAATGAGGACCATGTCTGATCTTTAATAAATGCTAGTTCGTTGGTTGAGATGAATATTTCCCTCCAAAAATGTATGAAATTATTGTGCTGGTTACACTTATTTAATCTATTGTCAAACATGACTTGATCATCACTTAAATTAACATTAACATAATAACGCATTCAGTGAAAAACGTGTATGTGCAGCAATAATATGTTTATTTAGTTTTCACCCTCAGTAATCAGATCGCTGCTGTCTGTTCCGTAGTTGAGTCCAGCAGTGCGGGTTTTGTGTGGAACTATTGGAGGCTCCATGACCCACGTGACCGCTCTTACAGTCCGAAAACTGACCAATCAGAGGATAAGGCCAAAGCCAAAGTCTCCGCCCCCGGAGTCTCAAAACTCCAGCAGTCGCGTGAGGGAGGACTGTTAAGCCGAGCGCGCAGTGACAGAACTGAGAGCGAGCGGGTCGCTGCTGTGAGGACATTGGTCCACATATGTGAACACGGTGGATTGATGAGCTCTCACGAGGGTGATTCTCTGCTTGCAAATACTGTGTTATTCCCTCGCAATGCAGAAATGCCTCCTCGCGACGTGTGTTTTAACTCGCGGGTACGAATTTACTCGCTCATATCACGTACTCGCGCGCGGTGATCCCCGTGCGCGTGCATTGTTTTTATGCGCGCGTGCGGTTTTCAAGCGCGCTGCTTTTGGAACCGAATAAACGCCATAACCCGGTGTGGTCTCGTGCTGCTGTAGACCATCTCCTTTAAGGTTGGACGTGTTGTGTTCAGAGATGCTGTTCTGCAGACCTTGGTGGGAGCCAGTGCTGACTGGACTTCCTGTTGTCTTTCTATCATCTCCAACCAGTCTGTCCATTCTCCTCTGACCTCGGACATCAACCAGACATCCTGGTCCAGACAACTGCTGCTCGCTGGATATTTTCTCTTCTTCAGATCATTCTCTGGAAACCCTAGAGATGATTTTGTGTGTACATCCCAGTAAATATTCAGACCAACAACCACGCCACAATCTTGTGTTTTAGGCCTCTGCTTAAGAATTTTATCCCCATAATGAATTGAGTGTGTCTCTGCAACAACAAGGTCTGCTTGAATAATTGTAGTCATATTAAGGTAAGGTGCTACTGCTGAAGAATAAATGAAGATGGTACATAGCACAAATGAAAAAAGTTTCAGGCAAAGGATGAGGCTGAAAATGAATATATTTTAGGAAAGATGCTAAAACCTGTATCAGATCATAGGACAATGTGTGAATATTATCTTTACAGAAGCTAATCAGCATAGTTTTTTCAAACTAAAATAAAATATTTGACCAGAAAACAGCAAATTTAAGACGTACTTTATGGTTATGTGACTTGTTTTTTGCCTCCTCTTTGGCTGCTAACTCACTTAAGCATGGGCTGGGCTTTTCTCACGTCTTTGCTTGGGGTTTGAATTGTGTTGTGTTTTGTGCTGCATGGATCTCATTCAGCCCCCTGTACAGGGGGTGCCTATGAGGAAGAGGGTAAGTGACCTGTACACCAGTATCTGGCCCAATAATGAAAAAAAGCAAATAACAGTTGATTGAAACTCGGTTTTATGTCTCTATGTGAGGCTTTAAATTGAAAAGCTTAAGCTTGAAATTTAAATTTAGGGAGATATCCTAATGTTTGGATCATAAGACATCTACAAAATTTGACATTCTAAAGGAATGTTTAGCAAAATCATAGATTTTCTCACTGATATTTTACAACTGATAGTAGTTTCATTCCAACCTCTAGGAGGCGCAGTTAATCTGTGTTTGCGATAAATAGTTCTGTTAGAACTTGTAGTCATTTTAATCAACATTACCTCTTCCAGTAGACTTCTGTTGTCCTCCAGCTTCCTCTGCTGATCGTACAGAGCTGGAGACGCCGGATCCCTCACTTCCTGTTTCTCTGTCTTGTCCACACCTGGTTCACCTGCTTCACCTGTTTGCTGCTGCTGGATGACCGGATGCAGGAAACCGCTACTAACAGACAGAGAGAGCTCTCTTGTTTTATATAACACCTTCACCTCCTAAACCACATTCTAAGATGGACACTAAAGCCAAGTCTGAGCCATGAAAAAAGTCTTCACTCTGCATGAAATAGAAAACCCGTCCCTGGTGAGACACTTTGACAAACACTTCTATGTAAACAAGTTTCCATTCAGATTTGTTTTCAGATGCGTCTGATCAGGGTAACATATCCCTCAGCCAAGATCACGCTTCACTGGAGAGTATCACACACGCCTGCATTCACTCACTTATCAAATTCATCTGACCGGAGTGAGTTTCCGTCTCCTCTGCAGACAGTGGCAGCGTTTACGTTCATGCCTCATTTAGACAAATAATTAAACCTAAAATATTTATATCTTACGGTGAACAATGGTTTAAACATAGTCACATTTCCATCACAAAGGTATCTGAATCCCAGCACCGAGCCCACATGTCTTCCCAGTGTCATAAATCCTTAGCCGTAAGTGGAAGAAGTGATGGGTTAGGGTTAGGGTTAAGTCCCGGATCAGATAGTCTGACCCACACCTGTCCTGTTACCTGTGCTCTCTGCTGTCCGACTCCTCCTGAATCTGAGAGAGATGTCGAGCGCCCATCCTGGCCTAAAAACACACACACGAAGGATAGAGTGTCAGTTAATTACATGTTCACAGAGGACAGACGGAAGCCTGGAAGAGGAGACAGTTTCCCTAACAACAGTTACCGTGGTGACAGAAGACATCTATCCATCAGTCTCCGGGCTGACAGATGACACCAAGGCTCAGTCCACACACACACACACACACACACACACACACACACACACACACACACACACACACACACACACACACACACACACACACACACACACGCGCGCCCTGACAGCTGAGTAGAGATTAGTTACCGGTGTCAGCTTAGCAACTTTACACCTGTGTTTTGCATTTCGTGTCCTGCTGCTGGAGATGAAACTTTCAGCAGATGTAGACGCGTTTGAATCCAGGTTTTCTGTTTTTATGCTCCTATGCATGAATCTGCATGGTAACTTTCAACTCATCTTGTTTTTAATCATTTTCATTTCTTTTATGATTTTTATTTTTTCTATTTGTTGCCTTTGACCACGTTTTAATGCTTCTTTGCACCACCTCTGATGCTTTTAATGTTTTATGTAAAGCACTTTGAATTGTCTTGTACATGAAATGTGCTATACAAATAAATTTGCCTTTTCTTGTTACAACCCGGCTCATGGTTATAACAAATCAACGCCGAACAACCAAGAAAACCAATTATAATTATTTATTAAACCAAAATTAAGACAAAATAATATAACCATGAAGTGTGATTGTTTGCAATATCAGTAATGTCAGTAAATATAATGAATGCAGTGTTGTATGATGTAGAACTAAACCAAACACAGCAACGAAGGGCAGCGGCACAGGTGCAGCCTGGGAGCGGAGCAAGGAAAGAAGAGAGCGAGGCCGATTGTAGGCGGGTCTTTTATACGCACCGCCGAATACCCCAGCTGCACCTGCACACAAACATCATTAACAAAACACAGCCACAAAGCAGAAGGGGTCGTAACAGCGTGTACTTCCCTCATCAGTCTCTAAATATACATGGGGGTCTCTCCAGCTCTAAATGACCACAGAACAATTCTGTTACAGGAGGTCTCATTGACAAATCTGAAGCAACAAAACTCACCTACATAATCATAAAATTATTCATTAACTTTTGGAGAATGTAAGAAGTGATTAAACCCATCAGTTCTGAATGATCCCGTTAATTAGAAACAGGCCAAGTTGAACTGGAAAATGTTCAGTATTTAGTTATACGTTAGACAAACAGTAGCTATATCAATTTTGGTCAAATATTGGACCAAAATATGGGGTTTTGAATTGTGCTGCATTTAGATATATCTAAATAATTTTGGTCAGGCTGCAGAGGGTCGTAAAAGGTGGAGAATTCTTTTTCATTTGAATCCTGGAGTAAATGAACACAGATTTTTTTCAGCTTTGTTGATTAAAGTGAAGTCTGAGGATGGAAATTTCAGTTTCTCCCGCTATCCTTTAATGGGCCCAAACTGAGAGGAGCTCACTGCTCGAGTGAGTTGATCAATCTTGTGAATATTTCTGAAAGTTTTGTTTTAAAAAAACACAAACTAAACATTTTCAATTCAACTTAATTTGCATGGGGCCAGTATGGACATTTAAAGGCACTTTTAAGGAACATGTAAATGAGAATTATTCTAAAATTCTGTATCAGCTGCTGTACACATTTTTTTCCAGTTAACATCAAAATGCTCTGAAAAAAATACTACTTTTCTTATCAATGAAGTCTAAAAATTATCCTAAACAATAACTGTATTTTCACTGGTTAACTAGTGCAATGAAAATATATCACAATCCTGGCAAAAGTAGATTCTTCACTATAAAGAGTTATAAAGAGATTGGTCCTGGGTCACCATGCTATCACTTGTCTTTTTTATTTTATTTCATATCCAAAAATGTAAATTATAGCATTTAAAATGCTACTTGCTTGTTAGCTATCCCACCAATTGAAGCAAAAAAAAACATGTATCAGGAAAAACTGCAAAAATGTGATAAAATAACATTTAGACCAGTTTTAGAATCAAAGTTTTGCACAAACACAGAAAAAACAGCTGAGCGGTGATCCAGCATGAGGAAGAGTAGCGACGCAAAGGGCCCAATTATGCTCATTTTATGAATGTAAATAAGTAAATCTGTCTCAGATTTAGTCAAGTATCACTGCTCACTTAAGCCTCAGTTATGCTCTACGTGGATGGAGCCTGTCTTCTGCATTCTTTACAGAAATATTTCAGTCTGTTATTAGAAGCAAAGGTGAAATTTTATAGCATATTTTCAGCAACTCATGCTGACCAAAGTGCTTTGCAAACTAAAATACAACTAAACTAAGCAATAAATACAACAGAGAGCTTGCAGATATGTACCCAGATAAAAGCAGTACCACTGGAAACTCAGGGGGCAGTCTCACGCAGCGACCAGCAAAGGATCATAGAAGAAGAAGCTGTCTCTGTTATATGTCTCTTTCACACATGTTAATCTTAATGGTAAAAATCATGATTCCAGATGATCAGGAGTTCTGATGCTAAAGAGATCAACAATGAAACGCATCAACACCCACAGCCTTATTACAAGAGTCTGATGGATGTCAAGAAGACCAGGAAAGAAGGATCAGGAGAATATTAGAGAAAAATCAATGTGCTGCGAGAAGAAGCCGCAACAATAGAGTCCAGTTTTTCCTCTTACTCAGAGGTAAGGTGCTCAGGGGTGTCCAGCTTTGGTCCTAGAGGACCACAACACTGCAGTTTTTCCATGTGACCCTGCTCCAACTCACCTGACTCAAATGAATGAGTCATTGTGCAGAAATCTATAGGCTGTTGGATCCATTAATGTAAGTCAGGTGTGTTGGAGCAGGGACACATTGGAAACCTGTAGGACAGCGGCTCTCGAGGACCGGTGGTGGACATCCTGTCCTTAGTGATCATCCAGGGAGGAAGGTTAACTCCACTGGCTCCTTTAAGAGATAAAAACTGGGTTCAGGTTCAGTTTGTGGAACCTGTGAAAACCAAATAATTCATGGTGAAAAGTGTGAAGACAGAAAAAAACACATTCTTCACACAGTTACATGAACGTAAGTAGCAAAACATGACAGTGTGGTAGGACAAAATTGATGCTTTTGAATACAAAAACTAATTTTACAATAAAAAATTCCCTCTTCTTTATTTATAAAAATGTGTTTTTCAGAATCAACTAATAAAATCTCTTGATAAAAATGTCTGAAGTTCCATCTTCAGTGAAAACTTTGTGTCTTCTGCATCTGAGACTCTAGAGGTTTTTCTGAATTAAACAAAACTACTTTTTGTAATGAATGAAAATCTCAGAGTATTTCAGAAAAAGCCACTTTTTTAACCATCTGACAGCAGATACTCACGTTGTCCATCTCTGGCCTCATGATCTGCATCTGCTTTCCCGTCCTGCAGGCTTACCTTCCTCGCTGCAGTGGAGCTGTTTCCCTGACACAACTAATGAGTCTGGTGTTGCTGCTGCACCTCCTCCACCTGAATTAGTCATCAGCGTGAGCAAGAATTCAGCTGAGAGACAAAACAAGAAACAGTGCTGTTCCAGTTTACTGGAACAAGAGTGTGAATGAAAGTCACTAATTGTGCTAAGTTTTAAAGAAATATACATTTCTATTCTTACCATTAGTTTAAACTGACAGTAAGTACTGCAGTCGGTCCATGACTGTCTATCCAGTAGAGGAAGGTTTTTGGTGTTTTAATAAAATTAATCTACGCAGGACTTTTTAATTAATTTATAATGACTAAACAACTAGAGCACACTGCAAGCATCATTCCCCCCGGAGCACGTGCACCTCTACAGAGCTTTATACAGTAAATCCCACGAGGGTTTAGTTTCTTGTACAAGATCTCTGGAGTTGGAAAAAGTAGGGATCATATCACCCTGACCAGCAGGAAAACTGAGCTACTGTACCTCTGGAGCAAAAGTTGCTTGGTTTAACCCCTAAAAATCTGAACAATAAACAATAGCGTTCCTGAGGTCTACCTCGTCTACCATCCCCAGTGTCTCAGGAACGGTGGTGTGTAGCTCTGTGGGGTAGATTGGGATGGATAGCTTACCCTTTAGGTGATCTACAGAAGTTTTGCAGGCATTTATGTTCTTTGTGGTGTTCAGAACTTTGGTCGACAGTGTTGGTTTTAAAAGGCTTTACAAATTAAATTGGACTGGATTGGATCCGGTCCAGGTGGTTTACAATCCAGCTGTAAAATGTAGTGTTTATTCAGAGACGCTATACTAGTGCTTATTAAACCTGGTCCTCAGGACCCACTGCCCTGCATATTTTAGACCAGGGCTACTCAATTTGGTCCTACATGAGCTGCAGTCCAGCAGGTTTTCCATGCATCCCTGCTCCTACACACTTGACTCACCTTAATGAGTCATTAATGAGGCTATTCGATCCATGTCATTTAATTCAGGAGTGTTGAAGCAGAAGTATATTGAAAACCTGCTGGATTGTGGCCCTCGTAGGACCGAAGTGAGTAGCCCTGTTTTAGTGGTAACCCTACTTTATCGCTAAAACATGATGCAGATACCCATCTTTACCACTAGATGTCAGTAATTCTTACCACTGGACATTTAAAGTTAGCCAGTCATCACAAGCGCTACTACATACTAAAGTATAAAATTTTAAGACTTAAAAAGAAAAAAATTGTATTTATTAAAACACTCAGGTTTCAGTTGTTTACACTCATAGAAAAGATTAATTTAAACATTTTTACATTTATAAATGACTCAAAATACATCAGTAATTGTTTTTACAGCAACTTCAGCATTTAGCACGAGTCAAACAACTTTGTTATTAATTTTTTTTAAATTACCTCCAATTTTTTTAACAGCCTTTTCTCTCAATGTCAGAACTCATAAAATTGTATTTATGAATTCTGAAATTTGTTGTTCAAGACTGAATTACAGAAAAAAGCAAAAAATGAATATTAAAAGTCTGAGATCAAAGTTTTCTTGTTTTTTTCTTGGTATTGTAAATTTCAGAAGTCGTTTTTGTGTTTGTTTTGCACGACATAGCAAATACATTTTACTCTAAGAACCTAAAACCACAAAGAGCCACAACCACATATGTTCACTTCCTTCTTGTGGCGTCTCAGATTCCAGGTTGTTTTAAAGTTCTGCCTCACCAACGTTTCAGCTCAGGAGTCTTCAAGCCAGCCAGTGTCTCTTCATGATCCCTCAGCACAGGATAAAATATCTTTACATTTTACGAAAAAGAGGTAAAACTGTCCTGTCCTCCACTGGAAATCGAAAGAAAACAAACAAACAAACAAAAAAACAAAACAAAACAAAACAAAAAAAGATATATCAGAACTCTTCCTTCTTCTCCTCCAGTCTTGCCGACCATCATATTTATCATTCCATCTGTCCATCGTCCTCTTACAGCAACAAAGGTTATATAAAATCTTAATTTTCTAATTTTCTGTGAGTAATTTGTAAATGTGTGACTACAAGTCTGAGCAACGCCTGTAGAAGTGGAAGTGGTAGTCTGTGAAGAGCACCCCCGCATAGTGATGGTCAGTACTGCAGTCTGCTTGACCCTGAAGAGAGAAACGTAACACCATGTTTTACTAAACAATTTGGACAATGAATTTACATAACTTTAATACCATTTTTTTAATAAGACATTTAGTGGTTCTTTTTTTTTTTCGCTAGATCAATGTAAAAATATGCCAACCAGCTATAGTTGTGTGTGTGTGTTTTTTAAAATCAACTTAGTTGATAAAACAGACTTGAGTTTGAAGCGAAAATGCACAAAACAACAAATAAAAAGGATCTTTTGGTTCCCTGCAAAGTTCCAAAATATAACCCTACAAGAAGTTGGGATGCTGTGTAAAATGTAAATAAAACTAAATATCATGATTTCCAAATCTCATCAGTTTATATTTTAAATGGTACATGGTCTGTACTTTATGTTATTCCCAGTAGAACATGAAGCATACGTCAGATGTTCAAACTGAGACATTTTACCTTTTAATGAAAAATATGAGCTACTTTTGAATCTGGTGACAGCAACATGTTGTAGAAAGTTGAAAGAGGTGCAAAAGGCTGGAAAGGTTATTACTACAAATCAAAAACAACTGCAACTAATTATGTTAATTGGTAACAGGTCAGTAACATGACTGGGTATAATGGGGCATTTCAGAAAGGCAGATTCTCTCAGATGTAAAAATGGACAAAGGTTCAACAACCTGCAAATAACTGCATCTAAAAATTATGGCAAAATTTCAGAAAAATGTTCTTCAAAGCAAAATTATAAAGACTGGAGATCCCACCATCTACATCATTAAATATCATCAAAAGATTCAGAGAATCAGAAGGAATCTCTGTGTGTATGGGACAAGGCTGAAACTGGATGAATGAATGAATGAATGAATGAAACTTTATTGTCATTGCAACAGGTGCAACGAAATTTTTTCCAGTACAAACCCGTCCTAGAGTAGACAACAACAACATATGAACAAACAGGATCAGGCAGACTGAGGCAGCAGCCGCCGTGCAGCAGCCGCCGTGCAGCAGCCGCCGTGCAGCAGCCGCCGTGCAGCAGCGCGCCATTTTCATAGATGGAAAAGAAAACATGAGGGAGAGTAACGGGAGGAGGCTAGAAAAAAAAGGCATCTCTACACTGGGCCTGACGGGGGGGGGGGCTCCCAACGCAGCTAAGTGAGGACGCTGCTGAACTCAAGCGCATCTAATCAACCTGCCGCTCGGGAGTGTAGGGATGGGGGGAAGGGACAACCAAGGCAGTGAAGTCATGGGGAGGTGTGTCTGTAGTAGTGTATGTGAGTGTGCTTGCTTGTGTGCGTAGTAAGTGTACGTGTGTGAACTTTCTCCCAGTGCCTTTCGCCAGTCTGCCCCAGATAATAGTGGGGTGACCATGGGAGCTGATCCAGGAAAGTTCCACAGCCCAAGAAAATGGGAGGGGGGAGGATGGGGGCAGAGCATCCATCTGCATAACATTTCCAGGAGAAATTGATAACCATCCTTCCAAGGCCAGTACAGGGAGCCAGATGAAGATAACAGCATTTGTTTTGGTTCAGGCTAGAGCATGTTTCGTCTGCCTTGAGTCTCTCAGTGGTCTCATGGCGACTCCAATACATCCAAATGGATGCTGGTGATTTTTAAAATTAGACATGATTCTCTACTGGAAACCACTGCATGGACTCAGGAAGACTTCCAGAAACCTCTGTCTGTGAACACAGTTCATCCTGAAATCCACAAATGTAGGTTAAAACTCCATCATGCAAAGAAGAAGCCAGATGTGAACAGGATCCAGAACCAGCTTCTTCCGTCTTCTCTGGACCAAAGCTCATTTAAAATGGTCTGAGGCAAAGTGGAAACCTGGATGAAGATGTGAACTAGTTTGTGGAAAGCATGGACGGCGTGTCCTGCAGACTAAAGAGGAGAGGGAGCATCCAGCTTGTTATCAGTGGACAGGTGAAAAGCTGCATCTCTGATGGGATGGGGCTGCATTAGTGCCTATGGCGTGGGCAGCTTCCACATCTGTGAAGCTCCATCAATGCTGAAAAGTACATGGAGGTTTTAGAGCAACATCTGCTCCCATCCAGACAACGTCTCTTTCAGGGAAGGCCTTGCAGATTTCAGCAAGACGATGCTGAACCACATCCTGCATCCATCACAGCAGCATGGCTTCACAGGGGAAGAGTCCGGCTGCTGAACTGGCCTGCCTGCAGTCCAGACCTTTCACCAGTACACAACATCTGGAGCATCATGGAAGCAGAAATCCAGCAACCAAGGTCCAGGACTGTAGAGCAGCTAGAATCCTGCATCAGACCAGAATGGGACAACATTCCTCTCCTAAAACTCCAGCAACTGGTCCCCTCACTTCCCAGACGTCTCCAGACATGTTAGAAGAAGAGATGCTACACCATGCTGAACACCACCCTGGAACTACTTTTTACACCATGCTGAACATCACCCTGGAACTACTTTTTACACCATGCTGAACATCACCCTGGAACTACTTTTTACACCGTGCCGAACATCACCCTGGAACTACTTTTTACACCGTGCTGAACATCACCCTGGAACTACTTTTTACACCGTGCCGAACATCACCCTGGAACTACTTTTTACACCATGCCGAACATCACCCTGGAACTACTTTTTACACCGTGCTGAACATCACCCTGGAACTACTTTTTACACCGTGCCGAACATCACCCTGGAACTACTTTTTACACCGTGCTGAACATCATCCTGGAACTACTTTTTACACCGTGCCGAACATCATCCTGGAACTACTTTTTACACCGTGCAGAACATCACCCTAGAACTACTTTTTACACCGTGCCGAACATCACCCTGGAACTACTTTTTACACCGTGCCGAACATCACCCTGGAACTACTTTTTACACCGTGCCGAACATCACCCTGGAACTACTTTTTACACCGTGCCGAACATCACCCTGGAACTACTTTTTACACCGTGCCGAATATCACCCTGGAACTACTTTTTACACCGTGCCGAATATCACCCTGGAACTACTTTTTACACCGTGCTGAACATCACCCTGGAACTACTTTTTACACCGTGCTGAACATCACCCTGGAACTACTTTTTACACCGTGCTGAACATCACCCTGGAACTACTTTTTACACCATGCTGAATATCACCCTGGAACTACTTTTCCTAGAAGTATTGCTGCCATCAGATTCACTATCAGCTCATTTTCCATCATTTGGTAAAATGTCTCAGTTTCATCTTCTGATATGTTGTTTATCTTCTACTGGGAATAAAATATGAGTTGACGAGTTATGGAAACTTTTTCATTCTGTTTTTAATTTATTTTTACACAGTGTCCCAAGCTTTTTGGTATTGGGTTTTTACATCATTGTGAAAACATGATGTGTTTATATGGATTGTGGCAATAAATTATAATTTAATGTAACTTAAACTTAAACTCTACAAATATTAAATTTATTTAATGATTCCTGATCCCAAAATATTTCCCATGCTGGCTTGAAAAATATCCTGAACTTGCATGCATTCATAACTAGCGAAATCAGATGTTTAATGTTATATGAAGCAGAAACAAAAATTCTTACAGCCACTGCCGAGCGGAAATAATATGAGCTCTGATAAAGACGAGCCACATGAAGAGGCCATTCATGTTCTCCCTGCAGAAACAAGCCACAAAGATCACATTTTTTAGCAAGTACAAATAAAATAAAAACTAAATGTTCAATGAAGCAAAGAACAGATCAATCTCAATAAATCTAAAGCCAAGTCTTAATAAATGTGGGAAGGAACAACTGTTTTCATTGTTGTAATTCTAAAATTTCAAACCAATTGGGATATTTTCACCTCCGAAACACTTTACTTAGACAAATGAAAGTTGCAGGTCCCTAAAGCTGAAACACTAGAAGCCTTCTTTCCCAAGGTTAAAAAAATAAAAATAAACAAACTCATTAACTTGCATGCATGCTTGGCTGCTGATATTTACCTGTGTATTTGATGGATATCTGCTTTCTGTGACTGTGTTTGCATCCAGCAGTGCAGAGCAGGTGGAGGACTCATCTAGACGACACAGATGAACCACCAACAACTCTGTGGAGCTACACAGAAATAAAAATAAATTAATTAATACATAAATATACAGAAAGTTTTCACATACTTTCACTCTTTTAATGTATAAAGTGAAATTATATTTAGAGAAAGCAGCTGTCAGCACCAACTGTTAGCTTGTTTGTGAGCTAGAAGCCTCATTTAGCAAAAATGCTACACTAACATGCTAACAGCACTTTTAAAGAGTTATGCTAATAAACTGCATTGTCAACCATAAAGTTGTGTTTTAATAAGTAAAATTTTGTTGTTATTGAATGTATTCTGTAACATTTTGTTTAAATGTTTCCAGTGTGTGTATTTATATTTAATAATTTCTTACTTCATCAGCAGGGTGACTCTCATGTTAACTGGGACAAACTTGCTAACCGGAACTCTGAAGATGTATCTTCCAGGCCTGGAAAAAAAGAACACGAACATCTTATCAAAATTTCTGATGTTTCCTATAAACAGTATTTTACTAAACATCATGAAATACATTATTTAAGATGTTTTAAATGTACCATTTAATGTAAAGGCATAAATTACTTTATCTACAAAAAGATAATATTAGATGATTTTTATTGGTAATAAATTTAGAATCAACCCATTGCTTAATCTCTCTTTTTTAGGTTTTTGAGCTTTAGTGGCTTTTATTTGACAGTACAGAGAAAAGCTGGCTGAAAGAAAGATAACTTTCAGCATTCGGCCACAGCTGTGACAGACAGTTTTCACCTCATCTAGCAGTTGAACTCCCCCATTTTTTGATAAAAGATTCTACAAATACGTTTCTTACTTTGATTTCTTGATATTTTTGCAACCAAGAAGCACAAAAACAGTAGCCATAAGACTGTAATAAACTTTTATATTAACTTACATTGTGACTGGTAAGAAATTGTTTTGACTGAATTGTTTTGACTGAAACTCACATAAAACACATTTTATTCTTTAGAGATTTAGTATGGACTTATTCATGTAGAGCCAACAGGTCCTATTATTAAAATGATCCAATTACTCCCAGTAATTGGAGTTTCATGGTCATGTAAACAGGCTCTAACGAACAAACCACAATCAGCTCTTTTTTTCCACAAAGTTGTAAACACAGCTGTTTAATTGTGCTCAACAGAAAGCTGTCTGATATGTATTCAGGTTGAATCTACTCATGTTGCACTCAGTTTCAGTGAAAACAACGATGGGAAAGTTTGGTCCAACCTTATTGTCTGAGATTTGTTTTCTCAGAAATTCATTGTATTTAAGAGAGGAATAAGTCATTATAACATCTGTGTCCACTTACAGACATTCATCTCTCATGCAGTACTTCCTGTCAATCACCTGCTGGTTCTCTTTGATCATGAACGTATGGATGGTGGTGTTTGTCCCTGATGGAGAAAGGAGAAAAGCTATTTTCTTGTTCTATCAGATAAAGCTTTGCACCCCCAGCAACACAAGTTCCTCCCCCAAAGCTCTGACAACCCCTAGATTGTTTGATCTTTAAAGTGAACACTCACAGTCTCCAGCACTTTTCATACGCTGAAAAAGTCCTTCTGGATTTTTTTCTGTGAAACAAAAAAATAATAAAAATATCAAATACTAAAGCAAATAATGCCCAGCTGTAACATGAGTCTGCATCCTGTCTGTGTGTGCAGGTGTGA
Organism: Melanotaenia boesemani; assembly: GCF_017639745.1. NCBI lineage: Eukaryota > Metazoa > Chordata > Actinopteri > Atheriniformes > Melanotaeniidae > Melanotaenia > Melanotaenia boesemani. The sequence continues at coordinate 2,096,955 of NC_055704.1, forward strand.
ATTACTTTATCTCCATTTCTGTGTATCCATGCATGTTAGGCTGCTGTTACCTTTAATTTCAAACTTTCTAGTGGACTCAGAGGCTGCAATGTTTGAGCCACCTCCGCCCCCTGCTGGTGGAGGGCAACAGTGCACCTCATCACAGTACAACAGGTCACAGAAGTCCACATCTGGAGGCCAAGGACCAGGGGGACTGGTTGGTGTGACTGGAGGAGAGAAGGAAAAAATATTTCAATTAAAATGATATATGTTGCATTACTGCCATTGCTGAAGCTAATACCCAGAAATATTTGGATCCTGTAAAATAAAAACTTGAGATTTTGTCAGAATGATTACATATAGATCACAGGCAGTACATTTTTATACACTACAGTAAGAAGATCTTGATCCGCACCTCATTCATTTAAATGTTGTTAGGAAAATGGGAAAAACCTGTGCAAATGTAAAGCTTTATTCCTCATCCCAGTCTGAACCCTTTCTGTCATGTCTTTCAGTAGTCATCAGGAATAGTTCTCCAGGATCTTTCAAGGACTTTCCAGAAATATTTCTCCAAAGCTCTTCTGTAGATGATTTTTTACATTTTTTTTCTGTTCTCTGTCCAGATGATCCCACACTGCTTCAGTAATGTTGCGGTCCGGGTTCTGGGGAGGATCCATCTCTGCATCAGACCTGTTTCCACTGATCTTCAGCCCAGTTCTTGTGTTATGTGACCTACCTCAGCCTTTTCTTCCTGTTTCCCTTCCTTAAGAACAGCTTCTTTACAGCCACTTTTCCATGGAGACCATTCCTCACTTTGGCCTTTGGCTTTGGCCAACAGTAGATGGATCAGCTTAAGGTCCAGATGCATCTCTCAGGTCCTGTGTCAGGTTTTTGTTGGATTTTAGATCCTTTTCATCTGCTGTAGGTAGTTTTTAGTCCTGACTCTTCTTCTTTTGTCCTCCACGTGTCCAGTTTCTGCCTCCATGCTGAGATATGCTAGGTTTCCAGCTAACAGCTGTTTGGGAATCACCTTACTGCTGCTAAAATCTGTTTTCTGTCTGTCAGACAGTCTGATCCTTGCTGGTTTTCAAAGAAACTGCAACAAATGAAGCATCTTTGAGACAGGATGCTTGTAACAAAGAGCCTAAAGATCAACTTAAAAACCACTTTAACAAATTACAGCAGAGTCTGACCACTGGGAAGGGAAATATAAAGAAATGAGGGCTGGATCAGGACTTAATAAAACCACAATAGTAAAACAATTCATTGATCAATAAGTGTCGGATTTAACAGGCTTCCTGATTATCAGAACGGCATAAAACCCTAACAACTTGTGTGTTTGTCATGTGGGAGAAGTTCTAGTTTGATGGAAAATGTTCATTAACCTCTGGTTTTAAATCTGCATGTAGTTTAAAAAAGGTTGCAGGTTACCTGTGCTGGTCTGAGGCGTCGTCTGCACCAAGCTGTTGTTACTATCAGACAGAAAGAACAATCAGAATAAACTGCTCCACAAAACACCCAACATCCCACACATTCTGAAGCTTCCTGAAGGCAGCAGTCCTTTTTAAAATAGTCTTACTCTGTTACCAGCAGGCAGCACAACAGACACAATGAGAGTTTCTTTGATGTTGTAAAGGCTGGAGCAGCATACCTGGATATAAACAGCTTTTCCTATCACAAGATATTTACCTGTTGCCAGGAAAGGTGTCATTGTCTTTCCCCTTTAAGTTTAGCAGATACAGAGCGGTGATGGAGATGACACTGCACACATTAAATTATTGATTTAAAGTTTTAGAGTTAAAAATTTTATTTGCATATAAAAACAAAGAGAATAACTGGTCTTTCCTCACCAGAAGGCCATGGTGGCCAGCAGGGTGAAGACGCTGGCCTTGAAGATTTTATTGTGCAGACATTGCTTGTATTTCTGACATGAACCCTCCTTCTGAACTTTCTCAGTTTTACATGGTTCAGGACCCGATGCTGTCGACACACTGCCATGTCTCTGAGGCCTCCTGTTGGGGGGAACACAAGAAATCTGAAATTAAAGACCAGTATGTGACCTAGATCAGATTTTTATGACAACCTGAACAGCACAAATCCAATTTCTTTCATCAGATCTAGACTGCTTTCATATGTGGTCCTAAACCGGATTCATGCCTCATGTTTGACCCTGAGTCAGGTCAGGCATGAGGGGTGCCACAGGGATTGGTACTTGGGACATTGTTGTTTATACTGTGTGTAAATAATTTATGTGCATTTTTTTTGGAAATCATACAACAAATAATGATAGAGAAATCAAAATCAACGACACTGACAGGCACGATTCTTGAAGTCAAACTCTTAGGAGTCATTATTGATCATAAACAAAACTGCAAAAGTCACATAAACAATGTAGAAAATGAAATACTGTTGAATTGTATAAAATTTAAGTCTTTAAAGTTCCCATAGTATACATTTTTCAGCAATTTCATATGGGTACAAGAGGTCAAGCAACATTGTTTTCAAAGTGTATTACTCTAAATTCAGCCTTGGTCCTTAATTTCAACCATTTCAAATGTAGCTCTAGTGAGCTTTACTGAGAACGGGCTGTTTCTGTGTCTGAACCAAGCAGCAACCTCCGCCTGTAAAATGTGAAGTCTGCGCAGAAATGCAAAAAATTGCAGTTCACCCCTCATCCACTAGGGGCTGGCTCCAAAACAGAGCAAATCCCCATAGACTCCCATGTTAAAAAGATCAACTTCACAGCAGAAATAAACATGTTTAAAGCCTGGTACAAAAATACATTTTAGGATTAATAGGTCAGGTTTACCTTCATGTCAACTGTGAATTTTTTCTAACATCAGTTTGGATGTTATTTAATCTTGAAATTTGGCATAATTAGGGATGTGTCCTTTTGATTGACAGGCATCCAATGTCTGCAACAAGAAGAGAGAGTGCAGCACAACCACGGCTTTTAGCTGGCTAACAGCTTTAGCCCGCCTACCTCCGTTAGCCGATTAGCTCACTTTAGATCCGAGTTGGTTCAGTTAGCTCTTAGCTACAGGCAGCTCAGAGTTTGATGGGAGTCAATTATCCACCCCCACCTTCACAGTCCCCCTCTCAGCTCCACCTCTTTGAACATTTTTGGATTTTTCGGGAATGACAACACGCGTGATGCTGCCGAGATGGTGACGGTGGGAACTGCCCAACGAGCTTCAGTTCAGCTCTTCAGAAACCTACGAGTGACGTCACGGAGTCTCCGGGGGTTCAGAGCTCAGACTCACCCGTTTGAGCACACATTCACTAAAAAGTGAAACAAGCAAGTGAGAGGTCACAGAATTTTCTCATTTTTGGGCCTTTTGCACAGGCTATGAGGACACATACGACTGTTAGAAAACCTTTAGAAAGTGAGTTTTGCATAATATGGGACCTTTAAGTCTAGTAAATTCTGATTTTTACATCATTGAAGATAAACAAATTGAAACTGAGCATTAAGACCTGCAGCACGATGTAGCCGAAATGTTGCTGGTCCTAAAAATACCATTTTTTCCTGCTGTGCAAGTGCATCATGGTTCCTATTGCAACTCTTCTTCTGTGGTGCTTAAAACAATTCCCCCCTCCCGATTTCAAAGCAGCACTGATTTTGTAGTAAACATAGGCAGGTTCCCATCCTTAAAGAAACATTTTCCCAAAGGTCTGCCAAAGTTTGTTATTGGAGTTTTAATATGGAGGTTGGAGGTTTGATTCCCACATTTAGGCTTTGTCTCTGTTAGAGTTAATAGTTCTTGATACCAGATTTATCAGGTTAAGATTATAAAGTGTCAAACTGGAGCCTGACTGTCCTTTAATTGTTTGACAAAACCTTGAACCTTTGACATAAAGAGTGCTTGGAGTCAAAAATGCAAAATGCAGATATAGCTGAGCACCTCCTCCAGCTGATGAAGTCGAGCATCAATTTACCCGAACCAGACGTCCTGTGGTACCTACACGTGTTATTCACCATTTGAAAGCTGAGATTCTTCAGATGTGAATGATGTATACCACTCCAGGCTACAATCAAAACTGCAGATTCAGTAAACACTTTTTCTGACCAGTCACTAAAACAATTTATCTTGTAGCAGATGATGCTGCAACAGAAACACTCCTGTAACATCACCAAGGGTCCAGTAAAATGATTTTAAGGGGTTAAAGAGAGGCTAAACTGATTTTTAGAAACTTAAAGTCTTCTTTGGGTGAGGTGAATTCATGCCTCGTCATTCGCTCTCACAGTAGTTTTCAGAATGTGAGATGTCCTTGAACTGTGATTTCTTTTGATAACAGAGCTTTCACTATTATGTAACACATGCTTATCAGTACTTTTCCATGGTGCTGCTTACTTGACAGTGTTACAACTTTCACACAAAAAGATAAGGAGTTGTCATGGTTTTCTAACCAAGTTTCAAATCCAGGTGCAAGGTTGTAAAAGTACATTTGCTGGTTCACGCCTCAAGATGGATAAAAATATTCCATTTTTGTCATATTGGCTTCGATATCCGGATGTTTCATCACTTGATTATTAAGTTTCTTCCCCATTACGGATGATAAAAAAACTACAAAGTTAACATCTAGAGGTATAATGGAGGGCTGAATGCAGGACTTTTACCCAGGAGACTGGGAATTTTTTTTTCTTCTTCTTCTTCTTCTTCTTCGTCTGGTTGGTCACAAGAAAACCACCTGGTTGAGTTCAAACAGATATTGCGGTATTGAAGTAAAACTACCCAAACCAAATACTTGATTTATTGAAGTTAACTAAAGCACGGTCATGCAAACGCATATGAACTGGTAGATAGGATGGATACCCGGTGGAGCGCAGGCTTCCTGTTAGACTCTTCAGCTTCTCCAGTCGGCGATTCCAGACCTCCAGCTCTTGGATACGAGTCTCCAGGTTGTCGGTGAGCTTCGATAGCTGCTGCACCGCCCCCACGTTCTCCATGAAGATCTGCTCCTGCAGGAGGAAGAGAATGCTGTTGAGGGCATTACGGTGACTTTCATGGTTTTTGGTTAATGAGGCCAAATGTTAACAGCTGTTTTAATGCCATTTTTAATGTCATTTTAAGCCTCTGCTTAACCGCCAGCCAATACAGGCATGAAAACTATTTACTCAACTCATGTGGAGCAGTTAAAATCCCTCATTTAGGCTTACCAGTCTTCACACTTATGCTGTCTTAGATTTTTTTTGTCTGAATCTCACAATCAGAACATATTTGTTTGTTTGTTTGTTTGTTTAGGCATCTTAGTTAAATTTTTGGAAAAATTTCCTACTTTGTCCACCATGAGGAAGTTATGTATCCTCTCGCCGTCTGAACATACGACGTCTCCAACCTCCTTCACTGCAGATGGCAGCAGCTCCTTCACCTCCTGAGCTATCACACCTGAAATATCACACGGCTGATCAAAATATGTCCCACTGGTCAAGAAATCGATCGTTTGTACTCACGTGAAGTCACACCTGCCTCATTAGTTATGTGAAACAGGAAGTGGTGGTCATCCTAGCATGTGGTAGGCCAGAGTGTGGGTGACGAAAATGTTCTTGATATCCGGAAATTTCCTTGTGTTTGCATTGTTTTTGGTTGTTGGAATTTTGTTCAAATTGTGAAACTGATTGAGGTTACTTCAGACTTCAGAGTGACGTTGTTGCTAAGCAACAACATGTAGATTTATTCATTTTAACTTGAGTTAATGTTTTAGCTTCATCCACCAGGGTGTCCCAACAATCTTTATGATGGGGACGACACAGGCTGGGCTCCTATGAAGAATGTAGACCAAGGGTGGGGAACCCTGGTCCTCCAGGGCCGCTGTCCTGCAGGTTTTGGATGTTTCCTGCTCTAACACACCTGATTCAAATTAAATAGATCCAACAGCTTATCAAGTTCTGCACTGCGACCAATTAACTTGAATTAGAGGTTTTCACACACACACGGTTCTGCTTCTGGTTCTGGCCCAGTTCTCAAGTCTCAGAACCTTGTTCATGACAGCTGAACCAGAACCAAATTAGGAGGACTTAACTACACGGGAGTCAAACATCAACATTTTGGGAAGTTTGGCCTGAAAGTTGATGGTTAAGTCATGATAAATTACATATTTGATAATCAAAAGAATTTCATGCGATGTTAACATGCCAGCACCAACTTATATAAATCTCCTAACAAAATTCAAATAACTGGCCAGGCAACATAACAAAGCAGTGACATTCAGGTTTTAATGATTCCAGTGGCCGATGGTCGCTGGATTCTTCTGGAGGTTTTCCCTTCCTGGTAAAAGGGATTTATTTTTCCTTTCCACTGTTGCCCGCCGCTCTGTGCAGCTCAGGATGGGGATTCAAAATGAAGTCAAGATTCAATGCAATCTATTGATTTTCTTAGCTAGGCTTTTATTTATTATGAATTGGCTCGTACAAACACCGATTGGACGACAATGAATTGGCTCGAATTGATTTGTCATCCTTCCGTCTTCATTTGAGGAAGTCAAGTGGGGGAGGAGGTACTCGGCTGGCTTCTACATTTCCAGCTCCACTTCTTTTTCTGTCGTGGTATTCCTCCTTCTCTTTCTGAATCTGATTATTTGGTCTGGCATTCAGATGAATCCAAACTTGGCCCGCCTATGATGTCAGGGTGCCCATTAAGAACCAGCCTTTCAGGTTCTGAACCAACTTTTTCCAGTGTAAATGCACCAGCTGGTTAAAAATTAGTTTTGGGAATTGGCGCCCGTGTGAAAGCCCTTCTTGAGGACCAGGGTTCCCCAACCCAGATCTAGACCATGAAACAGCCTGTTGAGGTTTGCTTACACCAGGGGTAGCGGTAAATGTTTCTCTGCTTCAACACACCTGATTCAAACGAATAAGTCACTGAGCAGAACCTGTGGTGCGTTCTAGTTGTCTCGTAAATCCAAGCGCCCCAGAGTAGGTGACTCTCTGGAACTCCTTCCTCTAGAGCTGAGATCTGTGGATCCAGTAATATCATTTAAAGCAGCTAAAAACTTATTGTTTTAAACTTACTTTTGTCTTTTTTTCTCATGTTTGTTTTGTTTTATTGAGAAGCACCTTGTGATTATTTATCTTGAAAGGTGCTATATAATAAAGGTTTACTACGTCATTACCAGAATATTTTGGTGTTGCAGCTGCCTCCAAAGTAGCATCTACAATTACGCCGTAGAAAACTGACACCCTGACAACAGCAGCCAGTTTTAAGGAAAAAGATGAATAAGCAACAAATACTGACATATGGACATTTCACAAACAAGTCCACCTTAAAAACATAATAATGACAACAACAACTTGGTGAGGAACCTCAGTGAAGACAAAACATAGAAAGAAATTTAATAAAGACAATGTTGAACCACAGGTGGTTTAAATCTGGAATCTCAAGGTCCTCTTAAACCTGAAAGACGAGGTCGCTTTGTTATTTCCAGCAAAATTTCCTTGGAAAACACATTCTGAGGACAACCGGAATGCACGATTGAGAAGCTGGTGAATCCATTTAATTTGAATCTGGTGTGCTGGAGAAAGGAAACATCTAAAACCTGCAGGACTCTCTAGGACTGAACTTGCCTACCTCTGGCTTCCAGCAAACACAGCACTATGATAACAGCTAAAGTCGTACTTCTGGGAGCAGAAACAATGCAGAGTTTTTTCATGAAGGGTCTTAATCCCAACTGCTTTAACCATCCACACAACAACAATTTCTACACTTCCAAGATTTTTCATGTTTTCATCTGCTTGGTCAAGCAGAACCTGATCTGAAGCAGTAGATAATTCCATATATCTGGTAACTAAACTGATAAATATTTCTCCAGTTAAACATAAAAATCCTTCTTGGATAACTTAGAAGGATCTATGGCATCACGTAGCTCAACGTTTTTAGGTATCCATCGCTGAACTCGCATCTAAAATCGGACGTCTCATATCTTCCTGCACAACATCAGCCAGTTTGATTTGTTTGACCACCACTTCGTTCACCTTAAGTACACGAGTCTGTAAAAGTCATGTGACTGAATACAAACAATAGCAGCACCTGTCTGGTGGGTGTGGTCTATTCCCATGGTGGAGGCGAACTCCGGTTTATAATCAAACTCGATTATCCTCATCTGAGTGATTCTCTTCAGCTGCTGCTCAGAGTCGACCTGACAGACCGAAACAAAGAAGGACTTAAATTAATAATTTAGCTACAATATTGGGAAATCTTTGCATTACCTTAACTTTAAAACAAAAAGTTTTAAATAATATCTGATCTTGGACCTCCTGTATGTTCTGCTTTGCACGGCAGTCGGACGGCTGCATGATGGCGCCCATCACCTTGGCGTTACCACAGACAACCAGCGCCTCATCAGGGGAGTCAGTATTGATGCCAACTCGACCCTGACAGACCACAGATTCCTGAACCGCCCCCCGCTGCCAGCAGGAGTCTCCATCCATCTCAAACTGACCTGGGTTGGAAGCCTGCAGGAGGAAAACCCACTTAGATTAAGATTTTATTTCAATCAGAGCTTCAGTCTGCTCTGAAACGGTTGGATCAAAGGATTTCTGATTCAATTGATTCATTTATTATCGGTATGAAGAATGTGTTTACCCTGACAATGATCCTCTCCGACACCAGAGCCGTTAGAAGTAAACTCTCCGATTTTAACACAGCATAAAGACCAACCACCATCTGAAAATACCTGCATAAACGCACACGCAGTTAGCATGTAGCTCATTCATTCATTCATTCATTCATTCATTCATTCATTCATACCTCTGATCAGGGTTGGGTTTGCCTTTCTTCCTCATGTTGTTTGCTGTTGTCTCGGTGAAGTGCAGTCTACCCAGTGTTACTTTGGTTATTTTGCCACCAGGAAGACTGACCCTGGTTAATCACAATTCATTGTTTTTAGATTACATATAAATTTCTTTAAGCTTCACAATTTTACTGATATGTAACTGAAAATATAATACATTTGATGCAAAAAGTAAGGAAAATTGTGTTTGGCTGATTATTTCTCCCCTTTAAGAAAACCATTCAGTGTGTTAAACATGGCTGGAAAGCCTGCTCAGTTACTGAGGCTGTGTGCAGCACGTTTGAAACCTGATCCGCACTCATACTTCCTGTCGACGGTCAACATCATGTGACAGCTACACTCAGCCGAGAAGTCACGTCTTTACCCTCATCACGGACTAATTTTCCATAAATTCTGAGACCAAAAACACAGAAGACAGACAAAAGTCAGTCTTCAGAAATGTCCTTGATGAAGTTAATAAAGACGGTTTTACTGAGAGGAGTTGCTCTAAATCTTTTTAAAGTCCTGTTCCAGACAGCAGGTTATTTTGAAACTCTCCGTGTTAACGCTGAGTTGAGGGAAACTGCGTTTTCCGTTCCAGAAAGAGAGGTAAGCCTTACCCAGAGTCTGTTACCATGGTAACTGACTTAGTGAAGTGAAGTTTCTACCTGTCTCCTCCCACCTGGAGCAGCTGTCAGACATAGGTTGTCCGTACCAGCACAAGTCCAGAGGTTTAAAGGCTGAATTAATACACAGCGATTGATGTGGAGAGAGAACATTTCAGAACTCGAAAAAACGTGTTATGTCCTGATCAATAGGTCTTCCAACAATACTGTTAAGCAGTCAATCGGATTCTCCGGCCATACACAGGCTTTTCCAACATGACACACTGCGAGACAGGAATGTGAAATAGCGTCACAGTTAAATTTGGACTATGCGTTGCAATATGTTTTATATTTTCTTTTGTAAATGGGGCCTTTTGTTATAACGTCAATAACAAAAAGCATTTTAAAAAGTTAACGGCATGTTGAGTCACGAGAAAAGTCCTCACACAAGTCTGAAGTCATAACTCCATAAATGTAAGATGGGTAAAGATCTACTGTCTATCCATCCATCTGTCTATCCACCTATCTGTCTATCATCTATCTGTCTATCCACCTATCTGTCTATCATCTATCTGTCTATCCATCTATCTGTCTATCATCTATCTATCTATCCATCTATCTGTCTATCATCTATCTGTCTATCATCTATCTGTCTATCCACCTATCTGTCTATCATCTATCTGTCTATCCATCTATCTGTCTATCATCTATCTATCTATCCATCTATCTGTCTATCATCTATCTGTCTATCATCTATCTGTCTATCCACCTATCTGTCTATCCACCTATCTGTCTATCATCTATCTGTCTATCCACCTATCTGTCTATCATCTATCTGTCTATCCATCTATCTGTCTATCATCTATCTGTCTATCATCTATCTGTCTATCATCTATCTATCTATCCATCTATCTGTCTATCATCTATCTGTCTATCCATCTATCTGTCTATCATCTATCTGTCTATCCATCTATCTGTCTATCATCTATCTATCTATCCATCTATCTGTCTATCATCTATCTGTCTATCCATCTATCTGTCTATCATTTATCTGTCTATCCATCTATCTGTCTATCATCTATCTGTCTATCCATCTATCTGTCTATCATCTATCTGTCTATCCATCTATCTGTCTATCCATCTATCTGTCTATCATTTATCTGTCTATCCATCTATCTGTCTATCATCTATCTGTCTCTCCATCTATCTGTCTATCATCTATCTGTCTATCATCTATCTGTCTATCCATCTATCTGTCTATCATCTATCTGTCTATCCATCTATCTGTCTATCCATCTATCTGTCTATCATCTATCTGTCTATCATCTATCTGTCTATCATCTATCTGTCTATCCACCTATCTGTCTATCCATCTATCTGTCTATCATCTATCTGTCTATCCATCTATCTGTCTATCATCTATCTGTCTATCCATCTATCTGTCTATCATCTATCTGTCTATCCATCTATCTGTCTATCATCTATCTGTCTATCCATCTATCTGTCTATCCATCTATCTGTCTATCATTTATCTGTCTATCCATCTATCTGTCTATCCACCTATCTGTCTATCATCTATCTGTCTATCCATCTATCTGTCTATCCATCTATCTGTCTATCCATCTATCTGTCTATCCACCTATCTGTCTATCATCTATCTGTCTATCATCTATCTGTCTATCCACCTATCTGTCTATCCATCTATCTGTCTATCATCTATCTGTCTATCCATCTATCTGTCTATCCATCTATCTGTCTATCCACCTATCTGTCTATCCACCTATCTGTCTATCATCTATTTGTCTATCCATCTATCTGTCTATCATCTATCTGTCTATCCATCTATCTGTCTATCCACCTATCTGTCTATCATCTATCTGTCTCTCCATCTATCTGTCTATCATCTATCTGTCTATCCATCTATCTGTCTATCATCTATTTGTCTATCCATCTATCTGTCTATCATCTATCTGTCTATCCATCTATCTGTCTATCCACCTATCTGTCTATCATCTATCTGTCTCTCCATCTATCTGTCTATCATCTATCTGTCTATCCATCTATCTGTCTATCATCTATCTGTCTATCCATCTATCTGTCTATCCATCTATCTGTCTATCATCTATCTGTCTATCCATCTATCTGTCTATCATCTATCTGTCTATCCATCTATCTGTCTATCATCTATCTGTCTATCCACCTATCTGTCTATCCATCTATCTGTCTATCATCTATCTGTCTATCATCTATCTGTCTATCCATCTATCTGTCTATCATCTATCTGTCTATCCATCTATCTGTCTATCCATCTATCTGTCTATCATCTATCTGTCTATCATCTATCTGTCTATCCACCTATCTGTCTATCATCTATCTGTCTATCATCTATCTGTCTATCCATCTATCTGTCTATCCATCTATCTGTCTATCATCTATCTGTCTATCCACCTATCTGTCTATCCACCTATCTGTCTATCATCTATTTGTCTATCCATCTATCTGTCTATCATCTATCTGTCTCTCCATCTATCTGTCTATCATCTATCTGTCTATCATCTATCTGTCTATCATCTATCTGTCTATCCATCTATCTGTCTATCCATCTATCTGTCTATCATCTATCTGTCTATCCATCTATCTGTCTATCCACCTATCTGTCTATCATCTATCTGTCTATCCATCTATCTGTCTATCCATCTATCTGTCTATCCATCTATCTGTCTATCATCTATCTGTCTATCCATCTATCTGTCTATCATCTATCTGTCTATCCATCTATCTGTCTATCATCTATCTGTCTATCATCTATCTGTCTATCATCTATCTGTCTATCCATCTATCTGTCTATCATCTATCTGTCTATCCATCTATCTGTCTATCATCTATCTGTCTATCCATCTATCTGTCTATCATCTATCTGTCTATCATCTATCTGTCTATCATCTATCTGTCTATCATCTATCTGTCTATCATCTATCTGTCTATCCATCTATCTGTCTATCATCTATCTGTCTATCCATCTATCTGTCTATCATCTATCTGTCTATCATCTATCTGTCTATCCATCTATCTGTCTATCATCTATCTGTCTATCCATCTATCTGTCTATCATCTATCTGTCTATCATCTATCTGTCTATCCACCTATCTGTCTATCATCTATCTGTCTATCATCTATCTGTCTATCCATCTATCTGTCTATCCATCTATCTGTCTATCATCTATCTGTCTATCCACCTATCTGTCTATCCACCTATCTGTCTATCATCTATTTGTCTATCCATCTATCTGTCTATCATCTATCTGTCTCTCCATCTATCTGTCTATCATCTATCTGTCTATCCATCTATCTGTCTATCATCTATCTGTCTATCCATCTATCTGTCTATCATCTATCTGTCTATCATCTATCTGTCTATCCATCTATCTGTCTATCATCTATCTGTCTATCCATCTATCTGTCTATCCATCTATCTGTCTATCATCTATCTGTCTATCCATCTATCTGTCTATCATCTATCTGTCTCTCCATCTATCTGTCTATCATCTATCTGTCTATCATCTATCTGTCTATCATCTATCTGTCTATCCATCTATCTGTCTATCATCTATCTGTCTCTCCATCTATCTGTCTATCATCTATCTGTCTATCCATCTATCTGTCTATCATCTATCTGTCTCTCCATCTATCTGTCTATCCATCTATCTGTCTATCATCTATCTGTCTATCATCTATCTGTCTATCCATCTATCTGTCTATCATCTATCTGTCTCTCCATCTGTTTTCTGTGGTCAGACTGTTTTGTTTTGCTACAAGGACAAAGTAGAAACCTGTTCTAGAGGAAGCTTCCATGTTTTGGCCACAGGTTGCATCTTGTAGTTCATGTCTCAGCTTTGCTTCCTTGTTAGAAATAGAGCAGTTCATATTTAGAGGTCATCTTGTTGTAATCCTCCATCTCATTTATAAATACTATTTCCTTTGTACGCTGAATCAAAGCTGGAACTGAAAAGAGGTTGTTAGCTTACTTTGGCTGCCATGTTTCTGTCAGTCTGCCCCAGGACACCTGTGGCTACACCTGTAGTTTACCATCAGCGAGTATGAATGAGTGGATGAATAATGGATCCAGTGTAAGCGCTTTGGGTGCCGTCAGAAATAAAACTCAATAAAAATCTATTGCAATATTAGTATTATTATGAAATTAAATCTGAAAATATGTCCGAATAATCAATATTAGATTTTTTTCTATATCACTCAGGCCTACTGATTAATCACCTTTACAATCAGGTATAACTTGTAAGGATGGATGGTTTTTCGTGCAAATCCTGCAGATTTCTTGTAATATTAGATAGTTTTGCAAAGTTAGTAACATTGAGTAATAATCAGTGGTAGTAGAGAGTAAATGTAAGGTTTTATAACTTAACTTTCACAAAGTTTGGTTAAGAGGCCTCTTCCTGCTGTCATCTGATTCTATTACTTTATAACCGCTGGAGAAACGGGCCGGGACACATACCTGACAGGGTGGAAGGACTTCTTGCTGCGGTCCGGTTGAGACTGCTCAATGGTCACCAGACGGCTGGGACTTTCCAGCTGTAAGGAGGCACACTGGATTATTAGAAATATTATTATCAAATGTTTTATATTTTCATTATTAGCTGCAGTTCATCACATAAAAAATGTAGGGTCAGACCTAGTTGCTGGACTGGATGGAGCTCAAATCTGACCCAAAATAAGGTCAAGGCTTTTTTATAGAACTGACTGCATCCAGCTGTTTCTGGTCAGAGCAAACAGCAGCTTCCCTTTGCCTTCAGTTTTTAAGCTGAGCCTGGTCAAGCTACTAGTTCCAGACAGAAAATTTGAAAATCCTGTGGGATACCCACCTTAACCCCAAACACATTTATCTCAAAGTGGTCCACTTCTTGCAGTCCACTGCCTGTTTTGACATAATGTGGCTCTCCAGTCATACCAATATGGACGGTGACCTGAAAGTGGTTCTTCTTCTGGCAAACAAAGGCCTCATCAGTTGGAGAGTAGTTGAAGCCTTTATCTGTATCAACACGGTAGGCAAGAGGAGACCTACAACACAAAACAAGTCCTTTGTGCAGGTGCCTCATAGTGGATACTGTAGCTCCTTATACCATCTCCATAGCAACTACACACACTGAAAAGCACCGATTCAGCTGGTGGTGTACTCACAGTGTTTGGTTGCTGCTGTCGTATAGAGAGCTCCATTGCCCTGGACTGTAATGCTCCCAAGTCAGCAGCTGGGAGGGTGCTAGACCCAGTCCACTATCACGGTTCCCCACGCTACTACCACGAGTCCCATCACCTTCATAGCATGACGAATCAGCTCCTGCAAATGGTTCCCCAGACTCAGATCTTCTTCTCTTTTTACTGTCTGGAAGACTACAGGTGGAAGACAGACAGGTTAAAGCACAAATGGAAAAATCCATCCTTATAACTTTGATTTAAATCACATGATATTATTTATAGAAAAGAACTTGTCATCAGCTGATCTAAAGCTGTCTTACCAGGTGTGTGGTGTGGAGACAGGGCCCAGAGGACAGTCTGAAGATGGTGGGGGGACAATTAGGACCATGCCTTGTTCAGTAATGGGTGGAACGTAGCTATGGGACGGAGGTAGAGGTCGTGAGGGAGGCGTGGGTGGGGTGTAACCTTGTAAACACCGCCCTGGAAAGTAGTGCTCAGATGAGCTGTGCGTGTGCTGGTTTTGGGGGGCAGGTGGAGTCCCAGCTTTAATATAAGTATTTGAAAGGCCCAAACCACGGAGCTGATCATGAGTCAGCAGGTTAGTGTGGGAGGGGGCTGAGCCTCCATCATTAAGCCGACAGGATGATGATCCAGTCAATAAGTGAGAGTCTGAAGGGGTGGAGCCCCGATCCTTAAAGCGACAGGACGAGGATGGGCCTTCCTGCTGGGTCGACCAGTAGGATTGTTCATAGTGAAGATCTGTCAATTAGAAAAAAATAACACTGAGAATCTTTGTTTCCTGAATATCAGCAGTTTTATGTGGTGAACCCATCACCCCTTTGCCTTGCCCTGTACCTCTCTCTTTAGGCATCTAAATAAAATGTGTCTTCAGAATGATGCAGCTGCAGCCATAAACCTCTATCACATCATATCACAACATTATCTCTACAAAGGCCAATTATGATTCAGAGTAAAGCAGAACAAAATACAGACGGTCCAGGAGAAGCCTCCAAAAATGGCCATTTTGGCACAGTTTGGTATCATCTGTTCTAAAAGTCCTGCAACACGGGGCCTCAGATTGTAAAAGGTTAAGTATAGAATGGCTTATCCTCCTTTAAAAAAAAACAAAAAAACAATGAAATTGTTTGTTGTGCACTGACCCAGTGGCCTGAATAAAAGGGCACATCTAAACTGTGGAAAGCATAATAGATGTTGGAAGACAACATTATTTTATAAAAGTAAGAAAATTCTGTTTAAAGTTAATAAAAACCATGTCATGAAATGTACAGGTGTGAAAACAAAAGTAAACCCTGTCAAATCTAAGGCTTACAAAGGAACATAATAAAACCAATTTGCTAGTTATTAGGTAAATGCAACCTCAGATGAACAACACTTCTATAAGATTTAAAAGGTCCAGTAGCAGCCAGGTGATTCTGATCAAATGTATCTGATTTATTGATCATCATCTATCTGAGCTCCTTCATAAATGCAGAATTCAGGTGTGTTAACACAATGCCAAGGAGGAAAGACATCAGCAATGAAGAGAGAGAGAAGCTGTTTGCTGCTTATCAATCTGGGAAGCGTTCTAAGGTTATTTCTAAACTATCAGGGGTCCATAATTTGACTGAGAGAAAGATTGTTGGAAAACATTTGATACAGCTTCCTAGGAGTGGACGTCCCAGCAAGTTCAGGCCAAAGTCAGACCATCAGATCCACATCTCAGACTCTCCAGGCCTCTGTTAGCATGTTAAATGTTAGAATCCATGACAGTTTTATATTGTTTATTTACTGAAAGTCTTTTAATTTACTCTATTAAAGGACAGGAACACCCTGAAAAACATTCAGGTTCTAAGATAAGTCAAACAGACAGATGTGAGTTCACTCTGGAAGTCTCAGGTTACAGGAAGGCCATCACCATCATCAGCTACCCCCACCATATTGTGGCTGCTGAGTTTGTGATGATGCATTCTAGTCGCAGCTACCGCGCTCCCACCGGTAAAACAACCCATTTGTCCAAGTCATTCATTCCTTCAGACATCAGGCTGCTGAATTTTGACAAGAATCTTTTAATGAATTGATATTTTAACTTGGATTTTTATCCCTTTTTCTTGGATTTATTATAATTTTACTGTGTTACTGAGTAAGTATTTATTTTTTCAGTTAATTCTTGTATGACCTTTATGTCTGTTTGGACAAAAGTTGCTAACATAGGCCCTTGTTTGATGTGCGATGTGAATATGGGTAAGCTGGAACCTGCCCTGTGGGATCAATCTGAACGATCTGGGTTTGTTCTGCAGCCACAGGACCTGGACACATGGCAGTCATCTAGATGACCATGAACTCTTCTGGAGTCCATCTGTCTGACAGCTAAAGCTTGGCTGAAACTGTCTCATGTGAAGGGACAATGATCCTGAACACAGCAGCAGATCTACATCAGAAAGTCTGAAACAAAGAATCAAAGTGTTGACATGGTCCAAAGTCCAGACCTCAGACTGGTTGAAATACTGTGCTGGGACCCTTAAGAGAGCTGTGCAGAAACAAACCTGCACACCTCTGAAGACTAGAGCAAAAGTCCTCTGAAAAAACATTACTTCAAGCTGTTACTTTCTTTTTCATGCTGGATGATTCTGGGTCAAAGGTACCTGGTATCTGTGGAGGTGAACAAGCCTCTGAGCTGGAATCAGGCGGAGACTCGGGAAGTATGCTGGGAAAAGAAAGAAAGAACAAGAACACACTGACATGGTGGATTTAGATTTTAAAGAATTTAGTGTACCAACATGTTGACTCTGCAGGCAAATTTCTGTTTGTGTTTCCATCCTTCACTGACACCAACTGGGCTGTTGTTGAATTTATGGATGTTATATAACTTTATGAACTACGATAACAGCAGGCCCAGTTTTATGCCTCAGAACAGGAAGAAGTATTACTTGATTGTCTTATTGTGGTGATGTACTAACTTAAGACTTTGTGTCATTCTTGATAAGAAGCAACAGGACACAATATGAGGAAACAAATGTTTGAAATTACAAACTTTATGTAAATAGTTTGATTACAAATCATGTTTCAGTTTGGTTTGTCAGTAATGAACATTTTAATTATCTTAGAAGCAACTGAACCAGAAGAATGAAGGGTTGATGAGTTCTCCATTCATATAACTCAAGAATTAAAAAAAAAAAAATCATTCATGTTATTTTTGTTGTGTCTCGTCATGTTTGTTAAGCTCTGTTTGTCTCGTCTGTTTCCTGTTCTGGCTTGTCTCTTTTATTTTGAAATCCCCAACTCTCCTCTCGTTTCAGGTACCTTTTCCTTCCTGCCTTTGTGTCTCCCGCTGTGAGTGTCTGCCCCGATTGATTCCACCTGTGACCCATTTCCTCCTGTGTCTATACAGGCTGCGTTTTCCCTTGTCCTGTTGCCAGATCGTTGTTTCATGTTCTGAGATCCAACCAAGCATGATTAACTGATCCAGTCTTTGCAAGACTTATTTAAATAAAACTATTAACCTC
Source organism: Melanotaenia boesemani (assembly GCF_017639745.1). Taxonomy (NCBI): domain Eukaryota; kingdom Metazoa; phylum Chordata; class Actinopteri; order Atheriniformes; family Melanotaeniidae; genus Melanotaenia; species Melanotaenia boesemani. The sequence goes on from NC_055704.1 coordinate 2,115,019, forward strand.
AGCCTGTTTCAGACGTCCTGCTTTTGGGTCTCTTGTCCAGGCTATGAATTTTCCTGTCTAAGCCTCCAGTATCGCAGCTGTATTTATAATTTTTCTGTTGCTCTTCATCTTGTTTCACCTGTGTTTACAGTCAGTGGAGAACAGTAGTGAGTGGTGTGTTTTAATGTGTTTGTGTGAATCATACAAGCTGCTGGGGTCCATGTCGTTACTGAGGTAATGCTCCAGGATGCTCGTATCTACGGCGACAGAACTGTCCAACACTCCACGAACATCCTGACCTGCACACAGAGACATAAACACACATTAAATTACATTAATTTCCTCTGAAATTTCATCATTTCATAAACTTTGTCTTATTTAAATCATGAAAAAAAACTATTTTGAATACAACTTGAACAACATGCATATAGAGATAAGAAAACAGATATAAAGGTACAGATACTGCAATGTGACCTGCTGACATGCTAGCAATGAGAAAGTTTGTATTTTCAAGTCAAAAGTTTCAGAACTATTTCATAAAATGAGATTTCCTTTCCAACACCAAGAACGTTGTCTTCAAGACCACCTAGAAACATCTGAACCTTCCCAGAAAGTCATGGAAGTTCTTCCAAGACCATGAAATCATCCTGAAATCCCTTATAACAGGGATCACCATCTCCGGGCTGCAACCCTGTAGTTTGTAGGATGTTTTCCTGCTCCAACACACCTGATTCAAATTAAATGGTTCTCCTCAACAACTTGTTAAGTTCTGCCCAATCATGTTGATCCATCAATCTGATTCAGCTGCTGCAGCAGGAAACATCCAAATCCTGCAGGGCAGCAGCCCGTAAGGACTGACTTTGGACACCCCTGCCTTCAACCTTCTTAAAGGTACAGTGCATACAAACTGCTGACATCTAATGGTGAATGTAAGCATGAAAATATCTTCAGATTCACAGTTGTGAATGTACAGTGGCTGTCAGTGGCCAAAAGTCTTCCACATATGAACAAGTTTTCATGTGTGAGTGGGTCCAGAGGCCTCAGGTGCAGCAATGACTGCGCTACAGGTAAGTACTCCAACATTGTGTACATGTGTACTGTCTTCTTCTATGGTCATTTTAAGGTGTTACTTATCCCAAATCATGTTCTAGCACCTATCAAACAAAGCTGGTACCGCAGTTTTAAAGCTTCACAGTATGTGGACCCTAGTAGATGTAAATAACTCATTCAAAGAGAATAAAAACATAAATTATTTCACTAAAGTGATGTGAAACACAGTTTTTAATGATGTACGCTGCACCTTTAAGGAACTTCTCAGAGTTACTTCACCTTCATCGTCCACACAGAGAGCCTCCCAGCCAACAAGTCTTTCCAAAATATGTTGCAGCTGCTTTAAAGATGAGCTGACAACGCTCATGGACCACTGAACCTCTTCATACCAGTGGAACATCCTCAGTGAACATTGAAGGAAGATAAAAACCTCCTTTATGACCTCTGGAGTCTTCTTAAAGACTGAACCTCTTTGAAAACGCCCCCTCTCCATGTACTTACCTGGATTTAACACTAATCCATCTAAAGGACCAAATTCAGTTCAAGGACTACTGGAACCACTCCATAGACCACACAGAAACTTGATATGCCTCTATTTTAACCTTCACTTGGACCATGAAACACTTCAACTTCTTATGGACTTTATGGACCTCTTCAAACATCCCTGCAGTAACCTGAAAGACCTATAAACAACTTCAAGTAGGAATGGTATTCTTTAAACATCAATTCAGAATCTTCAAGGACACCTTGGACCTCTTATTGATCCTTCAATATCTGCCACAACATCTCTGAGAAACAGAGCCCTGACAGGACTTTGCAAGATAACTGTTGTATCTAGAAATCCAGAACTTCCAGTCTAGTTCAGCCACTCTGAAAATGACCACTGAAAAATCTAAAGAATAAATTAGTCCTCTTTGGTGACCTTTGAGGCTCTTCAGAAAGACTGGAAAAGCTCTGAAAAACACTTTTCTAGCTTCGGTCATTTCATGATATTCAAGACATTTTAGGGGCCACTTAACAACCTGTCTCATGGGACATTTCGAGGAAGTCCTTGATAGTCCTAAAGAAAGCTGGAACCTCTTTTAGAACGCCTTAAAACCTCCTGAAAATCACTTCACTCTTCAAGAGCGCCAGGATTCTCATAAAAGATATCTTCAGTTCCTTTAACAACTCCTGGGATCTCCTTATGAACCTCTGCGACCTCCTCAAAGACTGCAGAACATCTCAAACATGACGAAAGCTTTTAGAACCTTCTTCTTGTCAACACCTACCACTTACAGAGATCTGCTCCAATTATTCCTCCAGAATCTCTTAAAAAATACTTTGACTCTTCAAATACCCCAGGATCAGCATCAAGGACCACGTCAGCTGCTTCACAGACCCCTGGGTCCTCCTCACCTTAACTTTAAAAATCACAAAACCATCCTGAAACACCCTTGAACATCTTTTAAAGTTCGCTCTATAACAGGTTCTCTAGTATCTGCAGTCACCCAGCCGTGCTGTAACAGTTCATGTCTCACCTTTGAAGAACTGCTGCAGCGCCTCGTTCTCTCCCAGGACCTGGACTGGCAGCTGGCCGGCTCCAGGCTCCATGCTGCCCAGCAGGGGGCGCCGCGGCAGATGGACCACAGAAGGAATCAGAAATACTGAGACTGAAAACACAAAAACACAAAGAGAGAAGTTTAAAATAAATGTTTTTAAAGTTTCCCCTGCAGCCAATACTGTTTGGAAGAATTTATTTTTTACAAAAAATGTCCAGAATAATGTTGAGATTATCTGAGATCGTTTCAGATTTATGATGCAGAGCTCAAAGTTGAAAATGTCTGATCAGATGTTAAAAAAAAAAGTGTCATGGATCTATAATTACACTCTACCTGTGCAGTCATAACAGACCGTTTTCATTGTGTCTCCATTTAACCTTTCAACAGACTGAACCCACAGAAATTCAGACACCTCAGCAGGTGTTAGAAACAGCAGTGGGTTTGTTAAGATCTGTCCAAGCTGTGGTTTCACAGGACTCAATACGTTACCTCATTCAGGCAATGTCTAAGGGCCAGTGTCTTCCATCCATCACCAGTACTTCCATTCAGAAAAACACAGGTATATGTGAATAATTAAAGCATCACTGTCCTCTGATCCACCGGGGATGTCTCCCACATGACGCCGTGGGAGGGTTAAGTGTGATGTGTGTGTGTGTGTGAAAGTGAATGTTCGCAGGTACGGCATGGGTGGGTGGAGGATGGGAGGAGGATGGGGGGAGTGGTGGATGGTGCCCTGGTGACCGGGTGTGAGGCTGGAATATTGGAGTGGGTACTGACCCACTCCGGGTGGCTCTCTGGGGGTGCCTGGTCCTCCTGGCAGGGGATTTAGCTGCCTCTGGGCTCTTGGGGCTTGGGGCCCTTCGCTCTGGCCACTCTGGATGGCCAGCACATGGTGGGGTCGGTGGCTGCCGATCTTGGCCCACTGGGGCCTGTGTCTGCAGGATCTCTCCTGATGGCCCTGGTCTCTGGGCCACCCTAGTCCGCCTCTAGCCTCCGTGGAGGCGTGGTCACATTTGCACGATCACACTCATCTCAGATCCCTCCTCATTCCTCATGCTCTGCACGAGTCGTCCAGTGGGTTTATTCACTAAGAGCTACTTGTGTTTAGGTTTTTTCTTGTGTTTCTGGTATTTTGGTTGTTGTCATGATTGTTTTTGTTTTATTGTTGTTGTTATTGTTTTCATTATTTATTTATTTAAGAAACTGCTGATGATTGTTTTGTTTTCCTGTAAAAGCTGTCAGAAATTCTCTGTTGTGTTTTTGTACAGGTGTTGCAGTCGGTTGTACTGTGTTAGTTTGGATTGAAGGGTTGTTGCCTTCTGTTGTATCTTTGTCTCTTTTTTTCTAGTTTCCTTTTTAGCAGCAGCCAGACCATCATTCTGCTGCCACCATGCTGGACAGGACAAGGTAAAAAAAAAAGAAAAGAAAAAAAGGATTGTAAAGTAGAGGAGACCCCAGGAAGAATAGGAACTGATGTTTCAGTTACTAATAGGGTTTTTAAAAAAAGAAAGTAAGACAGAAAAGTTGAACAGACCAGACTAGGGATGGGTGTATCGATACTCTGGAGTCAGTACTTCAATATCATTCAATATATCTTGTTTGAGTATCGAGATACCTCTGCTTATACAAAACGTGCCATTTGTTTTCACCTCTGAGAGTTTTAGGCAATACAATAGAGTGTGAAGTCCAGCCACAGTGTATTCTTTCTGTGTCACATGACTACGGTAGCCTATCAGGAGTCATGATGTCATGATGATGCTGCTAGTGTAAGTGATGAGGTTTGTTTTGATATTTTACTGGTTTAATGCAGATTATTGCACATTGTTTTATTTATATTACTTTTACATTTTTTTCCATTTAATAAACCTGAATAATCTTATGTTAGTCTGTAGTTTAAATATTTATAATTTTAAAAAGATTTTATTAGGTTTTTGTTTAATTTACTCATCAGTAATTTTTTTTTTTTTTTTTAAAAGCATTTCTTTCAAATATTGATGTTCTTGAGTTTTAATCATATTCCATATTTCCCTGTCACGGTGCAGTGGAAATGGGGACAGAAATGCATGACGGAGAGGCAAGAGGCAAACGGCATGCAGGAAAAAGGTTTAATCCATGAATCGACAAACTCAGATACCACACGACAGGAAAATACAGCAGGCACGGGTGATGTGATAAAACAAAACTGAAACCAAGGGTATAAATACACAGAGGAACTAATTGGGAACAGGTGAAGTGCATTTGCAACTAAACCAGGTGAGCTAACGAACAGGAAGCACAACACAATACACAAGGGGAATGAGCAACAAAATAAAACAGAAAAAATACTTTTTTTTTTTTTTTTTACATAAAAAACTGTTTAAGGTTCAATAAAATTTATTAATGCACATAAAAAAAAGTTGGACAGATGGAGCTGTTTCAAAAACACATGATTTCAGCTTATGTTCTTCAGTATTAATTTCAGTTTACATCATCTCCAGCTGGCTGGATTACTGTAATGGTCTTTAACAGGACTTCCTTAACAGAGCATTAAACATCTGCAGCTCATCCAGATGCTGCTGCTAGAGTTTTAACCAGGACTAAGAGATCCAAACACATCACACCAGTTTTGAAATCTTTACACTGGCTTCCAGTCAGTCCCAGAATAGATTTTAAACCTTCTGATCGTTTACAAAACGAGTACAAAGACATATATTGACATTTTAACATCTTTGAATTTCTAATAAAACAACTTCCTAAACTTTCCATGTTTGTTGAGCCCGCTTCGATACATCCACCTTTTCACCTGCTGGATGCTCACTAACTGGACATTTTGATTTATTAAAATAAATGCTGCCTCTGAATGTAACCTGTCAGGTTCTGCACGGTATCTGAATGAAGTAAAATGTCAACTTTAAAGCGCTCTAAAATGGTAAATGGTCCGTATTTATAAAGCGCTTTTCTGTACCTGGAATGATATCCAAAGCGCTTTACATTATACATCACATTCACCCATTCACACACTGATGGCGGAAGCTGCCACGCAAGGCGCTCAACCATGACCCATCAGGAGCAATTTGAGGTTTGGAGTCTTGCTCAGGGACACCTCGACATGAGCTCGACAGGCCGAGGATCAAACCGGCAACCCTCAGGCTACAAGACGACCACTCCACCAACTGAGCCATGCCGCCCCAAATACCTGGTAACCTTTAAAATCTTGTTTCCAAACATGTAACTTAAAGCTAACTGAATGAATAAGCCTGAACCTCTGCACAGCTGATGAAACTATCCAGTTAACAGAAATGGGAGCAAAGATCTGCTCGACATGTTTGCTCAAACACACCTGTATCGTCTCCAAGATGGCCACCAGTCGATCGGACAGCAGTGATCTCTGAATCTGTCCCACCTCCTCGTCCTCAGGTACAATCCATGTGTGTCAGTAGATTCAGGTTCAGATTTTAGATCCTTTAGTTTCTCTGAAAGTTCCCAATATTCTTCCCCTGTTGCGGCTGAAAGAAACACTTCCTGTTCCAGATCAATTCATCTTACAGTTTGTGGCATATGTGCGTGTGTGTGTGTGTGTGTGTGTGTGTGTGTATGCGTGTGTGTGTGGATCGTTTTCTGACCGTCAGCTGAACTTTGAGCTTTGAACAATAAAAGGTAAAAGACATTCACACACCTGATACAGCCATAAACCAGACAGTCATCTTCCTGGAAGCACATTTACGAAAGCCCCGCCAGCTGTGTGCTAATTAGAGTTATTCCTGATTATGCAAGTGTGTAAATCTGCCTCATATTTACTTATTTCTCTTTTGCTAAGCCACTTAATTCTAACCTATGAATCATTTAATCATAGAAAAGGCTCCTGACAGAAAACTTAGCAAAGAACCAGTTTAAACTGCATCTTTAGGTTCTTTGTCACAAAGACACTTAATTTCTTCCCATTTCTTTCATCTGTGAAAACCAGCAAAGATCAGACAGTCTGACAGACAGAAAACGGGATTTTTAGCAGCAACAAGGTGATTCACAAAGAGCTGTTAGCTGTAAACCTGGCTTATCTCAGCATGGAGGCAGAAACTGGACACATGTGGACAAAAGAAGAAGAGTCAGGACTAAAACACTACCTACAGCAGATAAAGAGGATCTGAAATCTAACAAAGGCCTGAAACAAGGCCTAAGCGATGAATCTGGACCTTTGGTTGATCCATTTCCTGCTGGCCAAAGCCTCATCAGAAATGGTCTCCATGGAAACATAGCTGTCAAGAAGTCAATTTTAAGGAAGGGAGACAGGGAGAAAAATGACACATGACACATGAACTGCACTGACGATCAGTGGCAACAGGTCTGATGGAGGAATGAATCCTCCCCAGAACCCAGACCACAACATTTTTTAAGCAGTCTGGAATCATCTGGACAGAGAACAGAACAAAAGGCAGAAAGATCCAAAAAGGTACCTTTTAAATTTCTATTTATTATGCTGCATCATCAGTGGCCAGCAGGTGGCAGTAGAGGTCGTTTGTTAAGAAGGTTTGGATTTGAATTCATTTTCATTTTACCTTTTGGCGTAAAAGACTCCACTAAATAAATAAATAAATAAAGATTTATCTTCTAGAATTCAGAAATAATTGGTCATAATAATCACAGAAACAACAGTGTCTAATTAGAAGATATAATCTGTTTCTGGGAAAAGATGTGGCTCCATGTGTCCAGAAGCTGGTGCTGTAGGACATCTGTTTATTCTAAATTTTGTTTCCCTTCAAATCCCATCAAGCCAGCAACTGGCCCTGATAAGGGAGGTGACATTAGGGGCCCTACAAGACAAAACTCAACATTTAAAAGCAGACATGAAGAGTAATGCAGCTCTCTGTTCTGAACCTTCAAACATACACAGAACTGAATTCATCTGAAACTGAGGATTTCAGAAGTTTGGAGCTGAGCAGAGCTTTGCAGTTAAAAAACGAATATTTCTGTGACATTTTATTGTTTCACTCCCAGAAAAAGTTGTACTAAAATGGTGGGAGCGTTTATAGTAGAAATCCACAGAGAAGAAGACAGGCTCGTTTCCGCAGCTCCTCCAGCTCAGATCTGCTCCGGTTCATGTGAGTCAGCAGGTGTACGTCAGCAACAGCAATGATGAGTCAGCGCTTCGCTTCTCTCTGATCGCTTCTGCAGAATTGTGCGATTGTTTTAGAAATAATTTGGAGTGACTCACCTCAGCAAGGTTTGAAGTACTGATACTGACTCACACAGATGAACAAAGCTTTAAAATGACACTCAGAAAGTGTTGGCAAACTTAAAAAAAAATAGAAAATCACCTGAAGTGGGTTTCTTACCTGCACAGGTCAGCAACAAAGGCTGCTGTGATGAAGTCTCCACTTACAAGAAAAATATACAGCCAATTTAACACAAGTAATTCACAAAAGAAAATCCCAATGACACAAGATTCAACCAAAAAATGAAATAAAGTTCAATGAAATGGAAAAATACTTCATTAATCACAAAGGGAAACTACAAGGCTATAGAAAGTGCAAAATGACCAAAAAGTGATAAAAAATGTTCCTTTTTTTAAAAAAAAAAAAACCCTGTCCAGCATCCTAACATACAGAACGGTGTCTGTGTGCTATGTTTTGCTTGGCAGATTTGCTCTACCAAGGGAGACGTGTCATATACACGGCTGCCTTTGATATTTTTATTATTTTTATTGTAATCTTATTTTCTTTAGTCTTTATTTTGTCGAACCTGACAGGGAGATAGGGAAAGGGGGAGGTCAGGATTAAAATATAGAAACAACAGTTTTCTATGCTGCCTAAAACACACCAAAAACAAACAAAACAAAAAAAAAAAAACAATATAAACTACCACAGTACTACATGATACATAAAGGAAATAGGATAATGATGATATGAAAAGTACAGCAGTCATCAAATGTACCTGCAGAGAAACATACCAACACACAAACATCAGCTACATCTAGTCAGAAGAGAGACGAGCACGTTTGTGAGCATGCACGTGTGAATGTGTGTGTGGGCATGCAACAAGGAAGAAATGTGTGCTTGAAAGGGGGTCGTGATCATGCTGTACCCCGAAGCATCAGCGGGGGACGGGGGGAGCCCGAGGCCCCAGAGGCCCAGCAGGTCCACAGAGCACCAAGCCCAGGACGGCCAAAGCAGACAGAGCAGCGGCCCACTCAGACCAGAGCAGAGGGGCCCCCAGACCGGAGCCCCCCGGCAGGACGAGGGGGGGCACCGGGCAGCACAGGGCGACGGTAAGCACGCCCAGCGGGCACCAGGCGCTGCGGGCTGCATAGAGAGTAAGTTTTTAATTCCTTTGTTAATCCATTGGTTAAAGTTTAGCATATTTTTGTTTAGTAGAACATCAGGATTGTTCCAGATGGGTGTGAGTTTACATGGTATTATTGAGGAGTTGGATTTTTTGAGAAATTCCCACCAGGCTGTCAGAGAAGTGCTGATGCTGACACTTTTGAAGCACTTTAGCTTTTTTATACTTGAGCTGAAAAAAGGAAGATTAGAAATTTCCAAATTGTCACAAAATGTTTGTTCTATGTCTATCCACAGGTCATCTAGTGGACTAGGTTTGAGCCATTTTAGGACGTATTGCAACCTATTAGCTAGGAAGTAATGTTGAAAGTTAGGCAGGTCTATTCCTCCCCTATCTGTCAGCTTCTGTAAAAATTTTAAACTGATCCGGGGAAGTTTATTTTTCCAGAGAAATTGGGAGATGTGTGATTCTAGTGATTTAAACCAGGTAGAGGGGGGTTTCATAGGAATCATAGAAAACAAATACTTGATTTTGGGTAGAACCATCATTTTTACGGTGGCAACTTTCCCCATGAGTAAAATGGGTAGAGATCCAGCGTGTAAGATCATTTTCAATAGTCTTAAGAAGGTGAATGTGATTAAGAGCCTGAGAGCCTGGAGGGAATGTTTACACCCAGGTATCTAATGTTACCTGACTGTAAGGTGATGTTAGGCAGATTCTGAAAGCTGAAGTTGATAGAAAATGTTCCTAAAGAGACAAAGAAACACAGAAGTAATTAATCCTTGTCCAAGCTGGTTTATCACATTTGAAGTACTTCTGGACCCAACAATGCTTACCATAATCCACATCCAAGCCAAAAACTGACATCTGGACTACATGTGGCCCACAGAACACTGTTTAAAACACCATACTTTAACTCAGGGATCACTTTTCAGTGTTTCCCTGCTCAACACACCTGTTGTTCACAATCTAACACTCGTCTTCTGCCCCCTGGTGGACACCTTTCGCACTGCAATCATTTTGACATATTGCACAGTAATAACTAGATAATATACAAAAAGTATTTGTGTTAATTATTTATTTTTATGGTTTGTTAAAGGGCTAAAAAAAGACTTGTGATTAAAAAAAATTCATTTTTGTCCATTTTTTCTAGGGTCAGGCTTGAATTCAAAGTAGATTTCTGCTGTGTAACAAACAGTCAATCTAGCAGAACTAATGAAACTGTAAGTAGCAGCGGTTTAAAGAAGTAGTTGCATCACGTCGATTTTAGTCAACACCTGTTTTAAAATTATAGTTTACAGCAAAAGAAATCCTATTTTTAAAAATACTATATTTCCTGGCTACACAGTCCATTAGAAAGTGATAATGGACACCTATAAAAGAAGTTCTGGTCAAATAGACTTATCGTTGTAAATTATTGCGTTGATTTAATGGTAGTATAGTCAACAGAAACTCAGACGCTGGGCTGCAGACACGCCAGATCATGTCTGTGATGCATTGCTGTGAAAGCAGCTAGCAAGCTTATTGGGCTCCGTCAGTCCAGGAAAGACGAGAATGGAGCAACATTTTGTCGTCCCACAACGTTCTAACCAGCAGCGGTCAGGATCCACAAACTTTAACTCTCCGTCCTTCAAACGCCACTATGGACATGCCAGCAATGTTGTATTTAATTTTAAACATGTTGCCTGTCTTTCTGTCTTGATTACCTTACTTATGTACTTGATACAGAGTGAATGGTGGACAACATAAAAACTATTTGGGATAGACGTACTTGCTTGATACACATTTAATGATCAGAGTGAATAGTGGATACTATTTCTTGCCATAAAAACAATGTAGGAAACTGTGGATTTTGATTGTTTGAAACAAAATGTGACATCATCCTCTGGACACACACAAGCTGTAAGAGCTGAACCCGCCCTCTGAAATGTTTGTGTCTCGTAACATAACTGCGGCCGACCAAGCTGCAGGTTCTGTGTCAGAACCGGTTACCTTGGCAACGCGTCACAACGAAATAGTCTACTCAGCCGCTTCTTGTGAAAAACTTACAATTTTAACGGTAAAAACAACATTAATTTATTTAATATTTTTTCTTTTGTAAGTGACCGTGGTATAAGCAGGAGAAGGCCCAACAAGGTGTCCATTGTCATAAATTAAGGGACAAAACGAAGGCATGAACCGTCCGGTTTTTTTTGTTGTTTGTTTTCTTTTTACTGTTGGTGTTACCGGTCGGTTTTAAAGTCCACTGAAGTGTCCTACGAGTAATTTCAGAAGTTTAAGTGATTCAACGTCCTGTGTTGTTGCTATGGGAAATTCTTGTTGACTAGGTAGGCTGTCCCATTTCACAAACGTTAAGCAGACTTCGAAGTGTGCAGACTCAAAGGACACGTTGTAACCTGAAGACCCTGAATCGGGACAAACCGCGATTAGATACGTCAGCGTGTCCACCATATTAGTAGTGGCAAAAGAAATCATTAGATGTACACAAGTAAACATTGTTTAGTTTAAACTAAATGAAATATTACATGTTTGTATAATTTTAAGCTGATTGGAAAAACATTATTGTTATAATCACTGACAGAAGATGAATAGAGTGTTTATTGGAATAAAAGTAAGTTACATATTTAATGGGTGGGAAAAATTTTATTGTCAATGGGAGGTTTAAACCAGGTTTTAGTCTAGAGTGGATGTGGCCAATTTTTTTTTTCTTTTTGACACAATATTTATTTATTTATTTTATTTTGAACTAAAATTTTAAACGTAAAAAGTGAACATTTAAAACAGAAAATCAAAACTTTTAGAGTTCGAAAAGGGTTCGGGATGAAATTAACCCTTATGGGTAATCAGGGACTTTTTTGTCCCTTTTGGTAATTTTTCACTCAACTTTTAGCCATCATTTTTGTTGTGTTGCCCCGATATTGTATGGTATGATATGGTATGATTTTTTTGTAAGAAAGTGTTCCTTTTAAAGAACTTTGATATTCCAATTTCAATTTTATTCAGAGGTCAACAGGTCACTGGGGAAAATTTTACTATCCTTTCGGGTCGTCGGAGGACAGAAAAGTCCCTTCTTAAAAAACTGCTATTAAAAAATTACACTTTTTTTGCTCAGATGTTTTAATCATTTTCAGCCCTTACCAAAAATACCAAATATTAAATAATTTAAATTCTTTTTAACCCTTTAAATGCCAATTTTACAACACAAAGTCATTGTTTTCATAAAACTAAAAACAGAAAAATTTAACTGTTTTGGTTGGTTAAAAAAATGTTGCATGCAATGTGCAAAATAAATGTTCTATTTGAGGAATTTGATGCTGGTTTAAAAATAGTTTCATAGAAAGGGAGGATTATTAGAGTGTTTTTATAATGGTTTTACCATTGAGAAATGACATGTCTTTCAAACACTGGCCTTTGATGGGAAAATGGCATCACGTCATGATAAATAGTCAAAATGACTAATTTTACTATATTTCTTTCAAATAAAACCATGACATTAGAGAATGCATGGTTAAATTGTGTTATGGCTGAGATATTTATAAAGTGTGGTATTAATGGAAGTCAATGGGAATTTGTTGTCTGATGAGATAGTACATCATTAATCTGACTCTGCCAAAAAAAACAAAAATGCAGCTAAATCAATTTTGTTATTAAAATTTATTATATCTAAGACTTTTAGTTTTATGAAAACAATGACTTTGTGTTGGAAAATTGGCATTTAAAGGGTTAAAAATTATTTAAATAATTTAATATTTGGTATTTTTGATTAGGGCTCAAGATGATTAAAATATCTGAGCAAAAATTAAGTGTTAAAAAATATTATTTCATCATTTTTTAATAGCAGTTTTTGTAAGGGGACTTTTTTGTCCCCCGATGACCCGAAAGGAAAAGAAAAATCATGAATCTGACCCTGCCAAAAAAAAAAAAAAAAAAAACTAAAAATGCAGCAAAATCGATTTTGTTATTCATTTTTAGTATATCTAAGACTGATCTTCACATTAAGTCCACGACATCCCAAAATCTATTATATGAAAAAAAAAAACACAAAAACAACAACAAAAAAAAACCTACATTTTTCTGTTTTTAGTTTTATGAAAACATTGACTTTGTGTTGGAAAATTTGCATTTAAAGGGTTAAAAATAATTTAAAGTATTTAATATTTGGTATTTTTGGTCAGGGCTGAAGATGACTAAAACACCTGAGCAAAAAAAAAAAAAAAAAAGAAAAAGTGTTAAAAAATATTATTTAATCATTTTTTAACAGCAGTTTTTTAAGAGGGGACTTTTTTTGTCCTCCGATAACCAGAAAGGACAGTAAATTAGTGTTGCCCACAAGGGTTAAATACTTATCTAGTCCAAACCCTTTTGTCAATAATAGCTTAAATATACACACTTACAAGGCATTTTATCAGGATATTTAATTTAAAAATACAAATCATAACACACAACAATAAAATACCCTGTCATAATAACTCATGATACACAATATACATTGATTTCAATAGAGTTCATGTATTGCTTAATATTTTGTAATTATATTTATATATGTGTGTGTGTGTGTGTGTGTGTGTGTGTGTGTGTGTGTGTGTGTGTGTGTGTGTTATGTGCAGTTATTCTATAATTGAACCCCTCTTGTAGAGATACAATGAAGTTTAGAGCCGTGAGATTTTTTTTTAACATGTCTAAACATCTGGTTTAAAAGTCATCCCTATACAAAGTAATAAAGCCTAACTTGTGGAGAAATGCACTTTCATTAAATACATTGCACCAGTGAAAGTCGTCCCAGCAGTAATATCATTACAGTAAACCCTGTAGTACTATGATAAATGTTAAAAATAAACCCTGTGTACTGAAAAAGTTCCAGGTCCCAGTGAGCGAGACAAATAAAACCTCTATTTTAAAATCCTGTGAACATGTGGCGATGCCTATAAAAGCAAATATGTAACCATTTTACCCATGTTTGATAAAGCTACTTATATGTTTGCCATTTATTTGGTCAATTTGAAGATGTAAGTCTAACAGATACACAATCCTGGTGTCATTTTAGGAACTATTTAAATTCTTGCTCATCCTGTTTGGGTTGAAGTACTTGACTCAATGGTTTGCTCTCTGAGCCTCAAGCTAAGACCATTGTTGCGTAAAGGTTTTGTTTGGCTAAAATGGTCAAATCTGGTGGAAAAATGGGGGAAATAGAAAAAAAAGGAGAAAGAAGATGGACACAGAATCATACTGCTGTAAAGTAAACTAATGATATTTGTGACCTTGCCCACTTTATTTATGTTTAGTTATTAGTTTTGCTACGTCATCCTTTCTTTTGGCCTTTCTCGTTGAGTTGATTTTTTTATCCATTTACCAGTTTACAGAGAGAAACCCAAAAACTAAGCATGTGAAATGAAACATCAATCGTGTGCCCAACATTTCAAAACCTCTGATCATAACAAGCTGGATCAGTGGAGACTTCATAAAAAAAGAGCTGATTGCATGATTAGACTTTTGACTTTAAATGATCCGTATCATCTATCAGTCGGTAAGTCTGAATGATAAACAGTGTGCTCTGACTCATTCTGGCTAAAATAAGCTTTGAATTTAGACATTTACACACTGATTTACTGCTGCATTACAAGCAGATTAAGTCTGTGGTTGACGGTGGAGTCGTGAAGTCATTGTTCCACATCAGCAGACATTGAACCGTATCTGAGGACGTAAAACGCGAGGATGAATGAAAGCACCCTGAACTGTTGTTACGCTTCAGCAGTTTCACCCACTCAGATTTAGTCATCAGCTTTTCTAAAAGTAGCCAGTTTGCTGTAATTGATTAAAATAACAAAGTAAGGGACATAACTGAAGGAGAAGTGTCACTAAACCACCTTTTGGGAGAGGGTGCAGAATCCTGACCAGACGGAGCCCATGGTTTACATCTTTGTATAGAAACAGGGTAAAGAGCTTTAAGCCAAAGAGTTCTTACTGTTATGGACTCCACAGTCACATGATCTCACTCCTGACATAATATCCTGAGGGTTTAAATGAAATGTCTTATATGTTTTATTGCCACATTGCTCTTCCTAACTTTTCCCTTTCACAGCGACTGGTTTTAAGGGCTCCACATCCTATTTCTGAGGAGTGTGCTTCTTTTGAAATAAGTGGTACCACTACTGGCAACCATGAAGATGTGATTTGGAATCAATTTATGTTCAGATTACACCTTTAATGCTCAGTAGCTCCGTTCCACCAGCAGGTCTGGGTTGGTACAGGACGGATTTGGTTCAGTAAATCCTGATTTCTGTTGTGTTTCCACAGCCAACCCTTGACAAAGTATTGGCCAGATAGTGATAGCTCTGTAATAGCGTGATGTCGGTGCTTTGCTAAATTATAACAAAGAACATGACACAGAAACAAAGGACGAGAATGGTGGACATTTAGCAAACCCACCGTATATTTAAACTTGGATCTGAGGTGCACAGGAAGTGAATATTCTTTTGACCGATCAACAGATTGCACCTAGCCTGAGAGCTGACACCAGCACACATTTTAAGCTGCTAACATATCCCAAAGAATAACAGTAAAATTTGTTTTCAAACTTTTAAACTTCCTTCGTCTGCCGTACGGCCACAAACGGTTAATACTGATCTACCTTTTTGGTACAGTTTTATTTCAAGTCCTGTGCAGAAGAAAGCTTATATGTAAGTCATCTCTGCATTTTCCCACGCTGTCAAACTCGCCTCATTTTAAAATGTTGTTTTCACAACTCTGGTCCAGTGATCATGTGACTTACTTTTATACCATCTGCAGTCATATGATCTACAGCCGCCCCTCCAGGCAAACTTATGCATTCTCCACCTCCTCCTGACACCAGATCTGCCTCATGTGCTAATCTCCTAGCACAAAGTTCCTCAGTTCAGGTCCTCCAGTACCCCCTGCCCTGCATGTTTCCAAACTTTAACAGTGTGAATTTTAAAAATAAGTTTTTGGACTGAAGCACATTTATTATCAGTAATAGTGAATTATAAACCCCCTTCATATGACACCACGAATGTATTTTAAGTAATAAAATTAATTTACTTGTGGCTGCGAAGCAGGAAGTCGACAAGAACTCATGAGTTTAGTTCATTGTATGGAATATAAGCCATGATGGAGTGAAACTGTGGGTTCTAGTTTGTTAACACCAAACTAAGCAACATTATAAAACACCAAAGTACGTAGAGAAACAGAAACAATGTCTTATTCTCAAATGCTTCACAATCCGCACACCAAGAAGTTCTAAACTTCCAGGATTTTCCATGTTTTCACCTGCTTGGCCGTGTAGAAGCTGGTCTGAAGCAGCAGATAGTTCCAGATATCAGGAACTTAACTGACATAAAAGCATTTATGACGTCCCATAGCTCCTCCGTTTAAAGGTGTTTTAAGCACGAATTTCTCTAACGATCTAGCGATCGCCAGTTTGAAAACCACTGCTCTAAACTAAAAATATCTGGACAATGTCTTTGGTTTGTTTGACCACCACTTTGTAAGCTGGAAATTCACAAGCCTGCAAAAGTCACATGCCAGAATAAAAGCAATCGTCTGCGCGAGAAAAGAGCCCATGACTGATAGTTTAATTTAAAGATTATTTAAAGACCACATGAATGTATTTTCAAGCCATGTGTGCTCAACTCACAACACGAAATGTGTGAAGAATCGAAACAACAAACACCTCAGAGTGCTTTCACCATTTTTATTAACATCACAAACTAAATCTTCAGCTTGAATTTTATTCTAGAACAAATCCAAACACATTTTAAAACAAAAAGTTTACAAGAGGAAGAGAAAACAGGTGCTGGGATAAGGTTTTAATATAAACTCCTGAACTTTCATTTTTAAACATTTTAAGTGCTGTTCACAGAAAAGTGCAGCAAACATTCAAGCTTTTTTTTTCTCTTTTTATGTTGCCATGGTGACAAATGGGAGCAAGAAAGAAATATGTGAGCCTACAAGGTTTTCTTTGTCAGTGTTAGAAATTAAATGCTGTAAATATATTATTACAACAACAAATTAATTAATTTGCTATTAAATCCAAACAAGATGTAAAAAATTTAACTTTTTTTTTTTTTTTTGGAGCTTTCAGCCATGTCTCCAGTCTTCTTGTCACTAAATATGGAGTCCAATATAAGAAACAAGTCACCTGAATGGTAGTTGGTGGATTTTTATTTTACACCATTTTTTCTCTCATCCTGCTCCTTCCAGCCTCCCATTCAATTTCTAAATAAACTCTTTCAGGTCATTGATCTCACAACACAGAAACCAGAAAACACGTGTAGATGCGCAACTTCATTTTACAGTTTGCAGTAAAAAAAAAAAAAAAAGACAAAAAAAGAGCAGAAGTAACTGTCTTTTGTCTAGATTTGACCAGCCAGATTCATGCTAAATCAAATCAAATCTAATCAAATCCAATCAATCAAAATTGATTTATATAGCACTTTTCAGACTAAAGTTAATCAATGTGCTTAAAACAAAGCAAATAGGTCCAGAGAAACTAAACAAGTTAGAACAGAAAGCATTCATTCATTCATTATTTTGACCGCTTATTCCATTACGGGTCGTGGGTGAGCTGGAGCCTATCCCAGCATTTTAACAGGTGAGAGGCAGGGTACACCCTGGAGAGGTCATTAGTCTGTCGCAGGGCCAACACAGACAGACAAACAACCATTCACACACACACACTCTCTCCTAGGGAGAATTTAGAATAACCAATTAACCTATCATGCACGTCTTTGGACGGTGGGAGGAAGCCGGGGAACCCGGAGAGAACCCACGCATACACGGGGAGAACATGCAAACTCCCCACAGAAAGGCCACCACCTCCCAGGTTCGAACCTGCCCCCCAGCCAAGGCTCGAACCAGCGACCTAGCTGTGAAGCTGTGGGGCTAACCACCACACCATCGTGCTGCCCTTTTTTTTAGCAGAACAGAAAGCAAGATGCTCAAAAGGAGTACAAAGCAGCCCCCTCTGATCTTTATTATTACAGTCGCATCTCTTAAAATATTTATTTTGTGCCCCTTTTCATTGTTTGAGTTTGGTGAGTTTGGTTTGGTCCTGTAATATCTCATTATGACTGCAAGAAAAAAAAGTTTTCATCCTCCAGCCACAAGGGGGCAGCAACGAGCCGGTCACAACTTCGTAAGCCACAATAAAACTGCTCACAAAAACATTCCGCTGAAATAAGAACAAAAATTTGGAATCATTTTCTGTCGGGACAAAGAGATTGATTTAACATGTTTAAAGATTAAGTAAAAACTACTTTTTACTGTTTTCACACAACCTGGTTTTACAAAAGGTTTGCATCATTTACATCATGTGACTTTTTTCTTTCAAATGATGTATAGCTTGCCAAACTTGATCTAAACAGGGCCATTCATAAAGCAATTTCAAATAACTTGTGTTCAGGCTGGTGAGCTTTAAACAGTTTCTTAGACAGTTAATTCTCAACATAGACCCCTTCACATCGTTTCATTGGGCTGACATGTCAGCTCACAGTCATGCAAGAAACTGGTAAAATCAGTGGTCTTCACTCTGTAATTGTCCTGCATGGGAGCCTGAAGTATCCACGCTCCACTTAGGGCTTTGTTGACCAAAGACCGTGAAATCCACTGTCAGGAGATTTGTGCCCAATCCCACATCCCTCCCAGTGCCCTACCAACAAACAGCTCCCAATGTCCCGGTTAAAGGGCCAGAGGACCACCACTCCTTGAATCTGGAAAGAAAATGACCTCTTTGTCCTTGCAAAATGAAAGTCCTAGGAGAAAAATTGGGATTGGACCTTTGTGTTTCTGGGTCCTTACAGATCAATATTTTGTACATCTTTTATGGGTGTAAAAAACATAATCCAACAAACGTACTTAGGCCTGGTACACACATAACGATTTGTTTAATCTTATGAGATTTTTTATCTGGTCGAGACCTCACACCTGAAGATAAAAAATCAGTTTTGATCGTATTGTGTGTGGTGTGCTCCGAAAGTGTAATCACAGAACAACAAACACATGACGATGCTGTCCTGCAACTGATCTACAATCTAGTCCTCCGGGTCGGACAAACACTGAAACGGAGAAGAAGAACCATAGCAACAACCAGCAAAAAAATGAAGAAGAAGAAACATACTAACAATCGGAAAACACAACACACAGCATGGAAGGGGATATAGGACGAGGGAATGTTGGTGGTGTTGGGACTATTGTTAACAGAAAATGCCATAACTGAAAAAAATAACAGGCTGGAGACGCCGTGAACACGGACTTTATTTACTTTCTTGTTCCCCAGCCAGCTCACTCTCTGATTGGCTACATTCCGTACCACGGCACCATCCACGCAGTCACAATGAACGAGTCGTCGATGTTCCTCAGAAATCGGCTCTGAAATATTGAACATGTTTAATATTCCCAATTGTCGACTACAACCCATTTCGGAGCGGATTATCGTGACAAATCGGCTCGTAACACACCACAGACCAAATGATCATTGGACAGGGAAATCTCACGATGATCGGGCGTTTGCCATCCGAGGTCGGGAAGAGACAAAAACAGCCCAAAAATCTGGTATGTGTGTACCAGGCCTTACAGTGCCTGTTACCATCTTTTACATACAATGCCTCCACTGAGGTGTTCTTGGTAACAGACCTTAGGGCCAACCTAGAACATACTGGAAAGACTACGTCTCATTGAGCCCTTGAATTAGTTTTGATCCACCGAAAGGTTCTGGTGTGATCTGGACTACAAATTTACACTGTCCTTATGGACTAAAGATGACCTTAAAAATCGTCAGGTTCTCACAAAACATCCTTCAGGTAAATAAAGAAAATCCAATTGAAACATCAAATGAAAATATTATAGTAGCTCATTTTTTATGGGAGAATATGATCCAGTATTACACATCTGTAAATGTCAACCTTTATGATATCCAGTAAATTTGAGTTTTTTTTTTCCAATGGATAAAAACAGATGCATGTTTGTGCCGTTTTATCAGAATCTAATAATTTTAACATATTTGTGTATCATAAATTTCTGAGGAGCTCAGAAAAAAAGCT
Organism: Melanotaenia boesemani; assembly: GCF_017639745.1. Taxonomy (NCBI): domain Eukaryota; kingdom Metazoa; phylum Chordata; class Actinopteri; order Atheriniformes; family Melanotaeniidae; genus Melanotaenia; species Melanotaenia boesemani. The sequence continues at coordinate 2,134,898 of NC_055704.1, forward strand.
CATGTTGTAAAAAGTGGCAAAGCCATTTGAATAGAGTTTAGATTGTGAGAAACATTTAGACTGTTGCCCTCCACAGGAATGTGGACCAGCATCATCGCGCCAAGAGACACTGATCAGTGGTCGGGTTTCCATCATGTCTGATTCACGTTAAGGGCGCTTTCACACTGGCTCTGTTTGGTCTGCTTTAAACAAAGCCTGCTTTCATGGATAGTACAGTTTGTTTGGAGCAGTGCCAACTCTGCTCTGCCTGAAAACCGGTGGTCTCCGTTTATTTGCAAGTGAACCCTGGTGTGGTTCTCTTGCAGTGTGAAAGCAAATGGACCATCCACCAAAGAGAGGAAGTGATGTAGGACACGTCATAGAGCAACAACTTGCTGCCTTCTGTTGCTAACAGAGGACAGGTTCTGGTTTTAACACCAAAGTGAAAACAGAAACCCAAAGATTGAATAAATTTGGTGTTGCTTTATTGTCTACTTCCCGTAAACGAGTCCCGCCCAATAAATGAGCCAGATAAGCTTCTTCATTCTTGTTGGTTAGCAGCTGTTCTGGGAAATATTGCCCCCTAGTGAGCAGCTGTTGTAACTGTGTGACACTGTCCAGGTGGTTTGGTCCACTTCAGTAAAGTGCAGTGTGAAAGCAAAGCAAACTGAACCCCTGGTTTATTCTGGTGTGAATGTACCCTTAGAAGTTATGGATAAGAAAAGGTGAATTCAATAAATTTAATCAATTCAAGTTTTGCTTTTTTATTTCCTGTCTCTAGGAAAGGCTAATGCCCATCAGAGGGAATGAAAACAACTTTGTGAATCTTGTCTGACCTGCAAAGATTAAAATGACTCACCAGCAGACAAATGATAAACTCGCATGACTGACCAGCATCTTCCCAGATATGATACAATATCCAAAATATCTCCAAAGATGAAGAGAAATTCTGAAGGACTTGCTTCATTTTCCACTTGTGGATGTCTATGTTTTTTTTTTTTTTTTTTTTTTTTTTTTTTTTTTTTTTTTTTGCACTTTCAAGGCTTCATTTTCCTCTCACAACTACCTTTTATTTTATTTTATTAAGTAAAATAAAACCACTAGCTATGCAGCCTATACTGCCACCCTCTGGTGAACACAGTCCAGATTATTCACTTCAAACCAGCAAAAACTACTCTACAAAAAGAAATGTGTGAATGTGCAGATGGATAAACCAGAAGGCTTTGGGACAAATTACAGGAGTACATTTTAGTTTATATGAGAAGTTTGGAATGAACAAAACACTGCACTGTAAAACCTCATCCAATAGTGAAACATGGTGGTGGTAGTGCCATGGTTTGGGTCTGTTTTGCTGTATTTTTGCCAGAATAGCCCAGTAAACTCTGAGGGAACTAAATCTGAATAGAAGCAGGGTGAAGCTGCAGGACAAAGAAAAGCAAAAGAAAAAAAGCTGATGCTTCAGATGTCAAAATACTGACATTTAAAACTTAATTCAGAAAACAATATGTGTAATAACCTGAAATTAGATGTTCAGTAATCAAAATACCCCTGAAATGATGTTCAGAAATTATTCAGAGTGGACACATTTAGTTTAAGTTATTGTTGCATAATAAAGTCAGAGCAGATACTGAAAATAAATGTTTAATTATCACAGATATGTAATATTGGATCATTTTCCACATGAAATAAATTACCAAGCATTTGTCTTGTTTTTTTTAATAAGTCTCTACATCTACTTTTAGAAATCTGAGGATGTTTTAAGTCACATTTATACCAAAAAATTCAAAAGTGTTCACAAGCTTGATTCATTATTTATAGTCTGCTCAAGGCAAACTAAGAGCAAGTGTAAATGGGGCTGTCATGTTAAAGACAACATAAACATTCACAATACACAAAAAACAAAGGATTGTCACAGAAGCTTCAATTTACAATAATATATACAAACTTTTAAAATCCAGCCACACATATGGGATCCTTCTAGTCAAGAGAATTTGTTTCTAAATGAGACCAAACCAGCTTTCATTGTCCAATGAAACTGAAACCAGATACTGTATAATATTTCCAAATGGTAATTAAACTTTCTCAACAGGTGTTTTAATACCTGTAAACATTCAAAATAACCACAACATTTAGCAGGTTGGCCCTTCTCATGAGTGGACAGAAAATACTTCTCTTTTGGTATTTTCGTGAGATGTATGTTAAACAGAAAAGTTTTCCTTTGAGAAATCTTGGAAAACAGGACATTTTAAAGGAGCAGTTCCGTGTTTTTAGCAGACATGAGCTTTAGCTGCTTGTTGTCCTCTTGACTCCAGTTTTCCGTTTCAGCTCCGACTCTGACGACACTCACATGCATGCTATAGTTTTCACACACATTAGCAAAAACACGAGCCGTCACCGCGAACATTTGGTGCAACGTTTGGTAACACAGCGCTGTAAACTGTGTCACATAAAAAAAAAAGAAGCTGGAGAATTTACACCATTCATGATGTTTATGTTTGTGTCCTGGACAACATCCAAACATGAACCCGGAATCCAATGCTTCATCTTAATTATCCAATTTGCTGCAGAAAAAGAAAGATGGAGAGGGGAAAAAAAGGATAAAAGTCCAAACAGGTGGTGCATTTATGGTGAGCTCCTTCTTGTGCCTTCATTTCTCTTCATCTGCTGCTGCTACATTTGCTGCCTCACAGTCCCATCTGTCAGTTTGCTGTGTGTTTATATATGTGTGTGTTTGTGTGAAGGTTTTGTCTCACCTGACAAATGCTAATAAAGTTGAGATGAGGCTAAAGCCTTGCTAGTGCCCCTAGAGGCAAAAATGCCCATTATTTCTGATGGCAGACAAGGGGCATAAGGGGATTTTTTAGGATCTCTGAGGCCTAAAATTCATTAGTGAATGAAAGCAAGTCTTTTAAATCTGCTTTCAAACCTTCAGTTTAATTTGTTGGCTGACATTCAGATTGGTTTAACTTCACAGGAAGCAGGTGGTGGCGAAATATTCCCTGTTAATCTGGTAGGAGGCACTTAACAGGACAAAGTACAACAAGAACAGCCTCTTACATAAACAGCCAATCAGGTTCAAGCGTTTGTCAGATGAGAGTTGTGTTTTGTGCACCTGTTCAGTGACACGGGGCGACAAACGCCACCGAATGTTGCGTCTCGTTCCCTCCTTCTTCTTCTTTCACCCCTGAAACAATGACCAAAGCCTGCGTCGAGTCACATGACTGTTTCTCTGCATCCTCATCGTACGCTGAATCCAGACTTCCTCCAGCTCTTCTTACTCCTCTCTGTAGCTTCGGTACCACCACGCCACCACAGGTGCGTTTGGCCAGCGCTGCCAGCTCCTCTCTTGCAAGTGGATTGAAGAGGAGGTAGAGGAGCGGGTTGACACAGGCCGGCAGCGGCGCCACCAGCAGCAGCACGCCCTTTGCCGCCTCTGGCCCGGCAGCAGGGAGCTGCAAGATGGTGGAGAAGGAGAGGAAAGCGACGGGCAGGTAGAGGATGCAGTTGGAGAAGAGTAGCCAGGTGACATGTCGAGTCAACACTGCCTCTTCGTCTGAGGCGGGCGGAGCTTTGTGGGCACGGCAGTAAAGACGAGAGTAAGCGAGGGTCATGAGGAGGAAACAAAGTGAGTCAAAGAGAACCAGGGACACAGAGAAGGCCAGGGAGGAGGAGGAGGAGGAGGACACAGGCAGGGGCAAACAGAGGGAGGTGTTACTGTGTCTGGCCATAAGAGGTGGCAGCGTGATGGTGAGGCCCAGCAGGAAACACAAGCAGATGGACAGGCGGATGAGCAAAGAACAGCGATCTGCAGAAAAAAGAGAGCTGAATCAATACCTTTAAATTATGTTATACTCCCTCATGCATCACTAAGGATATTTCTGTGCATTTGGGCACATTTTTCTTTTTGTAAGGCCGGCATTTTAGCTGTGTTGGTTCATATGACACAAGACTATGTTCACACTGCAGGTCTTAATGCTCAAATTTGATATTTTTGAGTGTGTGTTCACATTATCATTTGCATGTGACCTCCATCACACTTCAGTGACAACTGTATGTGGCCCTGAAGTGACCCGCATGTGCAGAGAAAGGCCTGATGTCACACTCAACACGTTTTGTTTACGGAGGTAAATATGGATGTTACACATGTGTGTATCAGTTTCAAAGTTGTGCAGAGTAAAAGAAAATCTGATATAACATTGTTACGTTAATTGTTTACATTGGAGTGTACCGCCTCCTCCAGAGAAGTTTTTCTGACATCTGCCTGACTTCAATGACGTAAAAGTCGGATAAAATGTGACCATTCAGACTGAGATTGCTTTGAAAAGGATCAGACCTGTATCCGATTCAGTACCACATGTTAAAGTGTGGCCTGGGTCAGATTTGTGCTGTTCAGACTGTAATAAAAAGATCAGAAATGGGTCACACATGGACAAAAAAGTCCACTCACTTTTCCTGCAGTGTGAACAGAGCCAGTCTCTCTCCTGACACACTGTGGAATTAAGCTTAATTTTCCTAAGTCAGCACAACACTGAGAAAATTATTTACTACCCTCTTGAGACATTAAAAGAGCAGAGTGTAACAAAATCAAAAGTCAAAAGTTAAATATCATTAAAAAGACTTTCTATTGGTATCTAATCACTTTTTATTCTCTTAGAATAAGCCATTTATATCTACTTACCATGGGTCTACATACAAGGCAGTTGCTGTATATTTGCTGCCTGAAACACCTTAAGGTGCACTTTGCTTTCAGTGTTTATTGGTGCTTTCCTTCTGTATGTTGTTAAATCACTGTTATACACTGTATGTGTGGAGGTTTTTCTCACAGCTGCTACTCCCAGTTTTGTTGCGTTGTCCAGCGGAAGCAGTCATGCATCGCTCCAGAGCTGCGACGGTCAGCAGGAAAAGTCCGGTTTGAGACGCAAACAAACACAGGAAGCCACTGAGGCGACACAGGAAGCTGCTTTCCCACGTTATCCCGTACCTTAGGGAAGGCAAATTTATTTTTAGCACATTTCGTACATAAGACAACACAATGTACTGGACATAATCAGAATACATACAGTTACAATACAAACGGACATCAGTGTAAATATTCTAGAAAATAGAAAAATAGGACAAAACTCCCTAGCTTATTAAAAGATTACCTGCCTGATGCATTGGTTTTGTTTAACACTTCTAACTGATCTTTGGATGCTCATCTTTGGTTCCAAAACCAGCAATGTCAGATTTATCTTTATTTAGCTGAGGAAAATTCTGGCACAAGCATAAGTACTTAAAAGAAATTCTTAAAAAAATTAATATGAAATATTTCAATTTGAAATATTTTCAAAATTATAATAAAAAAATTTGAATTACAATTTAATGTAAAATTATCTAAAATTAATTAACTTTATTAAATTGAAAGAACATTGTGTTTAATAAACCAATAAAATATTAAAGCACATCATCGTCACTAATAATAGCATCATCATCATGACATCAGATAGGCTAACATAATTATGTGACATGGAAGGAATACATCTGGCTCGTTTTTGCACATGATGTTACTCAAACTAAAATTTTAAGAAGTTAAAACAAATAAAAGAGCATCAAATCTGATATTTTGACTGGCAAATATTGAAGTATCGATTCCAGAGTATTGATATGCCCGTTCCTACATCTAAGTATTGATTTGAGTCACATACTAAAGCTTTGTATGGAGTCCCCTGGAGAGACAGTAATATAGAGCGGAGTGTCGTCAGCATACATGGGAACATGCTGGATGCTGGAAAAAAGAGTCTCAAAACGGGGCTTGACGAACTCGGCATGTCATCTTTTCTCAGTAGATCTGTAGTTATCAACTGACTCAAAGTATTCCAAAGTGTGTCTGGTTTGGTTTCATACCTCCAGAAGCTGCCAAATGTCCAGGTGTCCACCGCCGCCAGCCAACCGCTCCACACTCCCATCAGGCCATTCACCAGAGCCATCAGGCCAATCAGCAATTTGGCTGGCGTGACCAAGCTTGCTGGAGAAAAGAAGACTGACAGGACAACAAGACTGTTGCTGATCAATGAGATCACTGCAATGAGCCACACCCCTCCACGGATCATCCAGCTGCCGAGCAGGTGGAGGCAGGGATGGAACGGTCCTGCGGGAAATTAAAACAGCACTGAATTAATGTTTGCTGAATCCATTTATTTAAGTTAATATGATGTTTAATGGTTTTAATTCCATCTAGTAAAATTTATGAATAATTACAATATTGTTCAATGCTGAAGCTGTAGAAACAGTATCGTCTCCTTTCTGCGTTGCTACCCGGTGTTTAATATGAAAAACGAGTAGGTCTCCGACAAAAATAAATATCTGTATCATGAATATAAAGCTCTCAAAATTAGAGGCTACAAAGTTGCCAGTTTGTCTTGCTGATATGTATGTGTTCAAAACCAGTTTTGTTCGTTAACTGACAAAATTATGTGTAAATTAAAAAGCTTTTTAAAGACATTTCAAATTCTTTTGAAGATTTAAAACTGTTGTTACGGCCACTGACTATTGCTGGCAGCTGCGGCTCATTCTGCCGCTGATTGCCTGGTGTGGAGGCTCTGTCGGGAGTGGTTGGAACCAACGCACCTCAGTCTCCTCCCCTCTAGTTGGCTAATCGTCGGACCAATCAGGCTGCAACTTAGACGAAGCCTACGGTGAAAAGGCTGCAGCAGAAGCCAGTCGAAGAGGGGGAAGCCGGGATGGCTCAGGCCGCTTTGTGCGCCGGGTGTGTGTATTTGTAGTATCAAGACGAGACTGGTTAGCGCAGGTGGCCTCGTCCTGACTTTGACAGAATTTGACAGTAGTATGGCTAACTGGGTGTTCGCTGTGCTTTGTATGGGTGATCCGTTTGGTTGCAGACCATTTTGTGCTGTCCTGTGGGAGGACTTAGTCATGGTTCTGTTTAAGTTGGATTCACCATTTTACACTCAGTTTCGTTTAAGCTTTGGTACACTTTATTTGTTCTGTCATAGTGGGTGTTTTGTGTTTCGTTTTAGTGTTGGGATAAGTTGGTTTTTTTTTTTGTTGTGACGACGGTCACATTAGTTATGGATCTGCTGCTCTTTGTTTGGTTTTAGTTTCTTCACCGAGTTTCATCACTTCTTTGTTTGCACTTGGTGGGTTTGGTATATGTTTTATATATTTCTTTCAGCAGGTCCTCGAACCCAAACACTTGTTTATTTTGTGTATTTTCGTTACAGATTTTATTCGTCGTTTCATGGGTGTTTAATAAAATGTGCTGATTATTATTTTACATCTGTCCCCAACGTCTATTTTTTGTTGCACCCAACCATACCCCTAAAGTGGGTCGTAACACTATTTTATTCATTCTACTTCTAATCCCCTTCATATTTCATCAAAAAAAAAATTGTGCTCGCAGCCACTGCATGCTAGACAGGTCTTCTCACTGTCCATTTTTGGTCTGATTTTACATTCTTTATTACGTTCTTAAATTTATTTTATGCCTTTTAAATAGTATATGTATTCTTACTGTTCAGCACTTTGGTCAGTACTTACTGTTTTTAAAGTGTTTTATAAAGAAAGTTGGCTTGGCTTGGCTTGAAGCTGGAGATTAAAGCTGATCACCTCTAAATAATCAACGAGGTGATCTTAGAAATGTTCCAAAAGCCTTTTGTTTTTGAATCCAATAACATGCTTGTTTACAGGCTAATTTGAGTTAAAGAATCTACCAGAAAAGGTACTTTTCACATCATTTTCATTGAGTATGTTTCTGCAGTATTTTATCACCTCCTTTTTGAAATGCTACGTTTTAACTTCTGTCTTTCTCTTGCTAATCTAAGTGTCCAGTGTTCCTTTTTGCAAAAGACCCAGAATTTGAGTAGTGAAATATGTACAGGAACCATATTTTTAAACCTAAGTTTGTTCAGTCTAAACTGTGACTATGTTTGGAGTAGTTGTTAATGTAGCTCATATAAAAAAAGAAATTATGTAAACTATAGTAATGGGGCAGTTAGCTTTAAAGCCAGCTGTTTACCAACAACTGTTTTGCTCTGACACATTTAATGCTTTTCCTGAGTAATATTAGTTCATTATTATTATACAGAAGATCATAACATCTGCACTCAGTGCCCGTGTAGGTAGATAAAGCAAAACAACATAATAAGAACATATGGATTTATGTCTGTTTATGTTAGAGATATTGTTGTAAAAAATACCACAAAGATGATAAATAATTGTGACTATCTTGCTCATAATTATGAAGTACAGCTGCATCAGTAGCTGGCTACTCTCATGCACTAGCACGTCTTCTGTATTGTAAACAATATAAAGTTGGTATGTGAGTGGGCAAGTGGGCAGTCTGAACACAACCAGGGCAGAGATTATGCAAATCTGACACATGGTGATGTCACTGAGTAACAGAAGAACTCGTTTGTCTGAACTATAAACAATTTTTGGAGCGTATGTGAGAAAATAACCCTTTTTAATGCACTTTGGATTTTTGTTGCTTTCAACTTGTAAATCTGCTCAACATGTTCTACAACACAAGAAAAGTTCAACTTAAAAATTTAATGACCCCTTTAAATGGATGACAGTGAAGTTGCCTTCGTCTAATGCAATCAAACTAATTATATATCTGTTCTTCTGTAGCTGTTTCCTACATCTGTACCTGGTGCTGGGCTGCAGTGGACAAAGTGTTGAGGTTCAGGTTCATCCTTTAACTCCATGATAAAATCCTCGAAGTCCTGGTCTGCTGCAGAGACACGAGTTCATGTTAGTTTATAGAAAACTTCTGTTTTATGGCCTCCTAGATGTAAAAGGTTAATTTCACCACCACTAGAAAATGTTCAGGGAACTTTCCAAAAGAACTAAAAGGTTCAGTCAAAGTACATTTGAATGTTTTTGAAGATCGTTTTTACATGCCACAATTTTATACATAGACAGTGCATTAATCTGAAGATTTCTTTTGTTGTTGAAGCAGAACAAACAAAAACAGAAACAAACTCTGGGAAAAATCATTTTCAGAGGGTAAAAAATAAAAAAACAGTACTGGGTCCTCTGATGGAAACTACTGGTTTCAGGATTCACCTTGACTGGAGAGGGCTGGGACTTCCTTCCCAGTTGAATCTGGAGCCTCATCTGTCTCCCAGGACAAATCTCCTCCTCCACCTCTTCTGTCACAGGAGACAAAGGCGCAGCACTGGAAGGCATAAGGAAGCTCCATCACCCTGAGAAGACATACACGAAGCATAGTAAACATCTTCTTCCATGCTGTAATGTCTCTTTGTCCAAACAGCTCAGAAATGATGGAAAGAGAGTCACAGATAAACTTCTTCACTCACCTGACTCGCGGCAGATCCTCTCGGGGTATCAACTCCGTCAGCTGATCATTTCCAGCCAGTCGAATATGAGTCAAACTTTGCAGACCAATCAAAGAGAGAGACAACAGCTGATTGGATGACAGGTCACTGTAGAAACAGAAAGGGTGTGGCTTTTGGTTATTTACGTGTATGACTTGCATAAATACACTATTCATGAGTATTTTCAGCATTAGCAGCCTGATTGGAAGGGCCATTTCAACCTGAGAAGGCCAAATCTTTTGTTTGGGTCTCTCAATTAAAAGATTAAACAAATGCTTTAGTGACAAATTTTCAGATGAATAAAAACTCACAGTTTAGAAAGAGCTGGCAAAGCCGAGAATGAGTTCGGCTTCACAGATGACAACCTGTTCCAGGATAAATCCCTACAAGACAGAAAGAGGAAACGGTATTGAACAGACCGCGGCCCTCATTTATAAGGAATTGTTTTTATTGTTTTATTTTTACTGTACGGCACTTTGAGGAACGGGGAGGGGGTGGTGTATTCTTATTTTCTATTCTAACAAATTAATTAAAGACATTTTCTCTGGTGTCTGATTTGCCAAAAAAAGTCCCAGAAAAACTGTGGCTTATCTTGAAAAGATTTTCAGAGTAGTTCAGTAATTTTGAGCGGCTCTTCCAGTGACGGTGTTCATGTGAGCGGTTCAGTGTGAGGTATGACGAGCTGAAACCAGCAGTCCTGATTGCTCCCAGTCTGTCTGGTGGTTTCTCCACATTCCTTATCAATTTCCAGACTTTTCTCCCCAGTTCTTGTCCTCACAACTACAGTTTTTAACTGATGAACAACAGAAAATGATCAAATAGTTGTTCGTCTGGAAAATTTTCTGCTCTTCACATCATGCACAATCAGTTTTATGTTTGTTCTTTACCTTGCTTGGAGAAGTTGTCAAACATGTTTATTCTTCACTTCATTAATTTTTTTTTTGTGCTTTGAACTCTGACCAGGATGTAATACTTGTTATTTATTCATACATTTCATTCAAAAACAAAAACTTCATAAACCAGATAAATCCGGTCCTCTTCAAGAGCTATCTTTCATCATAATAAATTTATTTATTTTTTAACTTTCTCAGGCCCATAAAGTCTCATAACTGAGTGGGAATGGTGTTTTCAGGAGTAAACTTTTTCCCAGTATTTCATCAAGGGATGTTTTAACCCACCTAATCTCTCGACCTAATTTCTGCTGTTGACGGCTTGTTAGTTTGGATTAAAGCACCACGGGGCCTCGAGTAACAGCCACTCTTTGTTTCTAATCCCAGGATGAAAAGAAAGTGTGTGTTTAACACTTACGATGATAATAAAACCAGCCATAATGCTGCTCTCTAGGGGGCGCTAGGAGCAGCCTTGCGTGCAATCAGTGTTTTAAACTGCTGTATCCAAAATGGTGCGTTCAGGTGCATCAAAAGAGTAATAAAAGTTTCCTAAAAAGTATCAGGAGCAGAAGGAATGCATTATTTTGTGCCAAGTTATGGCTTCATACCTGTCCCATCAACAAACAGACCACCTGGACCAGTGGGAGCGCATCCATTTGGAAATGCTTAAAGAGGGCAAGTTTGGATCACTGCTCAGGATCTGCAGGGTAATTAAACTTGCTGAGTCTGTGTGTGTGTGTGTGTGTGTGTGTGTGTGTGTGTGCTTACAGCGAGCGCAGCGACATCAGGCCGGTGAAGGTGTTCTCCTTCAGTTCCTCTATCTCGTTATGGTGCAGATCACTGGAAAACACAGATTAGCCATGCTGTCTCCGTTACATCACTACAATCAATTCTGTTTTAAAGAAAGTTTGCTCTGCGAGATCTGATTAGTCATGAATCTTCTACAACCATGCTAATTATTCCCATGACGCACAGCTGGATCTATTTTATTGGTTGCTATGGTAATTAGGATGACTGTTGTACAGGCCTCACAGGTTGGAAATATTTGGAGCAAACCTAAAGAAACGGAAAGTTTTTAAAAGATATAAATGTTAATGAAATGTAACATGAAGGTAAAACTCACATCTTCTGGATGCTCTCACAGTCAGAAAAGCTGGGGAGTGTCTGGATCTGATTAAAGGAGAGATCGCTGCAGAGACGGATGAAGTTTTAATTATCAGCACAGTCAGGTCCTACACACCTTGAATGCATCATGTTGCAGCAAGTCTATAAAAGCTCACAGATGTGACAGAAAATAAGTTTCTGCTTCAACAAGAGAAGATTTTGATGAATGAGACGAGCTGGGTCACATGACCCACTTTATGTTTGAACTCACAGAAGCTGGAGGTGTGGAAGCTGCTCACACACGGAACTGGGAAGAGAGGTGATCCGAGCTCCGGTGATGGTCCTAAACACACATACAGAAGGAACATGTTAGACCTGCACCAGTCTGCAGCGCTGCAGGTGTTTCCACCTGAACCTGGAAGAACAGTTCACACTCCTGACAACATTAATATAGCTAATTTTATGTACAAGGCAATTCAAAGTACTTTACAGAAAATATTAAAAGCATTACATGATGCGCAAAGAAAGCACAAAAAAGTTGCACAAGGCAGCAACAAATAGCAAAAACCACATTTGGTATTAATCGATTCCAGCGTGCTAACACCGATACTTTAATGTAAGGCTGGAAAACTGTCAGAATCTTCATAAATAAGGATGATAAAATGGTTTTAATGGATTCAGCTCACTGCTGTCACAAGGCACCAACACAGTGAAAATCCGTTTCTCTGACCAGGATAATGCAAAATTCGTATTTTTATGAGTCATAACTTTGCTGTTTATGTATTATTGCATAAAAATGCATTAATTCTACAGATCAATCTCTCTGCTTTAACACTTTAATTTTGACAGTCCTTTTAAGAAATATTGGTATCTGTATTGACGATATTAGCCCTTTATTTACTTGGTATTGGATACAAAATCTACTGAGAGACTGCCTCTCCGAAATGTTCCTTTTATATGTGTTACTGACCCGTTGCCAGTTAACCTAATTAGCTGTCAGATGCTCCACCAGTTGTTTCTGATTTGTACCAGCTACTTTTCAAGCCTTTTGCTCCAACTTTTTTTTACAGATGTGCTGCTGCCATCACATTCAAATTGAGCTCATTTAACCATTTAATATTAAAATGTTTCATCTAATATCTTGTTTATGTTCTGTTGGGAATAAGATATAAGTTTATGAGATTTGCAAATCATTGCATTCTGTTTTTATTTATATTTTTACACTGTGTCCCAGTCATGTTAGCATGTGGTTTGTACGTCATATGTGTTTTGCTTAACATTAAACATGCATGAAAGATGGTGGACAGCTCAGTGGTGCATTCAGGTACACCAACGGCATATTGGATTGTACATGTTCTACATGTTGTTCTGGTCATTTTAAGATGATTCAGGTGAAACAACTCATTCAAACAAAAACCTGAAACAGCATAAAGCATTAATATGTGAACGTGTGACTAAACCACAGCAGTTATGTGCAGAACTTGAGGTCATTTGATGAAAGACGGAGGGCTTAACACTGGGAAGGGTCGGTCCAAAGGCAGCGAGTGGAAGAATGTGGGATGGTTTGTTTGGCTGGAGTTTTATTTCCACCTTCTGGTTCAGCGTAAGGTTACTGTTGAACACACACCATCTTCAGAAATTAGTTTAAATGGAAAAATACAAGAAAATAAACACAGAGAAGGTGTTTATTATGACATGGAAATCTGGGTCACAACAAGGAGAAAGAAAGGGTTTTAATTTCAGGCTGAGCTGCAGAAAAATAAAGTTACAGCCTGTCAGATAGAATAATAACTGCAGCGTATTAATAACAGCAGTCTGATTTAAGGCTCAGCTCTCAAAACACACAGTGATGTCGGCTACAACAGCAAACACATTCAGATATGAAGCATTCCTCTGTGTGTGTGTGTGTGTGTGTGTGTGTGTGTGTGTGTGTGTCTTACAGGCTCTCCAGACTTTTGGTTCCTGTTAGATCTGGAAACTCGGTGAGTTCTGCAGCTCCATTCAGAGATCTGACAAAAACAAGGCGGACTTCAAGCTGAGAAAAGCACATTTATGTGGTGGAAATTGAGAATATCCTGGCTGCTGTTCAGTTTGAGTGTGACATTCTTTGTGTAATTAGCACCTGATTTAATGAGGATCAGGCTGAATGTTGAGTCACCTGGAACTGACCTTTGGTTTCCTTCAGGGAGTGAAAGCATCTGAAAAATCAGTGGATGCTGAGACCGGCTAGAAAGGAATGCTGCTTCATGAAAATGTACAGTATCACTCTAACTGTAATCTCCATACATGCCACAAAAGGAATTTAACACCTCCTGGGCCCGGCCATTAGGACTGCTCTAATGTTTGTACAAAGTTTAAAGGAGATGGATTAACTTTTGGTGCCTGCATTCTAGCTGGTGGCCAACAGGGGGCGAGAGTTGTAGTCAGTTTTATGGTTGTCAATGGAAAAACAGTAATCTTTCACATGATTTATGACCTGAGAAAACATTTTCTTAATTATTTTATCATTTTTACATCTTATTTAATACAGCATAATATTAATTTTGTTACGTATTAGAGAATAAATCAGGAACAAGAGTACTTTCTGCAGTTCTCAATCACACTTGTATAACATCTTTTTAACCGTGTTAGTTTTTACTAAATGTTTTACATGCATTCATTTTTGGTTGGAAGGTGAGCTACAACAAAGCACTGAGTCATATATCAATCATCTCCACTGCTCGTTCATAACCAGGTAAAATAAATCAATACGACACATCAACACACGCAGAAACTACAGACGGGACAGACGGGGATGCACCTCTACGAACTAGAGTTGGTCTTAACCATAAATTCCCTGTTATAGTTTTCTATTCTTAATCAATAAGTTAGAAAACTCCAATTTTAGGTGATTCACGGAGGTGTGAAAGCTAGCATTGTTGTCTCAACGGGAGAAGGTTCCTGGTCCAAACCTAGGCTGTGTTTGATTGTTTGTTTATTATATCAAGACATTTATATTCATTATAGGGCAAGATCCAGATTCACTTCATTAGTGGATTTGCTCATGTAATGAAAGAAAATTACGTGTTCCATGTTAGGATCCTGCTCTGATCTTACGCTGTCTTGTTAAGCATGATGCAACTAAAATATTGTTTTCCACAGTTTGTTTAGCTGTTAAGAGTTATAGTTTTGTTTAGGGCCATTTATACTTTCACAGAGTAATCCATTTGCTAACAACAGATAGATGTTAGAGGTGATGCTACACGGTGCTGGAATGCTGATTGGCTGAAATCTCAAGTGAAGAAGGGCGAACAACAAAAACTACAGCTACATAAACATCTTTGTTATTCAACATGTAGTTTCACTCCAACACTAAGCAGATCTTTGGCTTCTGTCTTTTCACATCAGAGCAAAGTTAAAGCACCAACACACTCGAGAGCAGCACACAGCAGAGTGTTCGCCAGTTTTCAGGAGTACTGCCCCCAAGTGGCAACAAAATGCAATAACATGTAAAGTGTGCAGAAGTTGATTTCTTCCCTCATCAGGAGGGCTTTTCCCTCTGTTCCAAAACTTTAAATAATCCATCCATCCATCCATTCTTTTGCTTCTTGGTCTGAGATCCAAATAATGAGTTTTACAGAATTTATTTTATATTTACAGCTTGAAAACAAACACCACCTTTATGCCTGTTTTCTGAGGTTATCATATTAGGACTTTGCGTGTGTACACATGTCTAAAACCGACTGTAATCTCATTCCAGCTCTGTTTTCAGAAAATTTCCCAGCCTGGACACAATTGCCCAAGTAAAGCTAAAAAACAGAGTAGAGCTTAGTGAGTCTGAACAACTCTTAGCTTTACTCTTGAGTTTAATGTGTTTGTTTCTCACAGCGTTCGAAGCTCCGGTAGGTTCTGGAAGGCTGAACGTCCAACAGACTGGATGGGATTATCGTAGAAAAATCTGCAAAACACAAACAGAAACATGTTTTTTCTCTTACACGGAAACACGAAAGACGACGATAAACATTGTCGTCCACTTTGGTTCCATTGTGTTGGGTTAAGGGTTTATCCTGGATGCTAATTTCTAAGATTACAACTTTTAAGCAACAAATACTGAAAAGTTTAAACATTTCGAAGCGCTGAAAAGGACAAACATTAATTCAGGTGGAAGTACAATCGTAAGAAAGAAGATTTAAAGAATCTAATCCTTAATAATAATTGTAGAATATGGAGGTACTTACATGGTGATTAGTGAAGGGTTCCCAGTGAAGGCGTGCTCTGGAATAGACTGGATGTTGTTGCTATGGAAACCGCTAAAGAGAAAGATAACATAAATTAGTTTAATTTATTCTTTTACATGTTCCTTCAAAGTATCCAGATATGTTTATGAGCCAGTTGGGACTTACAGCTCCTTGAGGTGGCTGAGTGAGCGGATGGCCGTAGGAAACTCCACCAGGCTGTTGTAATTCAAATCCCTGAGGAAAAAAAAATGGACATATGGCTGTAGAAGTGCTCCCCGGTGAGTTGATGCTCTGGGGCCTGTTTTTAAAAACATTTAAGTGGATAAAAGCTATCTGTATTTCAGGATGGAGGATCATGTAATCCAGCTTACTTTTATCCCGGTTGTTCAAAGCAACATTGGATTGGATCACCCCGATCACCAAATCTGGATTTCCAGCCTTTAAAACAATGCGGGCTTCCGGCTATGTGAAGAACAGGTAGACCCCTGGTATGAGGTCACTTTAAGTAAGTTTCACTTGGCGACAACACACAGCAGTCACGAACATCCACTTCTATGTTTAATAGTATGATTTCCCATCAAAGCCACAACAAAATATAAAACTAATCCGTTAACAACTACATTGTGGATATTCTGGAAATGTCTTCACGAAGGCGCAGCGTCCCTCTCTGTGACAGTGTTAGTTACGCACCGGAGCCCCGTGTAGACGTAGCGGCCCAGCCTCCGGCTTTCTGTCAGAAGGAGGGACGGACGAGACTTGTAGTGAGGGATGCAATCGTTAGACATTATTTCTGACAGGTTCTTTTCTGATTATACAGCGATGATTGACAGGAAGGTCAATTATTTTGTGTGTGTTTGTTCTAGAATTTCTTTGGGGGTGTATTTCATGGGGACATGATGATGTCATGTTTTATTCTTGCTTTACTATGCTGAAAGGCTTAACAGGTAGCCTATGCCTATTTTAAACACTTTATCCCTGTAAGTCAGGTGCAGCGTATAAATATTAGCATATACGCCGACAAAAAGATACTTGTTCAAATCTGAGGTTTTACCGCAGTTTCCTCCTGAAATCCACCTTGTAATCCTGCCCTCTGTTGGGATCAGGATAATCCTGTTTTCTTGGATCAAAGTTATCTGGATCCTACTCAGAAGTTTTGAACAACCCAAAGTGAAGGTTTTATCTGGATAACAACCAGGATGGGATTACGTGATCCAAGCTGATTTCGGAATCCGGATTTCGCTTTTGAACAACCCATTTTTAAGATTTGATCCTATTCTATAGCAATGTTTGAACAACCGGGCCCTGATTCTCATTTCTACGGTTCCAAACTCAGCTGCCAACCAGTCCAGGATACTCGCAGGACATCTTTGGTGCCAACAATGGAAACCCTCTGGCCTTTGGCTGCACTTAGAAGGATCTCCAACAGCAGCTGTTTCTGGGATGCCACTTCTAATCCTGCCGAAGGACTGTTCCCATGTCAAAGATGCTTCAAAGACTTAGTCCCGAAGGCTTTGTTGTATCAAAATGAGAGTTTTCCTCTCTTTTGTCTCCCAACTGTCATCTTCTTGAGCTTTTTACTAGCTTTTCAATTCATCCAGTCCTCACAGCGCATGCTACCACCCTCAAAAGCAGCAGAGCAAAAGCCTCTTTTTAAAATGGTTGCGTGGTGGAGAACGTGCTACACCAAAAACAAAGAATCTGCCTGTTCGTTCATATTTTTTAATTCAGTTTTTATTAAAGGAAACATGTGTGTAACATGTACATTGTTACTTTCTGTTTTTTTACTCTAACTTTACAACTCAATTTTTACCTGATTAATTCATGTTGAACCAACATTACAGAATCAAGTTTAAATGCATATGAGGCCAAATCTCGGAAGCTTGACTCCTCTTGATGTAGAAACCAGCTTTTCTAGTGTAGCTGCGGTGCACTGCCTGAAGAATTACCGCAGAAGGAAACCAGAAACTAAAAGGTGATGGCGACCGGATTACCGGATCAATCAGCTTCCTTCTGCGTAAGAATACTGAGACGTGCTATTCAGGCTCCTGTAATGTGATTGGAGCCTTTACTGGTTGACTGTAGTGTGAAGTTGTTTCACAGCCTAATTATTCATTGTTTTGTTTTTTAGCATTATACAGTATGCTATTGATTTTTATTTTAATGTAAACCAGAAGCAGAGTTCACTCCCCCTAAATCCCTTTGTAGAGCTTACTAAAAAAAACTTTGCAGACCTTGTGTGTGTACATATATGTATATATGTGTATACATATATACATATTAATATATGTTTAAATGAGTAGTTTATGGAGGTTGTATTTATGTGTATATGTAAAGGTATTTATCTGCATGCATGTGTATATGTGCACAGACATTTGATTGTACTAAACAAATAGACCACAGGAAGAAGCCCTTATTATTAGCACTTTATAAATAAACTGGATTGAATTCGGGTTATTTTTACTGCATGTGTCATCATGACGTTGCTAGCATTGCAGTTTAATGTGTTCCATCAAAGTACAGGTAAGTCGCCAGCTATCAGTTTGCAGCTTTTTAGCAGCCATGTCACTTTTTAACTGTTGCGTGTGGTGGGTCTAGTTGACAGCACGATGATTATTGTGATGTTCACTCGTTAGGACGGTTCAATTTGGTGCTTTTCATGTACAAGGAAAGGCTCTTTCCCAGTCTGAGAAGGACGAGACTTGGAAAGACCCATCTTACTTTGTAGGCATCATTGACTTAAAGAAACTACTTTACTGTCTCACAAAGAGGCTGAAACACTTCAACGCTGAAGGATGAGATAATGAGACGGAACATTTCAGACTGCATGTTTCTAAATGTGTACTGGGAACAGTGGGAATGGGGATACTGGGCTGGAACATTTTGCAATATTATCAGACTGTATATATGAGCTGTTATGCCAAGTGTGTCGTCCTAAATGTCGAAGTTTCTCATAAGAAAAACAATAAAATCTAATCTTATCTCATCTTATCTTTGTCTTATTTTACTACACCTGAACTGGGAATGATCTACTACATGGTGGTGACTTCTAAAACAACTAAACTATGGATTCTCTGAATGTTATAGGGTAAAACAGCGATGCCAACTTTTGAGCAATTAAACTCAAGGAACATTTCCCTTTAGTCTGGGAATGCCATGTCTTCATTGTTTCATTGGTGATAGCAGTCTGTCAATAGACATTATATTTCTAAACTGGTACCAGAGCCTCATAATGGGAATGACAGCTCAGTGTTTGCTCCGTCATGGAATGGCCACAGTACTGTGGGAACGTCGGCTTTAGGCTGGGAAAGTGTTTCATGGAAATGTTTGTGTTTCAAGCATCATGCTTAGCTTTAATCTTTTTTTTACTCACATCCTTTAATTCTATTAAAAAAACATTTAACTGTGCCTCCTCCCTGCTCTCTGTTCTTTCTTCAAAAATAGAGACTAGAGCATTCCTGGAGTCCACACATGGCTCCAATTAGCTCCTCTCATCCATCTCTGGGATGCAGGTGGCTATTACACACACAAATACGCTGTGTGTGGAATGAAGCTGCCACATTGTGAAAATACCATTAAATTGAAATTGTTTCAGTGTGTGTCTGATTGTGTGAGTCCATGTGTGTGTCCAGACGATGATTGGTAACAACAATAGCTGCTGTGCCTTCTTTCCAAAGCTTTATTCGTGCAGTTGGGATCAGATCAGAGCTGGATGGGTGGTTTTATTTGATAGTTCAGAGGGGGGTCCACAGATTTTTGATTCGTCTCAGTTATCCTGTTTGTTTCTCAGACAGTGTGAGTATTTCCATCCGCCATTCTTAGTTTGCTCATTAAAAAATTTGACAAAACACTGCAAAAAAGATTTGTTTTTTAAGAAGACATGAAACAGAAAAGCCATTTTTCTACACTTAAATGTCACCGAACTGAAAAATTAACTCCATCTTTTGTTTATCTCAGCAGTAGTGGATGAAAACAAATATTTATTTATACAAGAGACAGTTCAGTTCATCGTAGTCCAATTTCATTCCGATTAAAAAGAAATCCGTTATGTGGTCCACATTAGTCCGGTTTATAATACCTGTGTTGATATGAAACAATTAATAAAATAATTACCTAGCTAAGAAACAGACTGGATGAAATCTCTTTAATTCAATCCTCCATCCTGAGCTGCACAAGGAGACAGTGGAGAGGAAAGCCAGGTAGAAAAACCTCCATCAGAACCAGAACCAAGAGGAAAAACCTCCATCAGAACCAGAACCAGGAAGAAAAACCTCCATCAGAACCAGAACCAGGAAGGAAAACCTCTATCAGAACTACAACCAGGAAGGAAAACCTCCATCAGAACCAGAACCAGGAAGGAAAACCTCTATCAGAACTACAACCAGGAAGGAAAACCTCTATCAGAACTACAACCAGGAAGAAAAACCTCTATCAGAACTACAACCAGGAAGGAAAACCTCCATCAGAACTACAACCAGGAAGGAAAACCTCCATCAGAACTACAACCAGGAAGGAAAACCTCCATCAGAACCAGAACCAGGAAGAAAAACCTCTATCAGAACCAGAACCAAGAGGAAAAACCTCCATCAGAACCAGAACCAGGAAGAAAAACCTCCATCAGAACCAGAACCAGGAAGGAAAACCTCTATCAGAACTACAACCAGGAAGGAAAACCTCTATCAGAACTACAACCAGGAAGAAAAACCTCTATCAGAACTACAACCAGGAAGGAAAACCTCCATCAGAACTACAACCAGGAAGGAAAACCTCCATCAGAACTACAACCAGGAAGGAAAACCTCCATCAGAACCAGAACCAGGAAGAAAAACCTCTATCAGAACCAGAACCAAGAGGAAAAACCTCCATCAGAACCAGAACCAGGAAGAAAAACCTCCATCAGAACCAGAACCAGGAAGGAAAACCTCTATCAGAACTACAACCAGGAAGGAAAACCTCTATCAGAACCAGAACCAGGAAGAAAAACCTCTATCAGAACCAAAACCAGGAAGAAAAACCTCCATCAGAACCAGAACCAGGAAGGAAAACCTCTATCAGAACTACAACCAGGAAGGAAAACCTCTATCAGAACTACAACCAGGAAGGAAAACCTCTATCAGAACCAGAACCAGGAAGGAAAACCTCTATCAGAACTACAACCAGGAAGGAAAACCTCTATCAGAACTACAACCAGAAAGGAAAACCTCTATCAGAACCAAAACCAGGAAGAAAAACCTCCATCAGAACCAGAACCAGGAAGGAAAACCTCTATCAGAACTACAACCAGGAAGGAAAACCTCTATCAGAACTACAACCAGGAAGGAAAACCTCTATCAGAACCAGAACCAGGAAGGAAAACCTCTATCAGAACTACAACCAGGAAGGAAAACCTCTATCAGAACTACAACCAGAAAGGAAAACCTCTATCAGAACCAAAACCAGGAAGAAAAACCTCCATCAGAACCAGAACCAGGAAGAAAAACCTCCATCAGAACCAGAACCAGGAAGGAAAACCTCTATCAGAACTACAACCAGGAAGGAAAACCTCTATCAGAACTACAACCAGGAAGAAAAACCTCTATCAGAACTACAACCAGGAAGGAAAACCTCCATCAGAACTACAACCAGGAAGGAAAACCTCCATCAGAACTACAACCAGGAAGGAAAACCTCTATCAGAACCAAAACCAGGAAGAAAAACCTCTATCAGAACTACAACCAGGAAGGAAAACCTCCATCAGAACTACAACCAGGAAGAAAAACCTCTATCAGAACTACAACCAGAAAGCAAAACCTCCATCGGAACCAGAACCAGGAAGAAAAACCTCCATCGGAACCAGAACCAGGAAGGAAAACCTCCATCGGAACCAAAACCACGAAGGAAAACCTCCATCAGAACCAGTACCAGGAAGAAAAACCTCCATCAGAACCAGAACCAGGAGGAAAAACCTCCATCAGAACCAGAACCAGGAAGAAAAACCTCCATCAGAACTACAACCAGGAAGGAAAACCTCTATCAGAACTACAACCAGGAAGCAAAACCTCCATCGGAACCAGAACCAGGAAGAAAAACCTCCATCGGAACCAGAACCAGGGAGGAAAACCTCCGTCAGACCTACAATCAGGAAGGAAAACCTCCATCAGAACTACAACCAGGAAGGAAAACCTCTATCAGAACTACAACCAGGAAGGAAAACCTCTATCAGAACTACAACCAGGAAGGACAACCTCCATCAGAACTACAACCAGGAAGCAAAACCTCCATCAGAACCAGAACCAGGAAGAAAAACCTCCATCGGAACCAGAACCAGGAAGGAAAACCTCCATCGGAACCAAAACCACGAAGGAAAACCTCTATCAGAACCAGAACCAGGAATAAAAACCTCCATCAGAACCAGAACCAGGAGGAAAAACCTCCATCAGAACCAGAACCAGGAGGAAAAACCTCCATCAGAACCAGAACCAGGAAGAAAAACCTCCATCAGAACTACAACCAGGAAGGAAAACCTCTATCAGAACTACAACCAGGAAGGAAAACCTCTATCAGAACTACAACCAGGAAGGAAAACCTCCATCAGAACTACAACCAGGAAGGAAAACCTCTATCAGAACTACAACCAGGAAGGATAACCTCCATCAGAACTACAACCAGGAAGCAAAACCTCCATCAGAACCAGAACCAGGAAGAAAAACCTCCATCGGAACCAGAACCAGGAAGGAAAACCTCCATCGGAACCAAAACCACGAAGGAAAACCTCTATCAGAACCAGAACCAGGAATAAAAACCTCCATCAGAACCAGAACCAGGAGGAAAAACCTCCATCAGAACCAGAACTAGGAGGAAAAACCTCCATCAGAACCAGAACCAGGAAGAAAAACCTCCATCAGAACTACAACCAGGAAGGAAAACCTCCATCAGAACTACAATCAGGAAGGAAAACCTCTATCAGAACTACAACCAGGAAGGAAAACCTCTATCAGAACTACAACCAGGAAGGAAAACCTCCATCAGAACTACAACCAGGAAGGAAAACCTCTATCAGAACTACAACCAGGAAGGAAAACCAGGTAGTTCACTTTTCTTTTTTTTTTTTTTGCATGTGTTTCCACAGGCAAAAAACTGGGAAGGTGCTAGAATATCCGATCCAACTGTCCTACTTTTTCAGGAGGCTTCTGTTGGGGCCCCATTCTTACAGATGCAACTCAAAAGAGTGGCGCTTGACACACTGCAACCTGCTGATTGGTCTAAAGAATCATCGTTTCCTGTGTGACAATTCAATAAGAACAAAGCAGGAACAGCTCCATGTTTAAATCTAGGACACATGCCAAGAAGAAAGAAGACAAACTGCTGGTTGTCTACGTTCTTCTTCGTTTTAATTTAAGGAAGGCCTTACACCGCTATGACATCACGCTAGGACATAGCTGAGGCATCTATCGCTATCAGACCGATAAGCTGATTACCAGGTAAGGGTACAATTCGCTGTGGAAACCCATACTGACCCAGATCTGCTGGTGGAAATGGGGCTAATGTTAGTTAAGATTATTTTCATTCATTCACTAATGAATCAAATCTGAAATGATCTTTTAAATGCTGTAAATAAATTGTTTATATGCTCATTTCTGTAGCCTTGTTTAACCAAATAAACTGGGCAGCATTTCTCACCAGATGGGGGTGGTATATATGATGCTGCTACTGGTTGAAATTCAGTAAAAATAGAAATCCTAACCAGAAAATAGAGCTCTTATCTTGAGAAGAAACAAAGCAACAGCTGTGGTGGACATCCACAAGAGGAAAACGGACAGAAGTACTGTTCAGGAAGTATTTTCATGTCTGGGAATATCTGTAATATCAAACGTGGGAAGCTGTGGGTCAGTTACATGGGTTCATTCACCAGAAACAGCTGGTAGGTCACCTTTGCCAGATTAGACGAACACTCTTTTAAACAGCTGTTTTTGGGAGATTCGGATTAGAGACTCTCAAATGTTTGACCTGTTTTGAAAGCTGGATTCCATCATCTTTACTCGCCCGAACCAGAAAAATGAGCCAAAATTGATGTGAAACTGAGCTTAGCAGCTGAGGTCGACAGTGACGCTGGTGAGAGTGGGTTCTTTTAAAATCTGGATGTGTTTTCAGTAAGACTGAGACAAACTGGTAGAATTAATTTATTTTCTCTGTTTTTGTTTCTGTTTTTCCTCATCGGTCTGTTGGTGTTTGCAGTTCCAGAATAACACGAATCTCTGCTAGTTTAATATTGCTGATTGAACAGGTACAGCCTCCCAACACACACAAACACATGCAGTACATGTGTGTGTAGATGTGTGTGTGTAAGTATGCATGAATAGTAATTATGATTAGCATACAGCCCGGGCCACACACAGAGTCACCTCAACACACACCAAAGTATTTCCAAATGAAGGCAGTGTATGTTTGTGTGTTTAAACCTGCCTCTCTGGCTGACTGAGAAAACAGAAACATCTCTTTACACACACACACACACACACACACACAGACGTTCCTCAAATTACACACAGCACATAGCCCCTCACACCTACTGCTACATAAAAAGATTCATGTTAACGTGTTTTTATCTGTATTTCTTCTATTTAGTTTGATCTATGTCAACAATTTTCCCTTGAGTCCCGTATTTGTGCTAAGCCACGCTAGCTAGACTGTCCTGTCTAAATTTGTACCTTTAGTGCATCTACAGAGATGAAACCCATCCAGGTTTGTCTGAAAACAGAATTCTTCTCCATATGTGCAAATTAAAACTCCCTCTCATCTGCTAACCCTTCACCCTGACCTAAACTCTCCCCTCCCTGCTCCAGCTCCCCCTCAAAAACACAAACACACACAGAAACTCACAGCGTCTCCAAACTGTGGAGTCCGTGGAAGCAGTTCGTTCCCATGGTAACGATCCTATTGTTGTTGAGATGCCTGTGGAGAGAGAGAGGGAGACTGATGGACTAATGAAGCAGACAAAGAGTGCGTGTATATAAATGTGTGTGTGTGTGTGTGTGTGTGTCCGTGCATGTGTGGGTGTCTTTTTGAAAGGGGCCCTGGGGCCTCTCAAGAAGGTTTTTTTCTCTTGGTAATTTCATGCAAATTAGCTTCAAGCCTATTAGACAAAAGAAATGACAGCAGACTTCAATGCTGCCGCACTGAATGCCATCACACACACGCAAACAGGGAGTTTGCAGGTTATTAAGGAGCTAATACAGACAGACAGGGACGGTTGCTGTCGCGGTTCAACTTAATTCAGCCATGACTCCTAGCAACATGAGCACTCACACAAACACAAACACAAAAACTCTACCCAATACAGGAGTTTTCACATATCTAGAGCGTGTTGATTAAATTTTTGTCAAATCAGATGGTCTGATCACATCTGAAGTTTTCTGATGAATTTTCCTTTTAGTTCTGAGTTTGACTTGAAGTAAATCTATTGATAGGGTTTTAGTTTAAGAAAAAGCTTAAAAACATTGTAACTGAACAAACTTCTTCCCAACAAACTAAAGATGTGAGTACATACGGCAAGCCTTCTGGTTTGTCATTAGTTTGTAAGTCAAGCTGCACACATTGTAATAAAAGGAAAGAGAAGACAGTTTAAGAAATTAAATTTTAAAAAGCATTAGCAATCATGATTATGATTTTGATTTTTTTTCATAGCTTTTTCATACATACTCATGAGAAGTCTTGATCCTGAATTTTGCTGGCTGTGACAAATGATCACCAGTCATCAGCCACTAATTACGCACGTAAGGGAGCATAAATGGGCCTTAATTTACAAGCCCCTTAACCTACTTCTGGGGCAAACAGTAAGTTAAATTACAGAAATTAAATGACTATATTTTGACTTACAAACAAACTAAGCAACTAACCTACTGCCAAGCATGTAACTAATGTATGAAGGAGCCACAAGCTACCTTGCTAATTTAAAGAAAACAAAATGTCTGGCCAAAGCTGGTAGCTTATTTACCAATAACTAATTGTATAATGAGTGTGTGTGTCTGTTTTTGTGTGTGCGTGTGTTAATCTATAAGCTAACAAAGTCATTAATTAACTGAACAACCAACTGGCTAGGTTACTACTTACTGGTTAGCTCAAACTTACTAGCAAAACTGTTAGTAAACTAAAAAGTTAACCAACAGAGGAACCTTCGTGAGTTTTGTCTTAAAAATGCTCCTGTAATTTATTACTAATGAAGCAAACAGAGATTAGTGGGAAAGTCCAGGGCAGAGATCACCAACACCGGATCTCTTGGACCAGTGTCCTGAATGTTTTAGATGTTTCCCTACTGCAACACACCTGATTAAATTTAAATAGATCCAACAGCTTATTGTCGACTTTTGCACAAGCCTCTTAATGACCCATTGATTTGAATCAGGTGTGTTGCAGCAGGGAAACATCTAAAACCTGCATGAGTCTGTACCAAGAGGTCTAGAGTTGGTGATCCCCTGTCCAGGGGAACCATCTTGAAAATACACTTGCACAGTATATAAATATGTTGTGTGTGTGCACATACAACACCACCAGGCGGCCAAGCTTGCTGAAGGCGTGGTCAGGAACGTGGCTTATGTGGTTGAGGGCGAGCGTCATGGCTTGCAGGGCAGGAAGTTCACTGAGAGCTTCCACCGGGACCTCCGTCAGAGAGTTATCATCCAACCAGAGGTGACGCAGCGAGCGCAGGCCAGAGAAACAACCAGACGGAACGCTGGAGATGTGGTTGGCGTCCAGACGCCTATATAGAGATATTAATTTACAACAAGTAAGTAAAGTTAGTGATTGGTTTTGCTCCAATATAAAATGAAACTTGAAAACATGTTTCAAAAGTCAAAGAGGACGTGCTTTTTAAGTGCATTGCAACAAATATCCAGCAACAGAAAGCTACTGTTCAAGAGAAACTCAGTGTTTGCTCACTAAGGGTACGAAATGGGAGGATTTACTTAACCTGAAGTGGTTTAAGATGTACATTAGAAATCAAGAGTTTGAGCAGGAGCAGAGGAATGATCAGCAGGCTGCCTGACAACCACTTAACAAGCTGTTGGGCTCTCAGGCCAAAGGAAAGTATGTTAATGAGCACACACTTGTTGTAGAGAGTATTCAGGCAAGTTTTAGTGAATTCGTCAGACTCTGAACTCAGGATGCAATAACTTCAAATTTAAGTAACGTAAATAAAAAATCTTTAGAAATGAAAACAAATCTGCATTATTTATTGATTTATTTTGCACTAATTTAATAAAATCTTTTTAATATAATAATACAATGAAGAATTCAGCGATGCACCTCACTTAATTTATTGTCCAGTGTCATGTAAAACTGTATTAAATATTGTGCACACCGTGGCTGTTTCTGTCAGAATCTCGGGCATA
Organism: Melanotaenia boesemani; assembly: GCF_017639745.1. NCBI lineage: Eukaryota > Metazoa > Chordata > Actinopteri > Atheriniformes > Melanotaeniidae > Melanotaenia > Melanotaenia boesemani. The sequence continues at coordinate 2,161,789 of NC_055704.1, forward strand.
TCTGAATGAGGCATGAGGAAAGTTAATGGAAATTTGACCCTTGTTAGAATGCTGTTGTTTGGGTCAGGTCAAGAGTGGGTCAAAATAAAATAATTTCAATACTGTAGTTAGTGTGTAGTTTCTGGAAGCATCTTCTAACCTGATTTCTGTCTCAATATTAAAGGCTAACCCCTCATTCCCACCAGGTGCATGTTTGCCACGTTACGGCTCCGCCGCAGTTTTGTTCCGACCTCCGTGGTGCATCAGTCCACACCGGGAGCGTGTCAGGTACGGAGCGCCCGCGAGTGCAGTCCACCTAGCTGGATCTTGTGATTCTCCACTGCCAGGATAAACGTCTCGTCATCCATGATGAAAAAAAAACAGTGAGACACCAATTAATGGTGTGATGTTTACATGGTTCAGCGAGCGCAAACCTGCAAGGGGGCTTTTGTTTTGAAAATTACCAGACACTTTTACACTGCTCCTGTGTCTGATTTCCTGTCGGCCCCATCTGAACTGCTGAGTTTGATGCGTTCTGACACGCTGTGGTGCGCCCGGTGTGAACCAAAGCATTGACTAATATGGCCGCAAATAGATGCAGAGGCAGCCGTAATGCAGCACACATGTACCCGATGGAAATTGGGGGTAAGATGTGCAAGCATAATGGAAGTAGCTTCTGAATATCATGGCTCTTTAATGACAACATTAAGCTCTCCTGCTTTATCATTTACTACCAAATCACCTTTAAAGCTTTCAAGCTATCTTCTTGTTAAAAGCCTGAGTTAATCAATCAGAGTTTTGCATGTAAACATGTAATATGTGTAAGACAGTAGTTGCTTAAAACATGCCAAAAGGTGGAAAACTGCTTTACTGAAGTTGGACCGTTCAACATTTTTTCATCAGTTTCCTGTTTCCCACATTTATGAAACAGTAGAATTGAGTGCATAAGGAGAGCAAAAGCAGCTAAACAGGCCCAACACAATGCATTAGCCTTGGATTAGCAACTAGCTTGTAAATCTTTCTGCCTTCTTTGTGGAAAGTGGAGACTTTGCAGAACCCAGGTTGTTTAATAAAGAGGATTAATTTTGTGAACAGTACGGTTGAAATGCTGCATCACTGCAAACCCGGCAATACACTAAGATGAAGGTTTGAAAGCAGCACATTGACAGAGATGCAAAGTTTCTTCAGTAAAGGCCTTTTTATGCTCAACGCAGAAGACAAAAATGCAGACTGATGGACAGATTCGTCATATGTCCTCATACTTCCACGGCTCTTTTACGTTTCCATGGGTAATAAGTCAGTTCATCCACAAGTGGGCAGTGCTCAGAGTTCAGAGGTCACTTCCACGTTTTGACCCCTATTGGTAGCGGTAATGCACCTCTATAAAGTTGTTTACAACTGCCCGTGTCTACAGTTGTGTCAGTACATGCGAATGTTATTGTTCTCAACTTCTTCTTCGTCTGCATCTCCTTCTTTTTCCGTTGCTTTTTATTTGGCGGTTCTGCATCACCTTCTTCCTGTTCCTCTTCTTTTTTCTGGTTTGTTCCTTTCGCTGGCACAAGTATTGAGTTAGCTCAATACTGCCCCAGGATTTCTGGTGGTATTGCACTGTCTTCCATGTCAAGAGACGGATAGCTAAGCTCCCTGAAAACAGACCAAATTATGGAAGTAACCGACGCAGAAGACAGGCGAAACTGTCCGTCGGTCTGCACATCCATCTTCTGCATCAAGCATAAAACGGCCTTAACTGCCCACTTTGGACCCTCTGTGCACTAATTATGTACAGAGCTGCAGTGATGGAGCGCGTAGGATCACCACCAACACCTGCCTCATTGTTAACCTGATACCTTTACAGTTGCATGCTGTGGATACCTGGGATTAACGCAGTAGTTCTCAAACTTTTTCTACCGTGCCCCCGCTTTGGAGGAATAAACATTCCCAGCGCCCTCCCCATCGATGCGTTCAGTAAGCCCTGATCTCTGGGCTGCAGTTCTTCTTCTTCACACTTTTTGGCAGTTGGCAAAATTGAATTGGTGCATTACTGCCACCAAGTGGTCTGGAGTGCAGACCAGCATGTTTCCAAGAGCCCAAGTTGACAAAACATTCGACAAAACATATTTTCCCAATCCCATGCGACCCCCCGTCTGTTCCTCCACGGTGACAGCTGTCTGCTTAAACCACCTTCAATAGGAAATGCGAAGGCCTTGAGATTTAAATCCTTGATGCCTACTTTTGCAAAATTGTGACAAACTACTTTATCTTTTTAAATTTTTACTTTTTAATTTACTATTTTGTTTATTTACTTTTTATTTATTATTTATATTTATTTATTCTTCTTATTTATTTATACTGTGTATTTAATTATTAATTCATTTGATTTTTAATTATATTTTATTCCAGTCATATTTTTTGTTGTATTTTTTTCCTTTTTTTCTGTATTTATTTTGTTTTTATATAATTGTGAATTAATTCAAATGTTAGGGGTTCAAGGGGATTTCTTTTCCTCCCTATTTTTCTTTAAATTAAGTGGGCTCATAAGACAATCTGATGTCTTACCGGCAGCTGTAAGATTAAGCCTCTAATTCTCCAAACCAAATGCGTGTTTTATGTTACTCACTGAGCCGTATTTAATCAAAATCGAATATTTGGCTTGTTAGTGTGGTACTACAGATATTTTGTGGGACAGTTTTTACTAATAATTAAAATCTCAGAGTACTAAAAGTATATAAATTAGTGAGTTAAGTGCTCATCATGTTCAACCCGCCCCCTTTGCTTTTTGTTTTTTCTGTCTTGAGTTCAGGTAGAAACCTCCCAGCTCCTCTTCAGGTCATGCAGCACACACATGTGAAGAGCTGTGTCTGTCCGTCTGTCCGTCCTAACAAAAGCTCCTCTGTTCAGACACAGAGAGACGAGAAGGATGGGACTTCACATAATCGACCATCAGATAAATTAGAGAGAGAGAGAGAGAGAGACCTTATTCCTAAAGAAAGACTCAGATGTCTTTATTCTTATACTCTTATCTAAACACACACACAGGTACAGTTTCAGTATAATTACTGTCATCAGGCTGAGAGAACACACTGTCTGCACAACATACATTACTATACTGGACTGTGTGTGCGTGAGAGAGATTCCTTTCCACCACTGAGTAAACTGAGACTAAAGGATGAGTGTGTGCATGACATGAAACAATGACATTGTGGGGACTTGACTTTCTTTAAGCAGCAGGTCCCCACATTTAGACTCTGTTTAGGTCAAATTTACATTAGATTAAGTTCCCTTACACAGAGCTGCACTCAAAACCAAACCACCATTTTAGTTCTAAAGTTTTAATGTTTAGGGAAATTAAGAAATCATCTGGTCCTGTGGCTTTTGTTGTATTTAAGTTTCTGATGTATTATTGAGTTATGTTTTTTCCTGTTATATCAGTGGATTTAGTTTAACTCCTTGTTCAGATTCATGTGCATTTCCAGTTTACCTGGTTATGTTTTTGTTTAGTTTTATTTTGGTTAAATAATATATTTTTAGTTTTTTTGGTTGATATTTTTTAGGTTTAGGTTATTTTCTAAATTGGATGTGATTTAATTTGCCAGTTTTTTTTAACATAAGCTTGTGTTTGTGGGGTTTTTTTTTTTCTCAAGTCTTGTTTAATTTCCAGCCTGTTCCTTTGATTTTACCAGCTTTTTGTTCTCTATAAGAAAACAAAGCAAAGAATCATCTGGAGCACTTACAGGATTACTCTCTTAAAGGTCCCGCATGTAAGAATGACTGATATCTAGTGGTACAGATGAGTATAGCATGGTTGTAACTGTACAGTGGCCATGGTCAAAATTCTTCCAGACATAAACAAAAGTGGGTTCAGTGGCCTCATGTGTGGCGATGACTGCACTACTGGGGACTACTTCAATATTGTGTACACATGTACTTCTATGGTCCCATTAAGGTGTTACTTATTCTAAACTGTGCTCCAGCTTCTATCAAACAAAGCCACTGCTGCAGTTTTAAAGCTTCGCTGTAAGTTGTTTGTCCATTCTGAGACACCGTAGTAAAAATGCTGGCACAAATGTGGCGGCTGTTATGTATGTGGACTCACGGCAAGAAGATATAAAAACATGGTTTATTTTAGTAAAGTGATTTTTAATGATAATTACATTTTTTTGCTTTTGACCTATGATTTTTGTTACACGCTGCACCTTCAAGGCCAGGTTGGGGTTTCTAGGTTGTGTTCTTTATATTTTGTTCTGTACCTCTGAGTTAGTCTCTATTTGTTTAGTAAATATTTGTTAGTCTCACTTCCTGCTTCTTTCTGTGGAGGTGTCTTCGTTGTTTTCTGTTCTTGTGTCACAGAGGTTGTTTTTAGTTACCGATCGCCACACCTGCTCCATGTTACTGCTCACCCAGGCGGTCTGTCCTTCTTTCATGTCCAGAACCTCACCATTGTTGTTGTTTTTTGGTCAACCGTGTAGTTTTTCCAGAGTTTAGCTTCTGTTTAAATGTATTTCTGTTTCTGTTTGTTTTACATTGAAGTCCAGAGTTAGTCTCTAAAATAAAGATCAGTTAATCAAATGAATTGGTTAGCAGCACTTGGCTGACTGACCCACTTAATTCCAGTGTAAGCAAAAAGGCCGGATCTAGTTGTTTACATGATTCTTCTGCATTTTGGTTCAGCTGTTGTTCAAGGAAAAATGTAACAGTGGTAATAAATCAGGTGTTGTTGCTCTCCTTAAGTTGGATTTGGATCATTTTAAAATGTGGTTAGTGTCAGATTATGTTTTTTTATGTCCTGATTCTTGGAACCTGAGGATGAAAGGTTTGTATATCATTGCTACTTGTACTTAATACAGTACATAGGCAACACACAGATGAGACATACTGTATTATGACGTGGCTGTAAATGAAATGAAATGTTCTCACAGTGACTGCAGGTTGTGCAGGTTGTTGAAAGCCTCAGCAGGTACAGACGTCAGCTGGTTGTTCTGAAGCATCCTGAAAAAACAATAAATGAAATAAGTAAAATAAGAAAATCCGTACATCTGGAAAATGACAGTCAGTAAATGCATTCATTTATTTTATTCAGCTTTTATGTTTTCTTAAATTGTATGTTTTATTTTTTCAAAAATTATTTTAAGTACATTTTCTGTTTTGCTTGCTTTGTTTCTAGTCTGTTATTGTTTTACAGGAAATAAAAATTAATCTTTGAAAGAACTACCACAACTTACACTATTACGAAAAACATTCATATTTCACAACATAAAATTAAACACAACTACATTTTCCAATGAATAAAATATTTATATGTATATTTTTCCAACTGAGCTGCAGAACACATCCAATTTACACAAACTTTACCTAAATACCTAAAAAGGACGCAAAATGACAATAACAGCATATTTAAAAATAACCACAATGCTCAAATCAATGTCCAGGTAATTCTGAGTGCCTTTATCTCACATCGCAGTCATGAATCTTCCAGCTCCATGTCAGAAAGTCAGTAAGTTCTCACAAGTAAGACAACTTATGACTTACAGCACTTTGAGGTTGTAGAGGCCGGAGAAAGCTCCTTTGGGGATGAAGGTTAAATCATTTCCTGCCAAACGTCTGGAACACAGAAAGAGATCAAAGATGATAAACAAGCAGGGAGCTGAGATCTTGATATTTTATGTTCATTTTTATCTGACATCCACCACTTCACAGCATCAGAAATAACAGAGGCATTTCATGATACTTTCACTGTACACTGCCCAGAGAAGTTTAAAGTAATTCGGAAATAAGGCATCCAACATGAACAAAAACACAAGCGAAATTTCTTGTCATTGGTAATTTGATTGATTAACAAGTTACAAGGCTGAAAACAACAGACTTGAGGTGAGACTGTCAGATAAGTTTCTGCAATTTTATTCATTTGCACCACCTGGTGGAGTCTTTAACTGATAAATGAGATGAAGCTTCAGGTGTGATTGAAGAGGTCGTATAAACCGCAAAAAAAGGCAAAACTGCCTGCAGTTTACCAATACACTCATGCTAATGCTAAACTAGACTTGCAAATGTTGATAATGCGCTCCTTTAAAACTTGGAAGTTGAACTGAAATGAACTGGAACAACCCTTGAGGTCAGATTTTAGCTTTCAAAGTTGGACTTTCAACTTTGAAAGTCATCAGCAATGACCTTAGAATTCATCATGGGTGCCTTGAACAGGAAAGCTATCACTCCATTATCGCAATGTTTAGCCTATTAGCACTTCTAACAGTTAGCATTACATCAAATCTACACAAACTGTCCAATTTCAGTCATGTTAACATCCTACTACAGTGTTTGTATCTGGAAAACAATGCATTTTTATTAACGTGTATGTGTAAGCTAGGCTACTGTTAGCTATACACCATTAGCCAGTTAGCTAATGGAGGTTTCCAATTGAATTCCCATTAAAGACTTCGTCTAAGTATACAAGTACACTTGTCTATATACTACTAGTGTACTGGGTAAATACTTCTAGTGCACATTTTAGTTTAATAAAGTATACTTTAAGTATACTTTTATGAACTTAGAATTACAAAACTAAACTTTTAGGAACATAAGGGTATTGCAGTTGGGCATATATACTATTTCCTGTAAACTTTTAAACTCCAGTTCTATATGATCTTGAACATGTAAGTTTAAAACAGGGGTAATACCTCAAAGCAAATGTTTGTAGTGAAAAACATTTTTATTCTGCTAAATTAAATGTAAGCATGAGTTGATGACTTGATCTTATTCTGTACTTGGATCAAGATATACTAAATATTAGTACTTTGTGGCAGAAAGAAGTAAAAAGTATACTTAAGTACAAGTATAAGCTTTAGTATGAAAGTATAAGTTGTACTATTAATGTACTTAGTCTCAGACTTTTCTTTATACTTTTTAGTAAAAGCTAAGTACCATTCACCATACTATTCTTAAGTATATAACAAAGTATATAAAAAGTAAACTTTCAGTATACTGTCTCAGTTTTAGTACAAAATAATTATACTCATAGTACACATGAATAAACTACTCTTTGCTAAGGGTAGCTACCCTATAGCTACTGTAATAAACAGTTAATTAACACGCGTCTCATTGATGCAGTCACACACTTTTCCACCTCTATCAGTGAACATGTTATTACCATGTTTTCACCGAATGGAAGAAAAAACATCATTGCTAGCAATAGCTAGCCTGGCTCATAAGCTAATCCCGCTAGTTTTCCAACTGGAACGCGGACATCTTGAGTTTCAAGCTTTAATTTCCATCACAAATAAAACATGGTATTCAACAGGTCAAGAGATTAATTAATCAATCAAACAGCAGAGAACAGCTGGAGTTGCTAAAGATGCTAATGAGTGACGGGACTTTGAGCTGAAATTTGCAACAATATTGAACTGTTATGAAAAATAAGTGATATTTTTGAAGTGGTAGAATACATTGACAAACTTGCACAAAAAACAAAACAAACAAACAAACAAACAAAAAAAAAAAAAACCAAGTGTAAATACTGACTGAGCAGTTGTTCTCAACAGCTGGATTAATGTTTAGTTTTTAGTTTTTTGTTGTCTTTTTTTTTTTTTTTTTTTTTTTTGCCATTGTTTTTTCTTGTTGTTTTTCACATGAAAAGTCCTCCAGTAAAACCAGTCTTCTGTTACTGATGTTACTCCATCAGTACTCCATGTTTTCCCAAAGAAAAACCTGTAAACAAACATTACATGTCAACTTTTCAACCACATTATATTTTCCAGTAATGACATCACAGCAATGCAGAAACCAGAAGCAGTGAAGCACTTCCAACTAGTTTGTTTTTTTGACATTTCTAGATTTTAATGGTTTCACTCTTGCATGTGTCCTTAGAGGCCACCGTACTCAACGCACAGAACAAGACTCTGCTCCATTCTATCTCCATTTTCCAGGATTTCTTTATCATTGCCATGGTAACCATATAAAATACAACTACACCGTGCACGTGATGCTCCTAGTAAATTTCAGAAAAAGACTGAACCATGATGAATCTGTTTGCTTTCAGAGGCCACACAAAGTTCATCCACTCTGCATGTCTGCGGTGTGCTTTCGCTGCAGTGACGTTTCTCACGCCACGGTGACAAATATCACACACACACAGACACACACAGCTGGCAGCAGAGCAGAACAGCAGTCAGAGTCATGTTCAGGTCTCAGGGAGGTCAGCCCGTCTCTTTTGGCTCGGTCTCTCCCAGCTGCCTTGCTGTCTTTTGATTCGATCCCGTTTAGCTTTGGGAAAACATTTCTATACAGCACGATGCTGCTGGGAGGTGAGGAGAGATGGGATTACATATCATATAGACAACCACACCTCAGACATCATCCGTCTCAGCATTGCTGTCACAAACCAAAGTTCAGAGCTGATCATGTTTGAGGATTGGAAAGGAAACAACTACAGAAGGATTGAACATTTAAACTCAGAAATGTGCTTCAACTCATCTTAACCTCCTCAGATCAAACAGGTTCTGCTCCTAAAGCAATGATGAATCACTGGTTTATTGTTTATATTTACATACAAAAGTGAGAAGAAATGTTATAAAAAGGTGCAAAATGACTTAAAACAATCAAGCAACCAACCGAAAAGAGACACAAAACACCTTTAGAGAGACAAATTTACAACTTAAGGCTTGCCTTTTTAGTAAAGCTTTTAATTAAATATATTTTTAATTTTTTTTTCTTTAATATTCATAATTGGTGTTTTATTTACATTTATTTCTTCCCAAGTCTCTTATGTTTGATCTGGTTTCATTATTATTTTGTGATTGTGTTTTTGATTGTATTTTACCAGTTTATTTAGTAATTATATTAAGTAATTTCTAAAGACATTTAAAATTTTTGTTGTAACTTGTAACTTGTTTTGATATTTAACCCATGTCTTTTATATAAAATTTTTCCATTCCATTTTTCTAATGTTCTTTTTAATCTTATTTATTTATTTATTTTCGTTCGTATTTTTTGTCAACTCAGTATCCATCCATCTACTGTCTGCCGCATATCTGGAGTCGGGTCATGGGAGCAGCTGCCTAAGCAGGGAAACCCAGACTTCCCTCTCCACGGCCACATTCACCAGCTCATCCGGAGGGATCCCGAGGCGTTCCCAGGCCAACCGAGAGAGTCCATCCAGCGTGTCCTGGGTCTTCCCCGAGGCCTCCTCCTGGTGGGACGTGTCTGGAACACCTCATCAGGAGGTGTCCAGGAGACCAACAAGACCCCGAGATACGTAAACTCCTCCACTTGGGACAAGACCTCATTCCTGACCCAGAAAAAGCACTCCACTCTTTTCCGGCTGAGGACCATGGTCTCGGAGTTGGAGGTGCTGATTCTCATGCCAGCCGCTTCACACTCGGCTGCGAATCGCTCCAGCGAGAGCTGAAGATCATGGCCCGACGAAGAGCAGAGACCCAATCCTGAGACCACCAAACCGGATCCCCTCAAGCCCCATGGCCGAAGGCGGGAACCCTGGCGGTCTGATCCTCCGCCAGGGCCGGACTGGGAAACTTTTTCAGGCCAAGAGTCATTCATGCATCAGGCCACCCTGGTCTTTAATTTTTAAGGTTGAAATATACAGTAACTTTAATGCTGTATTTGTGATAGTACTAAGAGAATAAATATTTTACATAATAAGTAGTGCCAAGGTTAGAGCTAAACATAATCATGTCATGTAGAATATCAGCATCTAGTAACCAAACACCAACATAGAGGGAAAGCTAACGCTAACTAGCAGTGAAGTACTGAAGCCTTCAACAGCATCTAGTAACCAAATATCAATACTGGAGGGAAAGATGGTGGAAGTTTTAACAAACAAACAAAAACAAAGAGAAGAATCAAAATTAGAGAGCAAAAAACATCTGTCATGGTTATCAACTTTCAATTGTAAGTCTCTTAAAACTTAAAATTGTAAGAAAAGTTTATGAAATACATAAATCACTGTCATTAAATATTTTATATGCATTTAAATATTTGATAAATTAATTTACTTTTATGTATTTAATTCGAAACCTAGTATTGTTCGAATATATTTAATCACTTCACCATTTTATTGATCAAATTAGCATATTTTTCCAAGTCCCTTTTTTTGCTGTAGTTAAATCTACTACATATATTGTGTCTGTCAGCCTGACTTGAGCCTTTAAATGTGTTCTTGTAGGAGTTGATTTGATTACATTCTATGAATTATCAACATATCAGGCCTCTTGTTTTATGTGAAGTGTCACATACAATCATATATATAACACATATATACAATGATATATGTATCATTGTGGTGGTGTCATTGCATCATGTCATACTTTAAAAGGTTTTAGCTGTTAAACTGGAAGCAGATCTGGTTTAGTTATTCAATATAAATTATACCAAAAATGAGACCAATTAAACCAGTACGGTGTTCGAATGGGCCCCGGACCAGTTTGTACTGGAAAAGTTGGGCCCCAGTGCATGAAAGGTTAAGAACCCCTGGTGTAACCTATGTCTTATTTATCTTCATTTCAAGGCAAGGGCTACACAGGCTACATATTTACACTGTGAAGCCTGAAAGTGTACAGCCTCAAGGACCCTTGGGTCCTTGGACCTCATACTGTGTTTAAAAGAGTATTTTGTATCAAAGTTTTGTGTGTTTTTTTTAAATAACTTACTTGTAGACGCATCTTTTTTTTTTAATGGTATGGGGAGCCTGAATAAGTCTGTGGGTGTGTCCCAAACCGCGCACTTCTATACTTCGAACACTACATTTAAGTGCTTAGTGCGCTGACACAGAAATTTCAGTAAAAACTCAGTGCACTGAAAGTACCCGGATGCTGCCCTAAACTCGGCCAAAAATCTAGTGCGAAACGATGGACACTACACGCACTAAACGCACGCCATCTTGCTGACGTAGCGGAAGGGGAGGGACTTTCAACCAGTTTTTCAGAGCTGGCAGCCACCGACTCAGCGGTACCGATGCAGGTGGAGGCTGTTTTCTACTGTTGTAAGTATGAAGATATTTGATCAAAATTCTAATGTAAACTGCAGCATGTTTCTTATCTCTTCTGTCCCTGATGACAGTTATGGATCTGATCATTTGTTGGAGGCTGCAGTAGAGTTAGCAACGTAAATGTTAGCAGTTTTATAGCCGATTTCGCGGATCTAGATGGGCTATAAGTGTTAAAAATGATTAATGCTATAGGTTCCGTATGTTTATTCATGATTGCTGAACCTCCAGATTAAGCACTGCGGGGTCTCTGGCGTAAACGAAATGGTCCTTGATCTGAATACTGATTAGGAAACACCGCTGGTTAGAGAACCGGCCCGTTTCCATGGTAACACTGACGAAGCCGTAGCTGATTGCAGACTCTTATCTAAAGTGATGTACAAAGTACCCATAAAGTACATAATAATGTTTGCTTTTATATAAACTGCCATTCTGTGTTCACCGTAGGTCACTGTGGCATCAAACTACCGAGCCAGCAGTGGCACTGAGGCGTTTACCACCTGCGGGCTTGGACGCTGCTCTGGAGAAGAGGAGGCGGCAAGAGAGAAATGTTTTAATAAAAAGTTTAAATAAAATGTTTTCTGCATCCCTGTTTTAGCGTCTTCATTACTGCATTTCATATTTTGAATGATGATTTCTAGTATAATCGGTTTCCTGTTGCAGACGTGAACGTATCAGTGTAAACAGCAATAAAAACAAATGTATAATGTAACGTACTTTAATTCAGTTAAGATATCTTTGCTTATTTAAAAACTGTTTTAGCATAAAAGTATGACATGCAAACACGTATGTTGACGTGATTTTGGATTTTGGAAGAAAAAAAAAGTATATTAACCGAGCGGCGCTGCTAAGCTGGTACGTCACTACCGGTAAGTGCAAAACGTTAGTGCTCAATTTGGATCAGGACTTACCCACGATAGTGTGCACTACAGAAGGTAGTGTTTAGTGCGCACTACACACTACCTTCCAGTGCACTCATGTAAGTGCGCGGTTTGAGACACACTCTGTGACTTTAAGGCATTTCGCCGCATCATCCTCCAGCGCCTTTCTTTTTCTCTCTCTCTCCCTCTCGGCGCCGCCTTTCCTTTTTCCTCGTTGGGAGGAGTCCATCCCGTCGTTTGCTAGCAGTAGCTACACCCCCACACCGTAGCACCAGACACACGTCTCATCCCTCGACACGCGCTGTCTGTGTGGTTGCTACGGACTATTAGGGCGGGTGTTAATTGTAATAAACCAATCGTCTTGCCCTCCTTACATTCTACTGGCCTGAGTGGCCTCTGATTGGCCTGGCCTGTCTCCTGGGCGGGAAGAGAAAGAAAAAGAAAAAAAAAAAAAAAAAAAAAAGAGACGCAGGTCAGCAGGCCAATCCTAGACCGGCGCTCCGGGAATACTCCCGGTTCTCCCTATGGCCAGTCCGGGGCTGTCCTCCGCTGCAGAAGCTAGCTCTAGGGATGTGGAATGTCACCTCCCTGGTGGGGAAGGAGTCTGAGGTGAGGTTGAGCGGTTCTGGCTTGATTTAGTTGCACTCACCTAGAGTCATGGCTTGGGCTCTGGAGCCACTGTCCTCTGTGGCAAGCTGCAAATGAATTGTCCGTACAGGAGTAATAAAGTTTTCTGAATCTGAATCTGAGCTGTAAAATTTTTGGTTGGCACCTAATTTAATCAGTAATTGTCGCAACTGGTCAGAATCTTTAACATTAAGCTATTAAGTATGTGGTATGTCCTGTTCCTGACCATGCCATTCCTGAACTCTAACAAAGAAAAAACGTTTGTTTTATCACAGATATTAAAATAAACTGTTACAGAATGATTTATGTTGTTACCCCATTAACGATAAAACTATTGCTTTCTCAACATCTTGACATAATGATTTTAAACTTTTTTCCAAGCACAACTGTTCTCTGTTGTCAAGCATCTTAAAGACACAAATAAACCTGCAAAGATACATAAAATGATTAAAATATAACAGAAAGTGACTGAAATAAGACATATTTAACCTGTTTCCAGTGAATATTGACTTAAAGAAGACACAAACTGTGACAAAAATTGGATTAAAAGAGGTAAACAAAATATTTCTGAGGGCAAAAACAAAGGTTTGTATGAAGTTGTTCATATAGGTGAATATGTTTAAGAAATGAAGGTGAGGTAGTGATGGATGCGACTCACAGCTCCTCCAGGAAGTGCAGGTTGGATAAAGCTCCGCTGGACATCACGGTCAGATTATTCATACTGAGATCCCTGCAGACACACAGACAGAAAACAGACATTTTATCTTTCTGGATCAGATCTTATCGACACACCTGGAAATCGAATAACAAAAAAAGCTGAACACCACCCAGCATTTACAGTTAAAGACCTGAGATGTAGTTGCACAGCAGCAGAACATAAACATGAATGGGAAATATAAACACAGTTAATGAGTCAGGAATTATTAGCGAACCAGAGAACATCAACTCTGTTCACACAGATGCCATTCAACACACCTCACATGTAAAACATTGCACAGCTGACAGCCCTGCTGGCTTTTCTGGAGACCTTCATACTGACCCTGACCTACAGTCTGAATCAGACGCCACACAGAGAGGAGTTCACGCCTCCTTCAAAGAGCTGCTGAAAACATCGGGTCAACACACACCTGAGTGAGAAACAAGGATGGAAGTTACTGGAAACCAGGACAGAATGAATGAAAACAGCAAGTTTTTCCCTCCTTGATGTCATGGAAGTTAAAGTTTTTACCTTCCTGGTTTCTTGGTTTTACTGAGATTTAGAGTCCCTATTTTTTACACTGAGAAAACGTTTAAAAAGCCATCGTTGTTTCTCATATGCATGTCATCATGACAAAGTCTTTGATTCTGAAGTTGAACTTATAAAAGATTCCAGAATACTTTAGTATCCAGAGGAGTTCACTCAATGACTGCAAGGTGTCCAGATCATCATCCCTCCACCACCGTGCTGGCAGCTGGTATGACGTGTTTGTGCTGGTATGCTGTTTGGTTTTTGTACATTCTGACCAAACATCTCCCCTTCGGTCTGGTCTGTCCAACATCGTTCCAGAGGTCTTGTGGATTTCTTGTGTGTGCTGCCATGTTCCTTTTAGAGAGAAGATACTTTCTCCTGCAACCCTTCCATACAAGCCATACTGGTTCAGTCTTTTTGTAACTGGACTGGCAGGAACATTATCATTTACATGCTGACTGAGGCCTGGAGAGTCTGAGATGTGGCTCTTGCAGCATCGCAGGGTCTGATCTTGGGCTGAACATGCTGGGATGTTCACTCCTGGAAATATTGGTGGCTGCCTTCAAACTTTCAAACTTGTGAATAATCTTTTTCTCTGCAGAATAAAGGAATAGTTTGTAAATTACCTTATAACCCTTTTCTTCCCCCGAGCATTAGAACCGCTTAGTCTCTGAATATTTTCAAGTCTCTTTTGAAGATCCATCTGTTTGCACCGGCATTCAGCACAAGCTGAGCAGAATTCTGCAGCTCTTGTCTAATAATGTTTAGTTGTTTAAACAATTTCCACTTTTATTGAGTATTTTTATTCTGTGTATTTCAGAGTCAGTATTGCTAAATACTATGCTTAAATGTGCTTTATAAATAAACTTCACATTGACATTCTCAGACTGACACACAGACCTTTGAGACCGATATTAAAATTCTCCTCCTAACCTTCAAGTTTTCTTTAGGTGACAAATTAAAAACTGTGCAATAAAAAATATGAAGTACTGTGCTAGTCTAGTAGCAGGTTTACCACCAGGGTCTGTTTGTCTTAGAGAAATGTATTATTATATCTTAATATATGATAAAAACTTGTAAATGTGATGAAGGGCAGATGTACATTTTTCTTCTTTCTGCTTCTTTTTATTATTAGTTTATTGACTTTCTGTTGATTTTGTTTTGTGTATTTGACTTTAAATTTAGTCAGTTTGCTGAAAATGAAACAAAGAGAAGCCTAAACCTAAACTTAACCTAAACCTAAACCTATATATAAAAAAATCCATATAAAATGACATCAAAAAGACTCAAAAATAACAGCATGGGTCAAGTTATTTTGAATAAAATAAGTTTAATTGGGTGAAAAATAACTGTAAAACGGAAAACTATCACAGGAAGATGTTGAGTGAGTAAAATAAATATTTTTTTAAGAAAAAGAGTGAAATAAAATCAATTCAAAAAACCAGGCAAAAATTTATGAAAAAGGAATGAAAATTACTACAAAATACATAAAATAAGAAGGAGGGAGAGACCGTAAAGAGCGACGATGCAGGACGGGTGGAGGCCGTTTACGTTATCTCCTCTCTGACGTACTGACAACAGAAAAACCTTTTGAACGTTGTGTTTTGAGGGGTGTTGTGAATATTTTGGTCACTAACAGAACTTTGAGTCAAAACAAGCTGACATCATGTTTGTCTGCAGAGACACGGACACAGTTTGCTTTAAGTTGTGTTTGTGTGCAGCCATGTTGCTCTTCCTTCTCCTTTTCTTTCCTTATCTGACCATCTACTTCCCGCTCTGTGTGTGATCATATCGGCAGGTAGCGTCTCTCCACTCCGGAGGCCTGAAAGGAGACGGAGACAGACTGTCTCTGTCTCCGACACTCTGAGGGTGTGTCCCAGGTTGAATATACCAGTTGTTAAGAAACTTTCTCAACACTCCATAAAGCCTGTTAATGTGTGTGAGTGCAGCTTTACGACACCGTCCACAGGTAGTCCAGTCGCACACAAACACACACACACACACACACACACAGAGGGTTTGTTTGGTCTTGTTTTAGCAGAATCTGTGCAGACCAACAGAGTTACGGCTGGTTGGTTTTTACTGCAGCTCACAACAACACACTGTGCATGAAAGCAGATTTCATTCATTCATTAGCTAACACTCATAAATACACCGTTGCAGTGTGTTGCCAGACATAGAGTTGTTCATTAGCCAGACTGAGGCCTATGCAATGTAAATGTGCTCCTATACTGTATATCAACATAAACATTTACCATTAAAACCATCTTTTACACAAATGACTGTTTGTGTTTCTTCGTGGTTTCAAAGTTGATTTATGTGGAGGAGAATCGGAGTTTAAAGGTTTTTATTGGAGGCAAACACGCTGCTGGAAGATGAACGAGCACTTTATTATACATTTGTAGGTTTAAAAGTAATTCCTGCAGCTCCGACACACACACAGACACTGTCTGTGGTTAATATGAGTTTTAACTAAACATTAACACACACATCGGTTGTGTTTTTGAGGTCATTTAACACCTGCAGCGTCATTACCTCCCGAATAAGAACGTATGTCTTCATTCAGGGAAAGTTTAGACACGCTTAACGCTCCTTGATGGTCTTGTTGGAAAGTTTTCTTTGGAACATTTTATGGAAATATTTGCTAGAGTACCTCAGCAAAAACCACATATTTGCTCGATAAACTACTGGCATTCAGCAGTCACCGTGATGGACCGTTTCTGTAGTTTCTTCAAGGACATCCTGCTACATCTGTGTAATTATTATCGGACTGACCGGCTGCACTCGGATCACAGGGAATGTCCCCGGCTAAATGAACCAAAGGGAGCAGCTGATAATGGTGCAGAGCCACCAGGCTCTTCTTCGTCTGACAGCATCATTTAAACCACAGGGTCACAATCCTGCAGGTTTTCAATGTGTCCCTGCTCCAACACACCTGACTCAAATGACTGAGTCAATGTATAGAACGTCATAGGCTGCTGGATCCATTGAATTTGAGTCAGGTGTGTTGGAGCAGAGAAACACTGAAAACCTGCAGGACTGCAGCCCTTGAGGACCGACTTTGGAAACCCCTGATTCATACAGTCTAGCTCAGCAAACATTTGTGCTTTGTTTTGGAAGGGTTTCAAACTTTAAAGTTCCCGATCATTCCTTAAACAATCCCAGATAGATCTCTAAAAGTACCACAATAACAGCTGATGGTCAAACTGGAGTTTTTAACATTCAGCCAAAGTCAGGAAAACTTCCCTGAAGGTTTACTAAAACCTAGAAAACCTCAGGAAAGTTCACTAAATATTATTACTATTCCTAATTAAACTTCTGAGACTTATTCAGTGAAATTTTAATTAAAAAAAAAATAATATTTAAACTTTTAGAACTACAACGTTTTTTTCATTATTTTTCCTGGTAGTTGACATTTTGTGGTAACTGTGTGATTAAAGGGGTTGTATAAAATTAATTTGTCATCATCCACTATTTAATAACTATATTACAAATGGAAATTTCCTACAACTATAACAGAAGCTCATTTCTGTTATTAAAAACTTTAATATTATGGAAACAAGCAAGAAGAAGATTCTGAGGCCATAAAATCAAACTGCATTAAAGCTTTTTTTTTTTTAGACAGCAAATATTTTTAAAATAGGAAAAGAAACCAACCATTTCATTACTGAATAAACTCAAGAATTTACAAATAAACAAAAAAGACTTAACCCTAGCCATAAAAATATGGGGCACTGTAAAAAGTAAATAAAAAAGAAAATAAAAGCACAAAATATGTGAAACATTTTACTATTTCATTTAAAATGCCAAGCATCTTCATTTCAACGGCAGCGGCATGTTGTAAATATGTGATGGAGGCCAAAAACAGTTTGGACAAAACAGAAAAAACTGCAGGAACATGTATCAACCCTTGTGTAGAAAAGAAGTACCTTAAAAAAAAGAGAGAGAAAAAGCACCTAAGAGAGGCAGAGTCTCTCAGAAGTGAAACTGGACTGAGATTTAACAATCAGCATGAAAAAACTATCTAGAAATTGTGGACTAATTTCAGAATAATGTTGTTGTTAAAAATTTGAAACTTCCATCATATACACAACATAATATCTACAGATTCAGATAATCTTAAGAAATCCCTGTGTGCTGGGGACACAGCAGACAGTATTTGATTTGGGTGATATTGGGGCCCTCAGGCAGCCATGCATTAAAACCAGACATGATTCTCTACTGGAAACCACTGCATATGTTCAGGAAGACTTCCAGAAACCACTGTCTGTGAACACAGTTCACCCTGAAATCCACTAATGCAGGTTAAAGCTCCATCATGCAGAGAAGAAGCCAGATGTGAACAGGATCCAGAACCAGCGCCGTCTTCTCTGGATCAAAGCCCATTTAAAATGGTCTGAGGCAAAGTGGAAACCTGGATGAAGATGTGAACTAGTTTGTGGAAAGCATGGACGGCGTGTCCTGCAGACTAAAGAGGAGAGGGAGCATCCAGCTTGTTATCAGTGGACAGGTGAAAAGCTGCATCTCTGATGGGATGGGGCTGCATTAGTGCCTATGGCGTGGGCAGCTTCCACATCTGTGAAGCTCCATCAATGCTGAAAAGTACATGGAGGTTTTAGAGCAACATCTGCTCCCATCCAGACAACGTCTCTTTCAGGGAAGGCCTTGCAGATTTCAGCAAGACGATGCTGAACCACATCCTGCTTCCATCACAGCAGCATGGCTTCACAGGAGAAGAGTCCGGCTGCTGAACTGGCCTGCCTGCAGTCCAGACCTTTCACCAGTACACAACATCTGTGTAACAATAAATATGAAATATTAGACTCCGATTAAAAAGTAAGTACTGTTTTTCATGATATTGTAAAACTGAGCGTACAATGGCGTTTGGAAGAGGATCTTACCCTGATAACGAGCCTCTGATTAATTATTTAACCCTGATTCTGAGGCATTCATTTATTTAGTTTTTGGATCTTGTTTGACACAGTTTGAGCTGTGAGAGCTGATGCTTGGTGTGTTTTTCAGGATAAAGAGCCTCGATGAAGAAGGGGAACAGAAGGATGAAAGAGAAGACGCATACATTAACCATGTTGTGTGTTTTTCCCTCTTGAATTTGAGGCAGCTTTGTACGAGTTGTGTCTTTTTTCTGTCGCTTCCAGCTCAACCTGATGGATATCAGGCAATTATTCAAATGTCGGCAGGCTGCAGAAAGACAAACTCTGGAGAAAGAAAGAAAAGAGAGCTGTGTAGTTTAGAGGCGTTGTGTGACAGCGAGGCCTCTCCTTGTTTTTGTCCTCTTTCTCTCTGCCTTTCTTTCAATCTTTCGGGAGGGGTGGGTCAGTGGGGGTCCCCGGGCGGGTGAACGTAGGGGGGTTTATACCCTGTCTGTCCAATCAGCTCTGTCAGATCTGCTCGTCTGAAGGAAACCTGAAGCCACAGAGGCTGGTGGGAACTCTCGGTTACAAACCAGAAAATAACTCGTCTTAAATCACCACAACTCAGGACATAAAATGTTTATCTGATTATCAAGACCTCAGTTTTAGCCCATAATGTTACAACAGGCTTAAAACCTAAAAAGGCAGAGTAAAAAGTGGAAGCCAAGATTCAGATGATATCACATGAAGAGATGTCAAAATGTTTGAGATGGATTAGAGAAGAGAGAAAAAGGCCATTTCTGGCTAATAAATGATGTAAAGACAGAAAAATTAGTTGAATCTTCATTTTTTTTCAGAAGTCTTTAAATGAAATATTTGTGATGATCAGATCTGTCGGGAAAAATAACCAAATATCTGTAAATGTAGATGTTTATGGAGTTAATTTGATTTTCCACTCAATATTCAAAAAAATCCAAGCTTTCCGTTTTTTCTGTCTGTGTTTACATTTGAATTCCCTACAGCACTAAATAACTTTTATGACTGTTGTTTTTTGCGGTGGTGTCGGACTAAAAACTGCAAGTTAAAATGCAACCAGAGCAGAAAAATGAGTTCAGATGATTTAAAATGGCCAAAAATCAAGATCAGGAGATGTTCGGTTTCGTTCTACATCAAAATAAAATCTCATCTCTAATAAAATGCTTTTGTTCTGCCACCAGGGGGCAGTGTAAACGTAAGCGTGAGGTTCCAGTCACACACACTCAGAGCGCATTCACACCAGCCTTTTTGATTCCAATCCTAGTCCGTTTGCTCGGAAAGTCGCTTCGTTTTGGGAATTGTCGATGAGCAAACGAACTGATTCATATCAAAGAAGAATCAAAGGTCTGCCTACAAACACACACCTCAGTCCACTTCACGTGGCCCAAACACAGGAAGCAGACTACAAAACGAAGATCGTCGTGGGTTCAGGGCACGTCATTGTTTGTAAACACCATGTTACTGAAAAAAAGTAACTAAGTAGGTAGTAAGTAGCTGTTAATTACACACACCAAAGTAAGTTTTATACTGTACACACACACACACATATAATATATATATTATATGTATATATATATTATATGTGTGTGTGTGTATATATATATATACACACACACACACACACATGTTATTATATATTATGATGAGCCCTCCATGTCTAGTGAAGTTGCGCGTGTGTGTGGGTAGGGGCATACCGGTTACCAAGGAAACAGGGCTGTGAACACTAATTCCTGAAATAAAGGACATGTTTTTTAATAATTATTTTATTTATTATACTTTATTAATCCCAGCTGGGAAAAATTCTTCTCTGCGTTTTACCCATCCTAGTTAAACCAGGATCAGTGGGCCAGGCCAGATCCCAGCACCCAGGGACCACTTCGAGGTTAAGGGTCTTGCTCTATTAATTTAGCTTCCAGTCTTTTAAATCAGCCCACATTGTGCACGTTAAAAGCGTTACGATCATTTAAAATCTGCCCATCATGTAGACACAAGCGATCGGATCACTAGCGAATATGTAAACATGTCAGAGATTCTAATCACATGGATTTAAATGACATAGAAGAAATATTTGTCCATGTAAAAGGTGTCAAATCCAGCAACTTAAGACCAATATGAAGACTAAAATGACAGATTTTGCTTTAATTTCACCCATCTGTCTGCAACCTGCCGAGGAAAACACATGGATGAGTTGCTTTAAATAAATCTCCTGTCCTCCGCAGAGTCCAGCCCTGTTTAGTTTGTCCTCACAGCTGAGGGACTGAAACTGATCAATGATGGTGTTTTTTCAGCTGGAAGTTGAAAAAAATTAGCCGCAGGCTTGAGGCTACTTCAGTATCACTCCCCATTGTCTGCCTGACCTCTCTCACAACCTCACAGGAAGACAGGTTTACCTGTCTGTGATGTCATGTTCGAAATACCTGAGTGACTTTGTGCTGGACCATGGTGTCTAAAAGCTTAGAGGCCATCCAAACATCCAGGATGGACTTCCTGTCCTGCGAGGCGGTGAGAGAGGTCAGACACACACCTGGAAGGTCACCTGTCTTTTGTCTGCTGCAGACTCATGTCAGAGTTTTTTTTACTGTGAAGAGTCAATAGCCAAGGAGGTAAATGAAGCAAAACTAAATGGTCAGGGCTCAGGAAGTCCAATATGGCTGCCAGAGGGGGGCGTGGCCTCTGAATCCTTCATTTGCACATCAGTTCATTCATCACATTGAGGCTGAAGGCATTCCTGTGCTGCTGCTGTCAGTCAGAGGCAGAATGGAGACGTACAGGCCCATTCATGCTTCAGGCAGCGCTGCTTAGGCATGCAGCGAGTGTTCACGCACACACAGGAGATGCTGAAGTCTGATGTTGGCTGCTCTGAGATCAGTTCATGTCCTATAAAAGTTGCTACAACAAAGCTGAAGCAGCGGATGATGAGAGGATGGATTGTTTGCTTCATTGTGGACGAAAAGTCTGACTTCTGGTTGGGATGAAGAATGGTGGCCTGCTGGATGTTTTTCTGCTTCTTAGTGATTTAAGTGTGAAGACAGAAAAAAAATCACAAACCCTGAGAAGCCATCTGTCAGCACGTCACCTTGCTCAGACCTCAGTGTAAACAGAGCTGCAGGAGACCTGACGAGGAGGCTAAATAAACTCGTTTCTGTAAACTATAAGGTTTGGAAGCAGCTTGCTTATTGCAGAATTAACAGACAAAAGAAGCCAAAAAGCTTTATGTTTTGTCTCGCCAACTCCTTCTCATTAGTTAATATTCATCTATTTGTACATCTCAGACCTGCAGCACGTTCCTAACAAAGCTGGGACAGGAAACATTTCCCACTCTGCTTTGTTTCCATTCCTTACCACAAACATGTCAAGGCATTCTGGCATCAAGTGAGGGAGAGTTTCAGTCCTGTAAACATGTCTGAGGGGACAGGTAGGCCAGTCTAATGCTCCATTTCTTCCAGCAAGGATCTGGAATACTGAGCACCATCCAGGTTTCCACTGTGTGATGATCCATCCAAGATGCCTCCGAGTCCAGAGAAGAGGACACTGCCTCTGGAACTCAGGACCAGGTTAACATGCAGCTTCTTCTCTCCTCAGTTAAGTCTGAAGTGACATCTGTAAATGTAATTCTATATTGTAGAGCTTGATGAAGGTTACCATGGTAATCCTTGTTCATGTGGTTCTATCAGCTGGTGATGGTTCTGGATGCAGTCATATACATCCAACTGTCCAGCAAAAAATATTTATATGTTAAATCAGCCGAAGTTTCACTTGTAAAAAACTTTCACTGTGCTGCAGGAAGAAATCTTAATAATAACAAAAACTATGTGAAGCCCCAAAACCCAACATCCTGTTTTCCTTCTGTTAACACGCGTCGCTGAAACTCTGCTAAAAACTACATCTGCCTCCAAACCCAACCACACAACAGCCGATTAATATCTAATTTATTCGTTAAAAGAAAAAAAGTGCATTCCTGCATCTCCTGGAACATCTTGGCTCCTGCAGAAGAAGCAGAAACTAATTTTAAAAAGCACAAACCCTAAAACCCACACACAGAAACTCCTTGATGTTTGCTTGGATTCGATTCCTGATTGGAGCTTTAATAACGACACAAAGAGCCTTTGATCGGCTGTCGCTCTTTCTCTCTCTCTGTGTGTGTGTGTGTGTGTGTGTGTGTGTGTGTGTGTGTGTGTGTGTGTGTGTGTGTGTGTGTCCATCTGCCAGTCACACATACACACTGCAGCTCTGAATAGAAGTGAGTTTTCTTTAATGAGAGTGAAATTTAAATCCTGGACATTGTGCTGCTTTCAGACTGCAGCCAAAAGCAGGTTTTCCTTCTATACAAACACACACACAAACACACACACACACACACACACACACACACACACACACACACACACACACATTATACAATGATGTAATGCTTGTGCCGGAGCTGAGACACGTCTTGAATTAAAGCCAGTCACCTGCTGTGGGATGAAATGGATTTAAATTAAATTTATTGTCTTGTTTAAACAGGAGTAGAAGCAAAAGTAGAAACACTAAAACTTTATTTAAACTGTTGTCAAAGGGCCACAGCAGCCTGTGGAGCCTCCTTCAGAGCCCACAAAATCCCATCCTGAGGACATCTGACACCTTGGAAACTCATTACAGCGCTTCGGGAAACCCTAACCCCAACACTTAAGGACCACTCAAGACCTCAAATATCTTTCAGAACCGCCGACGCTTCTTAAGTGTACACAGAAGATTTTCAGGCTTCCTGAAACTTCACGAGGGTCACTGCAAACCACTTTAACTTTAATATTTCGATGCTTGACATCAAGCTCTGCACAAGTCTGAAACATCTAAAACCTGCAGGACGCCGGCCCTACAGGACCAGGTTTGATGCCTGGACTAAACTGCATCCATCACTTCTCTTTCTAAACTCGTAGAAACGTCTAAAGAATCTTCAAGAATGAGACCTGAGACTTTACAAAAGGCCACCAGAACATTCTTCTGGCTCCAGGAACCAGCTGAAGTACTTCTAAAATTTATCTTAACTTTCAAGAACTTCAAAATGCTAAAACAGGACACTGGAATCTTGAAATCCTTCAAGCATTCAGATTTGACTGAAACCTTCTTTATGACAATGCAGAGAACATTTTGAAATACCTCCAAAACTTTGTAAATGAGCCCAAAAACCTGTTTAAATCTCTAAACATCCTTAAATTCTGGAGTTTTTCTTAATTAACTACATTTTTCCAAGAACCTAAAGATGACAAGAAACTTCATGACGACAATTTGAAGCTCTTCTAAAAGCCCCGAACAGCCAAACTAACTAATAAACTAATAAAAAGTGAGCATCATCCAGACTCACAGGAATCTCTACAGTCTTTAAACTTCATTAGGATTAAATAAGAATCTTAAAATCTTGAATTTTTCTTAACTAACAAACTTGGACGCCTTCATCAAGAACCACAGGAATCATGTAAATGACCTCAAAAACGTCTTAAAGAAACTTCTCACAGCTCGAGGTTCTCTGAAGCTTCCACAGGAACGATCTTCCAGTAGCGAGCTGGCGCCAGTCCAGCCGGCTGGGCTGCAACACTTTTTCTTCCACTTTGCTTGTTTTTGTTCTTGGTTTAGTTATGCACTCCAACAACCGCATTTATTCATCACAGGCAAACAAAACTCCAACTTCCTCATGTCTGAAAGAGCTGGAATTCTGAACAATGATTCTTTCCTAAAACTAAATCGATTGATGAAACTTAAGATCAGTTGGAATTTGAAGCTTAATTAACCACTACAACATAATTAATAATCCATACATTTCATTAAAAACTTTGTTGGTGGAGCTAACAGAACCACTTGAAGTGAACTGGTCTCACCATGAACTGATTCGGGGTCCTTAAAGTCTCAAGAACTTCGGAGGAAATCTTTGATCCTCTTCAACAATGCTTGGATAAAAATGGAAAAAGGGCTTTACTTGCTGATTTTAACATCATTTTCAACTTCATTGCTATTTTATTGTATCTGATTTTATTCTGTTTGGGGTTTTTAAATTTCTCCATGTTCTTCCACACACACCTATGCATATTTTATATGGTCTTATTTATTATGCGTATTCCTTTTTATCTGGCTGATTTGTACATTCTGTTAATTGATTTGCATGCTTGGTTGTTTTCCTTAACTCTTGCTGCTACAACACCTAATTTCCCTGTCTGAGATCACTAAAATAATTTAATAGGAAGCAGACTAGAATTTCTAAAATGACAAACGCATAAAGAAAATATGTCCTGATTAATTGTCCATTATGACTACATACAGTACCATGAATGATCCCTTCGGGCCACTTTAACTAATCGCCTGCAGGAAATGGGCAAAAATGCTGGAATATCAAAGTCTGTAGAAACTGTAGAACTTGTACATCTGCAGGGAACTTAGAATTTAATAGATATCCTTGAAAAATTAACCAAGGACGTTGAAGAAATCCTGGAATTTAAAGCTTTTTAAGAAGAATGTTTCAAGTAATCTTTTTAATCTCTTCAAGAACCTCTTCGTACTCTTGAGAAAAGCTTCTGTGGACCGAACCAAACGTCTCCAAGAGCACCTGAACCTGAACAACCACTTAAGAATGAAAAAGCACTTGTAGTTCCCTTCAGAAGGATAATCTTTGAACCTCTCATCCCAGATGTTGTAAAAATACTGGAACATTTGTAAAACCTGGACACTTAAACATTAGGAATTACTGGCACATCTAAAATTGTCTTTAAAAATACACACACGAACATTTAAACCCCTTTTGTGGTGATTTTAGGTGTAAATGATCATTTTAGGCCACTTTAACCGCCAAAACTACGTGACATGCGCGAGACATAAACAGAGGCAGAGCTGACAGGTGCTCCGATTCTCACTACTACGTAACATCTGTGCACGCGCACGCATGCATGCGTGCAGACACAGAATATCTGAATAACTTAGCACAGACTGAGAGCAACAGGTTGGTGAAACTGAATAGAAGAGGCGCGTGAGCCCTCGGTGTTAACTTACAGGTAGGATGTGAAGACGCTCAGGTTGCTCGGTATCTCCCGGAGCCCCAGGTCCGAGCAGTCCACCCTGTGCAGCAGCCCGTCCACCTCGCACCGGCAGCGGCTGGGGCAGGTGGTCCGCCCCGCTGCTCTGTCCCCGTCCGCGGAGCTCTCCGCCCGGACGAGCGCGGAGCTGTTCACCGCAGCTGCAGCCCTCTGCAAGCCGGCGATCGAGCTCTCGCTTGCGGCCAAGTAGTTGTGCATCTCCACCCCAGCCGCGGAGCTCCTTAATCCGGCCGAGAGGACTGCAAACGCCGCCAGCACTGCCACAAACCCCCGCATGTTCTGCACGGGTTCTCCCTGGAGGGTGAAAGTTTCAGGTCCAGCTGCAGCCCACTCAGAGATGGCGATCAGTGGGAAATAAAACTGCAGCCGCTGGACTGGATCACGCACAATTCCCCCTGATCCGGACTGGAAGGAAGACTTCAGAGCTTCATAAAAGCGCAGGTTGTCTGAGCTCAAGTCTGCTGTTGGTTGCTTTCCAGGCTGCACGCGTGGAGCTGCAGAGCGCGTGTGAAAGTGTGTGTGTGTGCTAGAGTCCCTCCACTCACACTACAGCAGCGTGTAAACCCCGTCCACTTATATACTGCCTGTATGCAGGAGAGCAAACGTTTTGGGAGCTTTTATGTCACATTTGATCGGAAAGTGATTGATTTCACGTCACATATCGATCCGCGTGGGTTTTATGCAGCTGGTTTCCATCAGTAAAACTTTCTTTTCATGACGTTTAAACTTGATAAAACTCAGCCATCCTTCACAAAGTTAACATGATTTTATTTTCACGGATTTTGGCAGAATTAACCCCTGATGAACCAGAGGGGACGAACGTTACACACATCCTGAGATCAAACTGGTTTTGCTCATATTTAAATACCTTTATAAAGAAATTATGTCAACAATAATAATCAGATTTTTTTATTATTATTATTTAATTATCATACCTGTTCATTTTACATATTTTCTGTTTTTTTAAAGGTTTTAACCAAAATTATAACCCATTTCTTTCTTTCATGTTTTATTCATGTATTTTCATTTTCTGAGTGAAAAGTTATTGAAAATTCATGGATTACTTTTATTTTCCATAATAGGAAGATAAATTGTTAAACACAAAATGATCGACTAATTTAATTATAATTATAATGATGATAATTAAGTAATAAAATTCGTAGTTCTGATCACCATTAAAAAAAACAACAAAATTATTGTTGTTTTATCAAAACAGTCATTTTGTTTTAACCAGTTCTTAAAATGAAGGACATAAATTACCTATATTTATTTAACAAACACAGATAAAGATTAAATATAAAAGCACTGTGAGAAAAATTAAGCCCACGGTGACGGTTCCACAGGAAATACGAGAATCAGTAGCAGCTCATCATCAGTTCGTTGCATTTTTAACACAGTGCCAAGGAGGAAAGACATCAGCAATGATCTTAGAAGCCGATGTCAATCTGTGAAGGGTTATAAGGTCATTACTGTCTGGAGTCCGTCGTTCTACTGAGAGAAAGGTTGTTCACAAGCGGAAAATATTCAGGACGGCTGTCAGTCCTCCCGGGAGTGGATGTCCCAGCAAGTTCAAATCACCAGATCCACATCTCAGACTCTCCAGGCCTCGGTCAGCAGGTTAAGTGTTAAAGTTCATGACAGAAAAAGACTGAACCAGTATGGTTTGCATGGAAGAGTTGCAGGAGAAAAAAGAGCATGGCAGCTCGGCTCAGGTTGGCAAAGCTTCTGAACAAACCACAAGAACTCTGGAACAAGGTCCTCTGGACAGACCAGACCAAGGTGGACGTGTTTGGTCAGACCAGCTATCAAGCACGGGGGTGGCAGGATGATGATCTGGACCTGGACACCTTGCAGTCATTGGGTGTGTGAAAAATTGTGTCCATCTTCTGACTTTTGGGTTATTATTGTCATGATCTGTAGGTTCTGATTTAGGTTTTCGTAGTCCGGTTTAGTTCTGTTTCTTGTTCACCTGGTTTGATTTGTTCCTTTACTTCACCTGTTCCTCACCTGTGTAAAAATACCGCTTGGTTTCCTTTTCACCTTGCCAGTCCGTTGTAGTCTTCACGTCATGTTACTGTGGTTTCTCCACTAGTTTGTTTTCAGTTGATGTTATAAAAACCTTTAACTCCTGCAGCGGTCTGCCTCGTCACGCCTGGGTCCACACCTTCCACGCCACGCAACCCTGACAACTATCTCACATTTTCACAATAAACAAACAGCTTTTAAGCAGATGCCTACTCTTTGTGTTGGTTTAACTTGACGGCACTCTGGCTGGTTTGTGTCCTTTTCCATCCTGATGGGTTTTGTGCAGTTTGTGTTGTGGTTGTTTTCCTTTCATGGAGCTTTCTCTGGCATCGCTTTGTGCACAGTTTGCCTTCTTGTTGCAGTTTTATGTCTTTTTATTGCAGTTTTCCAGCTGTTTGGGCTTATTACTCTTTGCAGGTTGTTGTTTTTTGGCTCTTTACAGTCTGTTACTCTACTTTGTTGATGTAAAACTTTCATTGTGAGACATTTTGAATGTTGGCACCAGTTTTGTGTTGCATTTTTAGTATCTCATCATGGTTTATATATTTGTAGAAACTTTGCATTTCTTCTTACTGCTTAACCTTTTCCTTATTGTTCTGCATTTGTAATCAGCCAGTAACTCGTATATGTAATACATTTCCGTGTGTACAGTGTGTTCTTTGTAGCACATGTAAACCTTGTTTATAGATGACCAAAATAAATTATGCTACCTGAAGTCAAATTAAACAAAATGGTCCTTCCTCTGGCGCCCCCTGGTGATCCAGCTGCAACTTAACTTAAAACTGAGCAGATGTCCTCACAAGCTGTGAAACTCTGAGACTCTGGTCCTCATAAAGAGTGAAAACCAGAAACAGAGTCCAGGTTAATGATTACACTGCAGACTTCCTGTGGGACTTCATGGAAATAAGACACTGTGTTTTTATATTATAGAGATGTGTGTTGAGGGGCGGAGCGAAGATGAGATATGGTGATGGTTATCTCACACGCGCGCACACACACACACACACACACGGAGGCAGTGATGCAACATGTCTGTGTAAAACCAGGACAAATATCTGCCTCTGTGTTTATTTAAAGAAAGAGCTCAACATAAGTCGTCTTTCTTTGTGTGTTTTTTGGATTTTATGAAAAAAAAGAAAAGTTTTAAAGCTGCTGCAGGTGAGACCTGAGTGACGAGTTCCAGTTAAAGCAACAACTAAATGAGATCAAGTTAAAAAACAACTAAAGTAAACATGGAGGTGAATGAGCTACGTCTCCTTTAGCTCCATGTGATGGATCAAATAAATACTGTGGTGAATTAAGTGGCTGCAAATCCAAGGGTCAGGGTCCTCCTAAGGGACACCGAATGATCCAGAAGGGTCGTGAGATGTGGAGTCAAACAGAGCAGCAAAACACTGAAACTAAAAGCAGCTATAAACACTGTTTGAGTCTTTTTCAGATTGTTTCATGTCTTTTTTAACCCACTGTTCTTCTTCTTCTTCTTCTATAATTTTGTTTGTGTTTTGTGAATATTTGCACGTGTGCTAATCATTGATTTTCATCTCTTTTGGACATTTGGTCATATTCTTTCTTTCATCTTTCTTTTGTTTTCTCTGTCTTTGCATCTCTTTTTGATCTTGTTTCTGGTCATCACTCCTCAAAATTCTGCTATGATTGTAAAATGACACTAAATATCCTGAACTGAATTGAATTTTGTGTCATTCCATTTTTATTTTGTATCTAATTGCAGTAATTTTATGTCTGTTTATGTTTTTCTCATTAGTTTGGATATTTAGTCATTTAAAGAACTATATAATCTTTTTGTCTCTTTGTTGTTATTTCTGTTTTGAAAAAGAGAACAAATAACCCACCTCAAGACTGCAAATGAATCTTTGCAGGTGAGTAAAAATATTCAGTTACTTTGAACCACTCTGCTGAGCCAAACTTTCTTGTTTCATACTTAAACAATAGTAAGAAATACAGACAGATCTACAAAAAAAAAAAACTATTGGAAAGCACCATAAAACTAAAATAACAATAATAATAACAATAAAATAAAATCTTAGTTAGATTATTGAATTAAACTGGTTCAGCTTAAAGTAACCCACTGTTGAAAAATACAGAATTGTGCGACATAAACATCATCATCATTATTTGACGCGCGTTTCCTTAAATGGGTTTATTTCCGATACGACAGCGACCTCCGGTGGCCAAATTGTTGTATTGCAACCACAGAAAAATAAAAACAATAAAAGAAAAATAAGAAAGATACCAGCAGGAATTTTATGTTTCCAGGAGTTTCTGATCCAAATATTCTTAAAGAAGCCAGATTAAATGTACATCCAAGTCTTTAAATGTAATTCAAAGTTTAGAGATGATATAAAAAGTACAAGAATGACCTTCTGTGATACAGAGATTAAAACAGATAACAATCCAGATTCACATTTTATTAGAACAAAGTTCACCATGAAGCATCCTGGCATGTCATAAAGAGAAGAGCATGAAGGCTTTTTATTTCTTTTCTTACTTCACACGTTGCATGTTCTGTTTGTCTGAGATTTCTGTTTTTGTATCTTTATCATTCCATAAATTTAATGTTAGGTAATTACTTTCTTAGGCCATAAAAAGTGAATAAATGCCCTTTTTATTTCAAATGGTCATTTTTGCTCTTTTCTTTTTGCAACTTGGGTTAATTTTTGCTCAGATGTTTACAATATGATAATTTGTTCTTCCAAATGGTAACTGTTCACATTACAATTTAGATGTTTTTGTTGTTGTTTGTCTAAAAATGTTATTGTGAAATTTTAAAATCAGAATCTATACTACAAAAAAATAATGTTCAAAACGGACAAGATTCTTGTTTTTAATAGTAATAGGCTGGGTTTCCCACCTTTAACGCAAAATCTAAAAGAATTAAAGGAAAAATTGGAGTGTCACAAAAATCTGAAAATAAACACAAGGAAATACAAAAAAGGTGTGCAGAGAAATGAAACGAGAAAAAAAGACAATGTTACTGATTAATAAGGAACTACAAATACAAATATCAATTTTTTATCAATTTTCATTCACTTAAATATTTATCTAATTATATAATTTAGATTTAGACAGAAATAAATAAGAAACATATATGAATTTATTATTTTGTTATTTAATAAAAACAAATAAGTATTGTCCATTCATTTTGTTTCTCTCCTTTTAATCTAAAAATGTACTCGTTTTATTAGTTGTGTTTGCCTTTAATGGTCCGGAGAAGAGACGAGGGTGCAGATTAATTAGTATATTTCTACGTCGGTGGAAAATTCCTGGTATTGCATTCATTCACACGCGCTGGTCTTCACTTCCGCGCACTTTTTCGTGAGAAACGCGACTTACCTTTTTCCATCCTGTTTGTTGCTCGATGAGCCAACGTGAGAAACTCCAGCGGCGCTGACGTAACACGTCATGTGACGCTGCAGAGACGAGTCCTCAGTAAAGACGTCTCACTCTGCTGCAACTTCTGAATGCCGTTTTCAGACAATCCCAATGGAAGGCAAGACAAAGTACATTAAATGCAAACTTTTAAAAGAAATCAAATCAATCAATTAAAGACTAAAAGGGCTAAATTTGAATAAGAGAGAATTCAATAAATAAAAGCTACAGAGTGAGGAATAAAGAGCTATTTTGATAAAAGGCAGCAAAGAAAGTTTCTAAACTTGATTTAAAGCAGCTGAGCGTTTCAGCAGACCTGCAGTTTTCTGGGAGTTTGTTCCACATCTAAGGAAGATAATCCTCCATGTTTAGTTCTGACTCTGGGAACAGAAAGTAGACCTGACCCTGATGACCTGAGGGATCTGGTTGATTTTTAACGAACCGGAAAATCCTGAATGAATTCTGGTCCTAAACCATTCAGGTCTTTGTATACTAGCAGCAGGATTTTGAAGTCAGTTCTGTGACAGACAGGAAGCCAGTTCAAAGAACTGAGGACTGGAGTTCTAGGATCCACTTTCCTGGTCTTAGTGTTTTGATCGGACTACAGTCTCTTTGTAAGATGGTTATGAAGAGTTGTGTGTCATCAACATCATGATATCAAATTTAGTTGTTTTTCATAATTTCAGTGAGTGGGAGCACATTGATGCTGTGGTTAAAAAATACATAATTTATGTTTCTAACGTTATACTTTGAACATCTTACTCTAATCCACAAGTAAAAACAGTGTGATAATTGTGTGAGTATTTTTCCAAATTTTAATGTATTTAAATTTTTTCTATAATTTTTAAAATAATTGTAATATAAGTATTTAGTGGTCACCAATTCTGTTCATAACTTTTATGGACAGAATTTCTAGGTGCAGCTGAGGTGTTGAGGGGATCCGGTTCGGTGACCTCAGGATTGAGTCTCTGCTCTTTGCAGATGATGTGGTTCTGTTGGCTTCATCGGGCCGTGATCTTCAGTTCTCTCGCAGCCGAGTTTGAAGCGGCTGGGATGAGAATCAGCATCTCCAATCCGAGACCATGATCCTCAGTCGGAAAAGGGTGGCGTGTTTTCTCCAGGTCGGGAATGAGGTCCTGCCCTAAATAGGGTAATTCAAGTATCTCGGGGTCTTGTTCATGAGTGAAGGAAGGATGGAGCAAGAGATCAACAGGCGGATGGCTGCGCGTCTGCAGTGATGCATACTGACTGAAAGAATGAAATGGAGAATACAAGCGGCCGAAATGAGTTTTCTCCGCAGGGTGGCCGGGATCTCCCTTAGAGATAGGGTGTGTAGCTCGGTGATCCGGGAGGTGATCGCTGCTCCTCCACATCAGGAGGAGCCAGATGAGGTGGCTTGGGCATCTGGTTAGGATGCCTCCTGGACACCTCCCTGGTGAGGTGTTCTGGGCAAGTCCCACCAGGTGGAGGCCCTGGGGAGGAGATGCTGGACAGACTACATCTCTCGGCTGGCCTGGGAACGCTTCAGGATCCCGCCTGGATGAGCTGGTGAATATGGACAGGGAGAGGGAAGTCTATGCTCCCTTGCTTATGCAGCTGCCTCTGCGACCCTGGATAAGTGAAAGAAAACAGATGAATGGATGGGTGGATGGATGGTATTTAGTATGCTAATGCAAGCTAGATATTCAAATTTCTTCATTTAACACATGGACCTTTGAATAAAAAATTCGACTCTTTGTTCATAAATAAAACTCTAAATAATAAACTCTAATAACTTTTTTCACACACGGCTAGTAGATATTTTACTTATACTACTGTGGTCATGCCAAACTTCATGCAATTTCCTTTATCCTTTAGAGATACTGGGCAAAAAAGTAAGTGAGCTGTCGTTTCACAAATACACGATCTTCGGTTGAGCTAGCCGGCTAGATGCTAGCTAAGAGCGACGCCATTAGTTGGGGGAAAGAACGCTTTCGCATCAGGTTGAAACAGGAACTGGCTCGTTGTTTAGACCCATTTCCTCTCTGCTGTGAACAGATATTGATAAGAATCAGGGTCATATGAGCTGTCGAAGTTTTCTTCTCATGATTTTAGCATTTTTTTAAAAGTCGGAAGCCGATGTAAGCTTCACAGGACTTCAGTTCCGACGCGTTTAGCATTAGCCACGCTAGCTTGGAAACGCCTGTTTTGATAAATTTGAGTATTTCTGGAACAAAGTGCAGCCATGGCAACAGCGGGGTCGACCGGCAACAGCAGTAGAACCTACTCGTTCAAGGTGGTGTTACTGGGGGAAGGCTGTGTGGGAAAGACGTCGCTGGTGCTGCGATACTGCGAAAACAAATTCAACGACAAACACATCACAACTCTGCAGGTAAGACAGCCGAAGAGCAGCCGCTGACCCGCGGGGTTCTGACCCGCCTGGCACCGCCGGACGGAGCTGTTTGTTGTGTGTGAGCCGAGCAGGGGTGGGGGCTGCTGTTTGTGTGGGGTGTTTTTGTGGCTGTCACCGATTTGTGGACGCGTGTTTCTCAGCCCAAGCCATCCCGGGAGAGCGGAGTTGTTGTTTTTTAGAGGCGGAGCTGGTCGTCTGATCGGGATGATCCGATGACGGAGGTACCAGGCAGGTGTTGTCCTGGATGTTTACCTTCACACACACCGAGGAACAGATCTGGTTTCACTTCAGGTCCCAGAAGCACTGGCATCCAGAGGAGTGCCTTCCGCGGGGTGCTGGAGTTTGACCCTGACCTCAGCTGACTCACATAAACAAACCTACACTCTCTACTAAAGTCTCCACAACCTTTAGGAATTTATTTATAAATTTTGGTTAAAAAAAAAACTTCCTATGTGTAACTTTAAACAAATTTTAAGAAGATGCATAAGAAGATATTGGTGAATGAGGACCTTGTTCCAGAAGTCTCGCGGTTTGTTCAGATGCAGCTTTGCCAGCCTCAGCCGTGCTGCCACGGTCTCTTTAGAGAGAAGAGGCTTTCTCCTGCAACCTTTCCAGACAAGTCGTACTGGCCCAGTCTTTTTCCAACTGGATTGTCATGAGGTTTAACATGTAACATGCTAGCTGAGGCCTGGAGAATCTGTGATGTAGCTCTTGGGGGTTTTTCTTGAAGTTTCTCTGAGCATTTTACGGTCTGACCTTGGTCCGAACTTGCTGAGAACTTTGGCCACTGCATGGAGTGTTTTTTCTTGCTCTCTGTAAAATAATGGAGTCCACAAAGTCCAGGAACGACCTTATAACCCTCCCCAGACTGATGGGCAGCAACAGTTGCTTCTCTAAGGTCTCTAGGAAGTCTTTCGTCCTTGGCTTTGTGTGGACACACACCTGAATGCTGCAGAAACCGATAAGACGTCTACTTTCATAGAGGTGCTCACAGTGTTGATGATTAATTTATCAGGTGGATTGATTAGCAGCATGTGGGTGCTGCTGAATTCCTGTAGAAGCAGTAAGGCTGGACTTAGTTTTCACACAATGCTTTTATATTTTGATTTAATATTTGTTAAGTAAATATTGACAATATGTCATGTTCATCATATATTTACCTTATTTTATGACGTGGTGTTAGGTTTATAATATGTTAGGAGCTAAAAGTGGCAGCACAGCAGCCTGTTGTAGCAGCAGAAATAAAAACATCGGCTGAGTGTTTGTCTCCTCATGAGCATTGCATATGGCTGGACACGTCGACATAGAAGGCAGGCACAGAAAGAGTGCAGGAAATATCTCCTAGGACACTGTAATCCGTATCTTTGTGTGTTTCAGTGCAGCTTTCTCCTGTCGCTGCTTACCAGAGTTAATTTAATCTGAAAATGTTTTTGATTTTTCAGTAGAATGATTGGTACACACTGGAAAGTGTTGCTGCTGATCATATGTCACAGTTTAATCTGTTTTTGAATGTTTTTTTCAGTTTCATTACGTCAACTTTACTTTCATATGCATCATTGTCCTGGTGGTGAAAGCCTGGAGCTGATGAAGCACTTTCACTGTGCCTGAGTATCCTGTTTCAGTCTGCTGCTCTGACTCGGTTTCCAGTGTTTATCTGCAGCTCAGGTTACATCAACCTTTCTCTGACTGCAGATTTCAGGAAGAAAAAGAGAAGAAAAGACGAGGAATTCAACACAACAGCTGTTATTCAGTAGCCTGATGATTATTTGCATCATTAGTACATTGGTTATTTTGTTTGCCTAGTAAACTGTTTATTACTTGCATCTTTCTTAGATGAAATGTTTCTTTGTTCAGCCATGAGCCTAAAATGTCTTAAATCCCAATAAGATGAGACCAGCAGCTGCATCTGTAAGATACAAGTCAGCCATATTTACATGTTTGCACGAAGCAAAAAGGACAAGGTTTGATGAAACCAAGAATGCTCCTCACATCAGATCTGAAAGCTTTTCACTCTTTCAGTGTGGATCAAGTCATTGAACAGCATTCTGGGAAATGTAGGCTGTGAAATATCCACACCACATATCCAAATTTGGGAGATGTGGGTCAAAAAAGTAAACGAACCACAAAGTGTGTCATTAAATATGGTGGATGAGAGCAGCAGGAGATGTTGGATATCAATCTTTTGAAGTAATCATGGTGTTTATATACAGGATAAGCAGCGGTAGGGGGAGTTGGACCCCTCCAGGTCCTCGTTCCTTATGAATATCCCAGTCACACATGTCAGCTGCTCCTCAGACTCGTAGCTGCAGGGCTCACATGACTGATCACAGCTGGATGTGGAGACCCCACCGTCTGGAGATAAATGAATCTTCAGAGACCACATCCTCCAGCTGTAAACGAAGTATGTCCAGCCCGGCCGCAGAGGAGAGGGTCAGGAAATGGTGGAGAAACTTCTGACACTGCTGGAGCGTGCAGTCATCGCCCAGCACGAGCTCTGCGTTATTCCACCATTACAGTTTGTCATGTTTTTCTATTTATCCAGAGTTAATTCTTATTGCACAGTTTAGATGTTGCCCAATTATTCCGCTCTCATCCATTCATCTGCTCGTTGTTGTTGGGTAATAATTTAGTCTCGTGTAGTGTCTGTTTGCCCAAAATGTAAAATTAGTGACATGACCATGGGGAAATCCCATTTCTTTTTTCATTTTCTCAAAGAAAGGAAGAGAAACTAGTACATCAAAGCGTCTCTTAAACTCCAAATAAAGCACAAAACTCACACATGCACCTGCCTGAGTAAACTGCCGTCATGTCCTAAAAACACAATTAAATTCTTAAAACTGAAAAATACCAGTCAAGATGAAAACTGGTACTAACATAACTAATATCGCAATGTTTTTTTCCCTTCATCATAAAACTTATCAAAGATAATCTAACGTAAACTAAAATAAACTAAAAATCTAAAGATGTGGCAGACGATGTCACACAATAAAACTCCGCTGATTTCCTTCCACTGTTTGCCTGACTTGTCACTAGCTGTACAGCAGCAGTGTAGTTTTTCTTTGTAGTGCCCACCCCGTCTATAAATAATCTCTAGCTAATCTACGGGTGTGTTTTCTTCACCTGTTGGCTCCTGAAATGTACAACTCTGCAATTTGCAACCAGGACCTGATTCTGAGTCAAGTGTGTGAATCTTTTCCACGAAGCTTACTGGGTTCATCTCTGATGTATTTTGTTGTATTTTTTGGTCGCATGGGAATCATTTTAGAAACCGAGACTCCAGTAATTTGCTTCGGGTTTATTTGACGGGGTTGTCGCAGGATATTTTGCAGATGACCACATTTTCTTGATCTTCTCTTTGTGAAAGTCAAATCTCTGCCAGATGATGAATCAAATGCTGTTTTTCTTCTGAACTGGCTCGCGTTCAGCTTCCATCTCCTAACGCTGTTAAACTGGTTTGATGCTGTGAGACTGGCGTTGGGACGGAGTAGAAGCCAGAAAATTACCCGCAGATGCTTCAAACATGCTGTGACAACTTTTACTCCGTGTTTGTGACTTATAAACAGAGGTGTGGTTCTGAGATAAGAGAGCAACACAGCTGATTTAATTCTGCACTGGAGACACCAACAGCTATGTTATCATATGCTGCAGCAAAAAAAATGAAATAAAAAATGAAATAAAGTCTGAGATCGATCAAGTTGTTGACCTTTTGCATCATAAATGTAAGAAAATAGTGGCAAAGGTTCCCTAGAAGCCAGGATTACAGCAAATACTCACAATATTAGATTTACTGTCTATAAAGTCTAGTTAGCACAGAAATGGTTTTACCCGAGTCTCCAAGTAATTTCTAATAATTATTGACGTCATTAGTGATCTTAATGTAATGTGATGTTTTATTGGGTCTTTTTCTTTTCCCTGCTCCTGAATTAATGAGGCTGTGTTGACAATTATAATGAGTTAGGAAAGAAAGACTACACATATGCATACAAACACACACACACACACACACATATATATATATTTGTATTTTTATTTTCTTTGTTCTTATTTATTTATAATTGATTATTCATTCTCTGGATATATTTATATAGTGTAAAAAAGTTTTAAATCGTCAGAACCACATAAAAATCTAAATGTTTTCGCACACCTTCTAAATCCAGATTATATGTTCAGTTGTGTGCTGTTTAGTATGACTGTATAGTTATTATTAAACACGTATAGAAAAGAACTGGACAAGAAAACATGAGTCTAAAAGTTAAGTCCTACATCACAACATTTTTACAAGACAAAATTCCGTCAATAATCAGTCGATCACGATGGCAGTTGTAGGTTTGGATCTCATTGATTATAAGTGATTAGCCTCGGTCCGCCTCAGCCAGCAGTCACAGCTCAGTCAGCTGACCGCCCTCACGTTCACGTCAACTCACTGACCCGTGTACATCCATGCAGTGCGCCGTCAGCCTCCAACCAGTCTGCTCTGATGCTCACATCGTGTCCGATTGATTCTCCACCTCCAGACCTGAGCCGAATGACGTCGGTTCAGGTTCAGACGGGACTGGCAGAGGCTGTGTGGCTTAATGTGAGAAGTTACAAAAGCTGTTACAGAAGACTGATTTCACCACTCATGTTTCTAAATGTGGACTTTTCCCTGTAACAGCAGCTCAGACCCAACCTCCAAACCATTTAAAACCGGTCGACCATCAGAGCAGACTGAGAATATCTTCTCTAAACCTCCTGATATATAGAAACAATATCTGGAATAACAACCGTACGGCCACAGTTGTAGGACGAAGTTCAGCTATAAGTTAATCCTCAGCAGGGATGAGGTCAAAGGTCACTTCGAAGCTAATGGTTAGCTTGTTCCTCAGGAGCTTTCCTCACAGCTTGGTGGCTTTTAGAGGGTCCTGGTCCAGACTCTCTTCTGTTCTGAAGCTCTCCTTTAGTTTGCAGTGTTAGATATGGAAAACGGGCTGGAAGATTTTTTCTCTCCCTCTCAGTGGGATCCATTTTTGTTTGATCATTAACTGAACTTGTTAATGACTAAACTGGCAGAGAGAATAATGCAACAAATACCTGGTAAATTAAACGAAACGATGAATTAATATTTGAATGATCCCTTTTGTCTTTAAACTGTACCTCATGTCACTTCAAAGTTAACTACATATTGAATTTAATTTCCATTTTAACCAGTTTATCTACGAAATGTAGATTTAAGTCAAACACATCTACAGTTATTAGTAATAATAACTTTCTTCTCCCTCTGCAGGCATCCTTCCTCACAAAGAAGCTCAACATCACAGGAAAGAGAGTTAACCTGGCCATATGGGTAAGACAGCCGGTGTGATGCTGTTCTGCAGCCACCAACATGTTGCTGCCATGGCTAACGTTTCCTCCTGTCTGTGTGTGCAGGACACAGCAGGTCAGGAGCGATTTCATGCGTTAGGTCCCATCTACTACAGAGACTCCAATGGAGCCATCCTAGTGTACGACATTACAGACGAAGACTCCTTCCAGAAGGTAACGGCTTCAGGTCTGACACATCGGAAGCAGCTGAATTTGTTTCTCTGAGTTCTATTTTTTATTATTTGTTATTCAGTTATGACTTTTTGACATCCTGTTTTAACGCTGCCTTGCTGTCCTGTTAACAGATGGAAAGTAGCACAAAGTAAAGAGATTTTTCTGCAGCTTAGCTGCTGTAAACCTTCGTAAATAAGCTGTTTAAGTTAGAGCCTGATCATTTATTTTTTCACCTCTATAAAGGTTTGAATTTCATTCTTTACTACAGGAAAAATATAGATGTAATAAAAGTTAAAAACCGCTGTAGAAAGATGCGTGAGTGCAGCATCACCTGTCGCTTGCTAACACAGTGAGGGTAAGACACCTGCTGGTTACCAGGAACAGCATTAATACACATTTTTATCTTATTTAAAAGGTAAAATGAAGGAATCTTTAATTATCAATCTACTTCCCAGCTGTCTGTTCCCGGTCTGACTCCCTGTCTGAGACGCTGGAAGCAGAGCGCCCTCTGCTGGACACACTGCTATGAACTCATCCAACATAACTAACTTTGTGATAACTATCCTGTTATGTGCTTTTTAAAAACCTGTTTTCATCGGTGAGACCAAACTAATCAATTATTTGAGGAAAAAGGACACATTTTGTCCAGTGACATGAAAAGCCGGTTACAGTGGTAAATAACCCACACAGGGAAAACGGGAGGCTTAAAATTGAGATATTATGTTATTATATGATCATGTTATTATGTTTTTTATTTCATATAAATTTTTGTTAAAAGAGCAATTCAGGCTGTAAAACTTTTTTTTATTTCAGCCCTTGAGGGCCGTGTCCTGCAGGTTTTAGATGTTTCCCTGCTTCAACACACCTGACTGAAATCAGTGGGTTGTGCAGAGCAAGACAATGAGCTGATGGATCCGTGCGTTTTGAATCAAGTGTGTTGGAGCAGAACAGCATCTAAAACCTGCAGTTTGATGGTGTAAATTTGATAGTACTAAAATATTGCCTGTATTTGAGCGTAAAAGTGGGAAGGGATGATCAGGCATCACGTTTCTTTTTTTTCATCATTTCATCACAGAGAGAACCCGTTAAATCAGCTGGTCCGATTTACCATGATTTTATTTGGATTTTGGTGATTTCTGTGAATTTTTGACCCCAATATATTAATAAAGTTGGTTAAAGTGAAAAAGTAAATATCATATGGGTGAAGTTGTGTTGGAAGAAAATACAAACAAACATGGAGAAGTTGAACATTTTTATGTGGTATGAAAAACCTAAATGAAAGTATTCGTTGGCTATAATAAGCTCGGACCCCTGAAGCTTTATTCTTAGGAGCTTTTGGTTTTACGGAGACTAAATAAACGTGTTTCTGTCGTTCCAGGTGAAGAACTGGGTGAAAGAGTTGAGGAAAATGTTGGGAAACGAGATTTGTTTATGTATAGTAGGTAAGTCATCACATATGAAGCTGAAAAGGTCATCTTGGGATCAGCTGATTTCTGGTTGGATGCCTGGCTTCTCTGAGCTGACGAACACGTGTTCGCGTGCACACGAATGACAGAAAAAGCCTGTAAGACGGTTCCCTGCGCAGTTACGGCTCATAGCGGCTGTTTGATTGGACCCGTCGTCCTTTCGGGATGTGAACTGTGGGAGAAACACGTTGAAGAAGTTCGGCAGCGTCTTTCTCTGGGAAAGTCAGGACACATGGAAATTCTGCTGAAATCAGATGCAAAAATATCAAACTTTGGTGTAATTTTTCCAAAGATGCTTGAGTGTATACATGCATGTTCTTTAACATGCAGCAGCCCTATCTGTGTTTCTAGATCACGATACCGACATGTCAGTAGGATGGAGTCTGTTTTGTTGCTGTGGTTACCATAGCTCCGTGTGTGACTTCATGAGGAATTTTAACTTGATTATGTTGTGATCATGATGAGTTTAGACCGGATCAAATCTGCTGTATGAAAATATGGCTTTTTAAAAACTTAGCAGGAAGTCTCATGAGGCTTGAAAGTGGATAAGAGCTGCAGATGAATAATAAACCTGCAGAATCCCGTTCAGCTCGTAAACGGAAACAGTCGGATTGCCGCTGGTGGAGGGTGGAGCTTAACAGCAACTGTCCTGCAGCAGGTGGAGCCAACGGTGATGCTTCTGGTTCTGTTTGTAGAGAAATTAATTCATTTTCAGCGTAACTTTAAAGCAGACAAGGGATCTATTGACTGTTCATCTCAAAAACTCAGAGGTGGCAGCACTGCTGGTTCAGAACCGGTTTTAAACCAGTTCTGTGTTTTAATAGCTTTAGAAGAAAAACTGGTTCCAGATCTATGGAAGCCCTGTCCTGCCACTTGTAAAGTACAAGTATTCACAAAGTATGATGTAATTATGAGGCTTATAGTCATTATTATGAGATGCTGAAAATGTCAGAAAAAAGTTGCGAGTTAATAACTGAGTGTTCAGTATTCTAGCATCTGAACCAGCAACCAGTTCAAACTGGTCTAAAAGCAGTAATGAAACAGAAGTGTAACTCACTCTGTCTCAGGTGTTCAGAAACGCTTCCGCCTCCCTATCCTGCTGCTTCTGACCGTGTTTGTGTCTCTGCAGGTAATAAAATTGATTTGGATAAAGACAGACATGTTTCAGTGGAAGAGGCCGAGAGGTGACGCAACACACAGTAAACATTCATTTTTCATGTGGGGTCGTCCTGCTGCCGTCTGAGAGCTCACATCTGTGTTTCTGTGCAGTTATGCAGAGTCGGTGGGAGCCAGACACTACCACACATCAGCCAAGTTAAATAAAGGCATCGAGGAGCTCTTCCTGGATCTGTGTAAAAGTAAGACCTGACCTACAAAACCTGAAACATTAACTCCACCATGACTTCTTCTTATGTAATGTTAATTCCACTGTGTGGCAGAGTAAAAACATCTTAGGTGGGGGCGTCTCCATGCTACCCTCCCTGCGGGTGGGATGCTGTTATGTTTTACAGACCTAAATCCAAGAATGTTGGGACGCTTTGTGAATAAAAACAGAATGCAATGATTTCCAAACCTCATCATTCCCAGTAGAACATCAACAACATATCCGAGACATTTGGCCATTTCATGGAAAATCTTTGAAAATCTTCCATCACATCTTCCTACTTCGTGCCCTGACACCATGTTTACCTGCAGAACCTTGTTGACGTCGGTACGTTCAGAAGGTCTGAACGTCTCTGTTTGTCTTCAGGGATGATGGAGACGGCTCAGGCGGAGGAGAGGGCGAAGGGCAATGGAGCCAGCCAATCAGCATCGAGTAGACGAGGCGTACAGATCGTCGACGACGAGCCACAAGCTACACCCGCCGGAGGATGCTGCTCTTCTGGCTAACACACACACAACCACACGCACATGCTTGTCCTACATGCTTGCAGACATAATATCCACACACACACATTTATCAGTATCTGTCGTCTGATTGGTCCGCTCGAAAATAACTTGCTGTTCATTCAGCTCCGCCTCTGCTGCTAAGGAGCATGGGAAATCATATTTAAGTTTGTTTCATCTGTGTTCCCTCCAGAATAAATGTAACTGAAGTCCCTCTGATTAAACCGAGTGTGTTTTCAGTGATTAAATCACAGTTTTAGCACTTTGTTTACCATAAACGTCCTCGCTAGAGCCTGTAACCCAAGAGTCATCCATCTCCAGCTGATCTGTTTCCTACTAAACATTAATAAAAGCGCAGGACTGGTGTTGGAGATGCAGAAAGGTGGCTTACAGTTCTGCAGAGATTTTTTTTGGGGGGTGGGGGGGAACAAGCATCCAGGTGTACAAGCAGTCTGTGTGGAGCTCCGTTAATCAGAGAGGAGGAGCAGATAGTGGTGCAACAGCTCCACCTGCTGGACAACAGTAAAACTGCACAGTTGTGTGTATGTTTTTATTTTTTGATCGAGGCAACAGCTGGACAAGGAGGAGTCTCAGATCAGGTAATTCATGTGTGCAGGGAGCCAGCAGATAGGCAGGTGGAAGGACTCTACCGAGCATGCTCTGTGGCTGCAGGAGCCTAAAGGTGCCCCCCTCCCCCTCCGAGACTTAGAGCCTAATGGACGCCATCTTCAGATGAAGCGACAGGTTTCCTCCGTAGTGAGTATCGTATCCATACAGACGTATAAAAACTCCAAACTAGTTTTTTTTTTTGTTGTTGTTGTTTTTGTCAGTAAATCCACCAGAAAGATCCAGAAGAACCAACAGAGCAGCGCTTGTTGTGAAATTCTCATAAGTTCAGACAAATAAATGTTGGATAATTTAATAGAAAATGAT
This sequence comes from Melanotaenia boesemani, assembly GCF_017639745.1. NCBI lineage: Eukaryota > Metazoa > Chordata > Actinopteri > Atheriniformes > Melanotaeniidae > Melanotaenia > Melanotaenia boesemani. The sequence continues at coordinate 2,205,066 of NC_055704.1, forward strand.
GAGCGACAGCTGGAAGAAGAACAGGAGGAAACAGACTGCTCAGTCAGAAATGACCAGTTTTAAAAAAAGAAATTGTTGGATAAAAGTTTGAGTTTTTTAAGACTTCAGACAACTTTGTTAATCCCTTTGGAAGGTTCCCTACTTTGCTGTAAATTTGAAAAACAAAAATTCACTAAAGTTTTAATTATTCCTGTGAAGACTGAACAGCCCAAATAATTTATCTAAAAATATGTAAATAAAATTTTAAAACAAGAAACAAGTCATTAAAGAACAGAAAGCAAGTTTATTTCCATTTAAACCCAAATAATGGACACATTTCTGTTTATAAGTAATTCATTGCTTTACTGATTCCGGTTTAGTTCTGTAAAACTTTTTTTTTATTTATTGAACCTAACTTAAGTTTGATTTTTAGAAAAATATTTTACTTCAAGTTTGCCAAAAAATAAAAATATTTCATACAAACCTTTTTTCATTTTGATTAAAGTCAGTAATGCAACTTTCATATTCAGTTTAATCAGCCAAATTATCTAAAAAGTGTCATAAAATCCTTTTAAAAAGCCTTGAAATGACTAATAATGTCAAACCAAAGTATATTTAATATTTAGTAATAAAAACAAGAACAATAGCAAATCTTTAGATTAGAGGAGACACAATCGGAATAATCAACATTTGTGCTGAAACGAATATTTTGTAGATTTTTTGTCTTTATAACTAATTGTAGGAGCTGGTTGCACCGCTCTGCTCCTCTTCCTCTTCATCATTTAACAGTTTTACTGGCACATTCAGAGAAATGATGCTGTGCATGTTTGATTTCTGTAAACAGCTTTGTTTGTTTGTCTTTCAAAAGAAATAAAGAAAAGAAATCTGATTGAATATTTATTAAGTTCTGTTCACATGATGGAAATCTGTACATCCAACTGTAGCCGACTGTATTTTATTATTAAGACGGTAGAAAAACAAACGTGGTGGACGTTTGATCAGAATGACGAGGATGTCCCGTCCTCATCGTAGATCATGGGAACACAGACGGGGTGGCTGGAAAGGAACAAAAAGAACATCTGCAACCGTTTGGAAATGTCTTTTTTAAACTTCCATGTCAAAGATGTTTTACATGATAGAGCAGCTATAACGGTTTACACAACATGTGAAGGTGTTGCACACGTTGTTCTTCCCGTGCATGTGGATGTTTTCAGCTTCTCCTGCAAACACGGAGTTTACAGCATGAAGGAAATGAAGACGTGAGATGTGACAAACACATCATTCAGCAGATTATTCTCTTGTCTCGTTTAGTTCAGATAAAGCCATGTTGAGAAGATTAAATATATATATAGTTAAGATTTATATGTTTACACTCCCCAACATATTATCAGGTCCACCTTCTAGTACCGGGTCGGACCTTTTTAATCCTGGTGTGATAGATGAAGCAGGTGGAGGAAACCTTCCTCAGAGGTTTTCTCCATATTGACATGACAGCATCACACAGTTGCTGCAGGTTTGTCGGCTGCATCCATGATGAGAATCTCCCGTTCCACCACATCCCAAAGCTGCTCTACTGGACTGAGATCTGGTGGCTGTGGAGGCCGTTGGAGTCCAGTGAACTCATCGTCATGTTCTAGAAAGCAGGTGGAGATGATCTGAGCTTTGTGACATGGTGCATTATCCTGCTGGAAGTAGCATGAGAAGATGCTCCACTGTGGTCATAAAGGGATGGACATGGTCAGCAACAATACTCAGCCTGAAGGGGAAGGAGATGCTGTTGATCCAAGGCAGGATGGATCCATGTTTTCATGATGTTTCCAGCAGATTCTGAGCCTAACATCTGAAATGGAGACTCATCAGACCAGCAACGTTTCTCCGTCTTTTATTGTCCAGTGTTGGTGAGTGTGTGTGAATTGTAGCCTCAGTTTCCTGTTCTTAGCTGACAGGAGACACCCGGTGTGTCTTCTGCTGCTGGACGTGTTGTGTGTTCTGCAGACCTCTGTACCATGCAGGAGACCTGAGTTCAAATCCCACAGGGGACGAATATTAACACCTTTTAGTTGGGTCCTTAGGCAAGACCCTTACAGCTACCGCCTGTCCACCTTCAGATGTACGTCGCTTTGGAGAAAAACAACTGCTAAGTGAAATATGTAAAATAAAAGAGAACCAGAGTTTATTGGACTTGCTGTTGTCTTTCTATTATCTCCAACCAGTCTGCCCGTTCTCCTCTGACATCAGCAACTGGATATTTTCTCTTCTTCAGGCCATTCTCTGAAACCTTAGAACTGGTTGTGTGAAAATCCCAGTAAATACTCAGACCAACAACCATGCCACATTCAAAGTCTCTTAAATCTCCTTTCTTCCTCATTCTGATGCTCAGTTTGAACTTCACCATGTTGTCTTCATCATGTCTACATGACTACATGCTGCCGTGTGATTGGCTGACTAGCTGCAGTACCAGCCAAAAGATTGAACACCCATACTCAAAGCTAATGGGTAGTTGTGTCCAAACTGGTGCTGTGTTTGGGTTTTCCAGCATCTGAAGTGAGCTAATAAAATGGCCGGTGAGCGTATTAAGAAGAACAAACTAATGATGTTTCTCCAGTACATAAGTCTTTACCCCCAAGGAAATTCAATTTTTCAAACTTATTTATCTACATATTTGTTTACGTAGCTGCTAATTTTAACACATATCTTTTTACACAATTTTAAATCTGTGTTTCTTTCATTGTTATTGGGGTTAAAGATTTGAGATGTGTGTGTGTGTGTCAACACAACGCCAGAGTGGGTCTGCACACACTGGAGGTCATCGGAACGAGGGGGGTTTGGATCCAGCTGCAGATGCAAGAATTACGTCTTCTTTTCATCACCATCATTTTACCGACCTGTTGACAACCTGATTTTTTGTGGGATTTTTCATCCTTTGATTTAAGTCTGTTGTTTCTCCTCAGTTCATTTTAATCAAATTCCTGCCAAAAAATTTAAAATTAGCAAAAATATATTTAAAATTTAAGCATTTAAAATATTGTCATTACAATATTTCTGATGAGACATTCAGTTAAAACAGCGTTCAGATCTAGTTTCCAGTTTTATTTACATTCGTCACGTTACTGTGACGTTGCTCAGCGTGCATCTCCAGCATATTTACATGTTTACGGGCAGCTGTGGTTCACATGTACAGGCAGAGGACCTGGAGAAAGCAGCAGTAATTTATATGAAGATAACCCATTTAAACCAGTTTCAGTCTTTTAGAGCATAAGTCTGAACCAAAAATCAGTATCCTGGAGTCAGATTAGCTTTTACTGTCTCAGAGGTCAAATACAGATTTACGCTCAGAGAAAAGTCAAGTGTCACAAAACAAACTTGACTAAACTAGTTGAAAACTGTCAGGACGTGTTCAGATTTTATTTTAACAGCTGCAATGACAAGAACCAACCACCAGATGTCTCCAGTTAATCCGAAAAGGCCATTTTCAGTATAATTTCTGCTTGGATGAAGTTGCTATGGAAACAAACCCTGTGGCTTATCAAGGCCGTTTCATCTCAGGGTTAGTTTCCCAGTTGCTTCTGCTGGCAGCACATTCACATAAAAACAACCAGAGCAGTTTTCGGTGATGTCTGGATATGAACCAGATATGAAGAGGTCAGAGTGAAGGAATCTGGACAGACTGACGTCTGTGCTGATACAGCTAGATAATATTATTTTGTTTGCAGAGTAGAATCTGACTTTTACTCGGATAACGGGGGTGTATCTGGTGTGGACGTGACCTTCACAGCATGGGAAGCAGGCACCCCTCTCCAGATATGAAATCTTCACCTAGAGACAGCTGGTGTTTGTGAGACGAGTGTAGACATGATGTCCAGACCTCTATCAGTCTGACCCCCTTTAACTTAGAGCTGATCTTTTCATTCCTGACCGCACGTCCCTCACGTTGCTCTTCTTCAGCTGCTTTCTAACTAAACTGCAATGTTCTCAGAGCAACTTGGGCTTCATTAGACCAGGTTTTAATGGCCTGTGTGGTGACTGGTTGCTGCTGAATGATGGGCTTGTAGGTGGAGGTGAGAAGAACCAGATGATGGTCTGGTCTTCCTGACTGAAGCTCAGACTTGTGCTGCAGTTGTGGAAGTTTCTAGAAGCTGGTTCGGGTTTGTCACCTCATTTTTAATCCCCTTTTCTCTTAAACAATCCAGAAAAGGATTCACTGAGAATGAAATCATTTTATTTGTACTGACTTTTAGGTGGAGTTGGAGAACATCAGTTCACAGCAAGACAAAGTGTAGAATGAAAAAGGAAAGATAAAAAATATAAAAAGGATTTCCATTTGCAGGTTTTACAGACACAAACTGGACTCTTATTTCATGTTTCAGTCATTACAATAAAATGTATACACTACCTGTCAAAAGTTTGGACACACTTTCTCATTAAATCCAGTGGGACTGGTGGTGTATAAATGAATGAATGAATAATACAGAACAAAGAAAAATGATCAAGTTCAGCATGATTTAATTACAGCTACAGAAGATTTAAGTCCAGCTGAAGAAGTCATTTAAATCTTTTAACCTCTTTGGTATCAAATTATTCTTTAAATGGTAAAAGTACTCTGTAAAATCTTGTTCGTTCTGTAACTAAGAAAATAAGCAGAATGAAACATCAGACTCTTCTTCACAGGAAGAAATCAGTACATTAAACCTGGTGGTGTTTCAGGCTCCACAGCTGCACCTCCTCACAGTGATGAAGGAACTTTGAACGCAGACAGTGCAACAAGCTGACGGAGCTGCGTCTTCAGTGCAGAAGGTTGTGCAGCTTCTGGTACTTGGGTGGTGCTGAGGTGGAGACGGTGGGTTTTTCAGAGTAACGGATCTGGTAGATCATGATGGAGGACAGAATTATGCCGATCCCCTGAAAGGAGACGCAGGATGGTGAGTTTACAGCACAGATGCTCATCTAGAAAGAAATCTGAGCACCATGAAGGACGGACGCAGCAGTTCATGTCATCACGCCTGCTTCTAAAGGACGAACATGGCTGAATGATCAGTCAGTATTTGTTACCACTGAAAGGAAGCTGGAGGCAGCAGTGGCTCAGGTGGTAGAGCGGACTGGTTGCCAGGTTTTCAGTCTGCTCCAGGACAGCTGTGGCTACACATGTAGCTTACCATGTGTAGCCACAGTAGGTCTGTAGCCTGTGTAGCCTCTCTGTTACTGTTCCACACTAAATAGTAAAAAGTCAACAGTAATTGATTTTTCAGCTAAAAGAGACAATCCTGTACAGTCTCCTGTTGAAAGTCAGCCATTTCTGCCAACCTAAAACCTTGGTTTCCCCCCACAGCCTTGCTCGGCAGAGCCAGACAGCAGGAAGCTCTGCCTGCATCTGCTCAACCGAGACACGCCCTCATTTACATGGTGAGGCAGAAACCATAAAGAAATGTAAAAACGTGGAAACAGGGAAATAAATATACTTGGAAAATAAAATGTAAGAGGAAAATAACACAAAATAAATATAGACATAAAAATAAAGGATTAAAGAATTAAAAAAAATCACAAATAAATCAATTGAACTGAAAATGACAGAAAATAAATAAAGGTAATTTAAAACAGCTGGAAATGACAAAAGAAATATACTTTGTGTCATGTTTTATAGGTTTCTTAATGGAAAAACTATTTTTTACATATTTGTTGTATAATTTATTGGTACACTGATGGAAAAATCTTGTATTGATGAGATAGTGACCATCTATGAAGACACAGCTTGTCATTACAGAGTGTGACCAGGACTGTTTTTACCAGACTGTTATGTTTAGAGCCCCTGGGATGAATACAGTTGTAGAAACACATCAAAGGACTTTATTACCTTCTTCTGTGTTCGGTCAACGTGAACCTCACTCCAGGGGTCCAGCACCAGAGGCCAAGTGAGGCCATTGCTCCGGGGGACGGGGTTTATAACCATGTGTCCTGAGCTAAGAAACTGTGTTTAACTTGTCTTCTGGTTTGAACTCCTGCGACCGCAGTAAACAGCTGTGTCTTCTCATCGATCTGAGTGTTTGTCATTCCTTGAGAGAATTTTCCTAACATACATCAGTTTGTTTATTGAGCTATTTTTATATTTCTGTATTTATTTTTTATTTTGACAGTTTCAGTCCTTGATATTAGTGGAGCTTTAACTATCAGGATAATTGTCTGCCGAGTTCCATTAACAACAAGACATTTGTGTCAATGATTTCCACTTTGGTAAATAAAATGATACTCACAGCCAGAGCAGCCAGACAGAAGCTGACTCCGAGTGTGATGTCAGCTTGCTGTAGGGTATTTTGCAAGTAGATGGGGAAGCAGGGCTGCAGCAGGAGGACACACAAGCTTTAGTTTCTCTTTCATTTTTCATCTTTCTGTTACTAAAACCCATGCTGCTTTACTCACCTTGCTGTAGATGGACTGTGTTTTCATTTGGAAGGGATACTGGAGGAGGCATGAAGATGAAATCAAGAGTGACTCCTCACGACTGATCAGGTGACTTAAAGCTGAGCTCAGATACTTACATTGTAGTAGACCACTTTGCAGTTGGATTCCTCCTCCATGTCTGTGCAGTTACAGGAGTCTGGGATGCTGAGAATCCAGTCTTTGTAGCTGAAGAGCCCACAGCAGTGCAGCTAAAACCACAGAAGAAGAAGCAGGAGGGTTAATTAACAATCAAACATGTTTACGTTTTTACTGCGCAGTAAGAACAGACAGAAAGTTCCAGCTAAAGTTACAATGAGCAGCAAACTGATCCGTTCAGAAAAGTTTGTGGGTTCAGAGCTGTTGCTGAAAGCAGAGAAAGTTTGTTTTTTGATTTCTTTAAAATCCGAAGCACCATATTAGTTAAAATTCTGTTTTCTTCAGACAAAAAACTTAAAAAAACCGACATAACTCAGCTAAACTGAACAAGCTGGAGGAAATGCCACTATTTTAAGATTCAGTTTGCTCATTTCAAACCACCAATACAAAGTCAATAGAATCTGCTTAAAGAACACACGAAAAGACGGAACAACACATGTGTGAAGGAGTGTATTTTTTAACAGATCCTCTGACTATGAACAGGTAACTTCTCACCTCAGACTGCATGCTGTTGACCATCTGCATCACCTTCTCCCCCTTGAAGTCCAGAGGAGGAAGCTGGCGGAACTTCTCCTCCAGCACGCCCGGCAGCTTCAAACAAACAAACCTAATCACGTTAATAATGAAGTTAATTAAGTCATTTACATGTTTTAACTGCAAAACCTGCAGTCCAAAACTCAGATGCTGAGGATTCCTCCACAGAAAAACGCTAAGCAGTGAAGAAGAACTGCCTGGCCAAAGAAAGTAAGCTAACAGGTAGGAGCCTCCTATTGGATCATTTCTGTATGGAAGATTATCAAAAATTATTAAAAACTGTAAAAAATGGAAGGATAGTGGAGAACTATCGTCTTCCAGGAAGAATCATGGTCAGAAAAACATCCTGAATGATGGTGATCACTTAAACGTTTAGTGGGATCAGATGGAAGAAAAACAGCAGTAGAACTCAGGGCCATGTTTAATACTGAAAATTAGAACATTTCCACATGAACAATGTGAAGGAACTCAAGGGACTGAACAGCTGTGTAGCCATAAGAAAACCACTAACCAGCTAACAGAGAAAAAGGCTTCAGGTTTCTAGGGAGCATAAAGACTGGACTCTGGAGCCATGAAAGAAGGTCATGTGGTCTGATGAGTCCAGATCTACCCTGGTCCAGAGTGATGGAGCATCAGGGTAAGAAGAGAGGCAGATGAAGTGATGCAGCCATCATGTCCAGTGTTACTGTACAAGCCTGAAGGGGAAGTCTGTGATCTGGGGTTGCTGAAGTTGGTCAGGTCTAGGTTCAGGTCTAGATTCAGGTCTCGGTTCAGCAACATGAAGTGTCCAAAGAATGAGTTTAGCTGATACCTGAATATCCTGAATGAGCAGATTTTTCCATCTTCCCTGATGCCACAGACATATTTCAAGATGACAATGCAGGATTCATGGAGCTCAGATTGTGAAAGAGTGGTTCAGGGAACAGGAGACATCATTTTACACATGGATCGGCCACCACAGAGTCCAGACCTGAACCCCACCGAGAATCTTTATAAATGTCACCTTTAACCTTTCTGCTGCTTTATGTGAAGGCTGGTTAATTGTCATTTTCCTTCAAAAATCAATTAAAACTTATTTTTTCATTCTAGAAGATTAATGTGAAATAATCTGATTCTGCAGATTACTTCACTGTTTTCATTAAAAATATTTTGGCTCAAAATCTGATAGAAAATTCTAATATTTAAAGGAGTTTTGTCCATCTGTCTGTCCTGGTCTCACTGATTGTCCCAACATAAAAAGTTTAACACAGCACAACAAATAACTGCTAGTTTCCTGTAAACAAGTTTTCTGAGCTGAAAACACAAATGTAAGCTAGGTGAACTCTCCTGATCAGAGCTGTTACCTCAGGACGGGCGTTGACTCCTGAGATCGCAGCTCGGAGTATCGCTGTTTTTCCGAGGACCATACACAACATGAACTGGAAAGAAAGAAAAAGTTTTTAAGTGTTTTCATCCTGACCACATCACAGTTGCACTGGATTTCAACATCTTTAATTCATTTAATTAATTCCATTCAGCAGTCCAGGCTAGAATGCCCCTGTATTTTAAATGTTCAACGTCGTTCGCATGCTATTTATTTTAATCCCTTTAATGTTATGTGCACATCGTAGCATTTTGTTGTTTTTAAAGTGCGTTATAAATAAAGTTGCAGATTTTGAATCTGGTTAAGACAGCAGGCTAAATCATGGGCTGCTCTCTATCCTCAAGACCTTTTTGAACAGGTCACATGCAGACTGGCAAAGAATATCTTATCAGAAGACAAACGTGTTTTGCACGATAAACTGATGATGAATTCAGGTTCAGGAGGAGGTTCAGAGCTCCTCTGTGTAAGCGCAACAGATATAAAAACTCCTTGATTCCTTTATCTGTTAAACTTTAAATGATCAAATGTGAATGCAGTGTGTGAGAGTGAGTGAGTGTTGGAAAGTTGGGAAGGGGTATGTCCGTGGATCGAAGTTTATTGTATATATGCAGAGGACTAACAGGCATGGACACAAGTCTTTTTATTGGCTTCGTGTAACTGTTGAAGCGACTCGTATACTGACTGTATCCTATGTTGACGGGGTGTGATGTGCAGCGAGCCTCTTGTTCAAATGAAATGTCTCCCAAGGGAGATAGAGAAAGTGACCTTTGACCTCCAGGTGGCAGCAAATCGTCGCAGGTCAGATCGCATTGTGCTCATCTTTTTAAGACAACCTGCTGTCAGGCTCATTTTTAAAGAGCTTCATGCTGGTTTGGAAGATGTGCTGGTCAAGTAGTTTCTTCCAGTGTGAAAACAATGATTAAGAACAAGGAATAAAACAACAACTGATATATTTTTGCCCTCAGGGTGATGAAGTATTAATTGATTAATTATTATTTTTTATTTCAGTATAAGTATGCTGCTTTCAGACTGAAACTGACATCCTGTTCATTTTTCTGAGAACTGTATGATTAAACGCCTTTCAACTTCCTGATTATGTTGACGCTTGAACTCACCGCAACCAGGCAGGCTTGGCTCTCCTGATAAGCCCCACAGGCCCCTAAGATGGCAAACGTCATGGTGATAATGCCCACGGCAAGTAAGCCAACGACGGCTGGGATCCGATCCTCCATCTGGTGGAAAAAGTGTTTAAAGGCAGGTTAAATTTGGGGGACTTGAGAAGCTGACTAGTGTTTTTGTGTGTTTAAGAAGAGTGTATCCTCACGTTTCCTCCTGCCTCATCATCGGTGGCGGTCTCAAGTAGCACAGCACAGGCGATGAACAGTAAGCCCACAGACTGGAACAAAAACAAGAACTATTGGATTTGGTAAAGTCACGTGGAGTCTGAGAGTATGCTGAACCACCTTCCAGTTTGGTTGTAAATGAAGTCATCAGTTTGGGATGAGCCTCTATCGTCTTTAAATAGTTTGGTTTTTTAATAGATGCAAAAATAAATACTGTCTAACAGTAAATTAACCCTCTGATGCATAAGTTATTAAAAACAGCCACATGTTTGTTTTTTTGGGGGGGGATAATTCACTAATGTCCAGCGAAGTGGCTAATCTGACCATCCACATCCATGCACGTAAGCTCTGGAAGCACCTGCCTTCAGGACGCCTCAACAACCCAAAACATTGTTATCCTTCAAGATGTCACCATGCTGACATGTGAAGCTGCTAAAATGTTTTTATTTATGCCAGGTTACAACGTAATGTTTTGTATGATTACTTTATCTATAGCTAGGCCATAAAATGTCTTGTTTTATCTAAACAAGCACTAAAAGTACAAATAAATAAATAAAGTAAAAGCAGAAGGAAATCTTTACATTTAAAGACATGTATCATATCAAAATCTTTACATTTCAAGCTTTGTAACTTTCCAACCTTAAAACTCTGTGTTTCAGACTCGTTTGATGGTGGATGATCTATTATCTACATTTCTGGAGCCTTCGCTGCTCAGCAGCGTCCTGAGGCTGAGAAACCACACAAACCTTTCCGTGGTGTTGCAGCTGAGTTTCGCTTTACACACCACGTCACACGCTAGCAAGTGGATATACACACACCAGCCATTTTAAATGCACACACCATTACTGATTCAAAGAATACACAGAAACAGAAATGGACAGAGCAAAAGATGATACAAGAGTCAAGATAAGACTGTCTTTCACTGGCTGGAGAGATCTCAGTACAGGCAGGATGAAGATGGATGCTGGGTTAGCCGTCGATACGGGGCGGATCACTGAGAAAGTCTGCAAGTTCTCTAGTGCTTCTTGTGGTGGAAATTCTTTAATCAGAAAGTCTGGTAAAGTAGAATCAATGGACAGATATTTAGTAAATCTTGTACATGAGGAGCAGTCACACAGAGTCGGTCTGAGCGAGGCTGAAGCGAGAGGCAGGCTTTCTAAGACTTTTGAGTTTTGTTCTCGCTCTGGTGGATCATAGTCCACCTTTTCTCTCCAGCTGGGGTGAAGCTTAACTATGTGAAGACAAACATGTCTGTTTGACACCTGAGGAGAAACAAGTGTGGGCTGGATGCTTGCACTTTCTACAGGATATGGTTTTCTGCTGACATGCAGAGATGATACTTGGTACATCTCTCCTCAGAGTTTGCAAGAAGTTCACTTAAGGTCACAAAAGGTTCAATAGCGGAGGTCACAAAAGGCCTTCATAGCACCAATATTCAATACTGAGTAGTGTTAGAAGAAATAAAATTCATGGTTTCATTGTTATGTTTTCTTTTTAAGACCACTGTGAACATATTTTGTGAATCATATTTCTGTGAATCTTCATTGCAGTTGTGTTTGAGTGTGTGTAAGTTGATGGTACACAGCTCATGTTTCTCATGGGAAAGCTGGACATGACCTTGCTAAGAAGATAACACAGTTTTTTACTGAACAACATGTATCCTCAGTTCACAGATGACAGCAGTTCACCGTTCGCAGCTTTCAGCTCCTCGTTTTCTGTCTTTCTGCTGATGAGAACTCCTTGCAAGTAAAACTTTTTCTACCACGTTTCTGCTGGTCTGTCATTCCTGATACAGTGTGAGATTCTTTTATCCAACAGACAGAGACAATGAGACGTCTCTGCAGTCTTTAAGAAGAATAACTTTGTATTTGGTTGTGAGTAAATATTTGAGCTGGAGGACGTGGTTAAATGTCAAGAGTTGGTAAAACAGATTTTATTAAAACAAATAAATGTAATTACATTTAATTAAAATGTATTATGAATGACCAGAATTACTTTTTAATATTAAAGAGTCTAACAGCTTCGAACACTGAGCAGCTTTGTTATCAGCAGCTTTCATCAACACAAAACAAAGTTACAGCAGCAGAAAATCAACAGCTTTTCATAAAAAATAAATAAAATAAATAAAACTTGAGCTTTTTGCGGAGGAAAAGAGCTGCTTTCTCCCAAATTTATTGTAGTTTTACCAGCAGATCAACTGTAAAGCAGCAGAATCAAAACCAGTCCTGATAAATAACTTCCAAATAACCATTTACAAATAACTTCCTATTTGTTTCTTGACTTAATATAAAGTCAATATTTATATCATGCCTCATCAACAAAAACCCTACAAACCAGTTAGTTACTATTAAAAGGGACATTACATTTTAGAAAACTGACTTTTTGCCGGTTTTAGCGGCAGTGACTCACCGCGAAGAAGACGTTGAAGGAGATAAAGATGCGTTTGAGGCGGTTGTTTATTCCAGCCATGCTTACTGCTGCTAAAAAACAGAAAAATAACAAGGCGCAACAGTTTCCGTTGTAATAATAACAGCTCTGAATGTAACAGCAGGACGTAACGCGCGTGGTGCGCGGACTTTTTACAGGAACCGGTGGGCGGAGCGTAGCTTCACGCGGGGCCTCTCATATTTCTTTTTAAACTTTATTTACAAAAGAAAAAGAAAAAAACATACAATAACAATCAGTAACGACGTACTCGAAAAAAGAAAGGTGGAAGTAAATAAACCAAAGACACATAGAAAATGATAAATCATATTCCTCATTTAAAGCTTTGAGTTTCAGTCTTAGAATTAACGTTGAAACGTTAATTAACGTTTCAGCTTCTGAACAAAAGCTCAGGTAACACCGCGTTTCTGTTTTGCTAATTTGCACTTTTAATTTATAGTGTTTTTCATGGCATTCGAAGATGCTTTACAGCAAGAAGGCAGCAATAAAATGCAACACATTTAAAACATCAATTACCAAAATCAGTAAGGATACCTCCTTACACAACTCCATTTAAAATTATTTAAAAAGTGTTTTGGCCTGACGACAAAAAGACAAATAAATTTAAAGGGCAACATTTGTAATAGTTACATGAACATGAACGTTGTATTCAGAAAGAAACTCAGCTCCACTTGGATGACAAACATGCGGACCTCCGCTGTGTTGAGGCTTCAGTCTGAGGAAGGTCAGTGGAAAATCCCTGGTTGTTGTGGGAGAAATGAAGAAAGAGGAGAGGAGAGGAATGTCATGGGAAAGGCAAAATTGGACGAAAAGACAAACTAAAAATGTTTAAAAAGACAAAACTAATAAAAATAAAACAAATTCTTTGGTTAATATTTTCTTTTATTCTAGTTTAATTTTATTAAGTGTAGGTTGTTTTCTAATTAGGAGGCTGCAACATTAAACACTTGTTTTCCTCCACACTCTTCATTAATAGACATTAATGTCTGACGGTGAGCCAGCCGAGATCCTCCTGCAGCAGCTTTGAACGTTTCATGTCCAGCCTGGTCATGAAACAGGTGATCATCTCCTGCTCTGAATGCAGCTGCTGCTGCTGCCAGAAGCCTCTTCTGGTTGCTTTTGGACAGGAGGGGCCTGCACAGCAGCCCCCCCTCCTCACTGAGAAGAATAAACTACTTTCATACACGTCCGTCTACAAAAGTCTCCAATACTGAAAAAACTAGATATGTCGCTTTAAAAAACAAACAAAAAAAAAGGTTGCTATGTTGGTAACACACAAACACACATGGTGTTGGTGTGTGTGTTGCGCCCCCTTGAGGTGAGGCAGAGTACTGTTTGCCTCACCTGCCGACTTTTCTCTGCACTTTATTGTACGATAAACGGGAAAATTTCTCTCACAAATACATTAAATACATTACACAGACTGTAGAGAGTCATGGTGTATAAAAATATTTCTGTAAAGTTCATGTTGGCGACATGCTGAGGAACAGAAAACGTGTCATGCACCCAGTTTGTGTTGGATGGTCCAGTCAGAGCTGAGACACAGCTCGTTCCTCCACCGGGTTTCTGCTCTGGATTTGATCGGGAAATACTCAAATTTGGCCATTTTTACTTAATAAATTGTCAAAAACGTGTTAGATTCATACTGAAAATATATTTTTAACACAGATCAGTGGAAAATATTAATATTTATTGTATGTGTTTTTTCCTTTATCATGACAGGTGAGGCACTGCCTCCCCTGACCACACATCACTGTATTACAGTCAGATTGGTAAAACATAGAAATAGTACTTTATATGGGACTGCTTTAAGAAACTGGACTCTGCATTATAGACAGAAATGACTTAACCCTGGTAATGTCCATAACAACTATATGGCTGTGGCCCTCTGGGGTCATTTTTTACCCCAGAGGGCCACAGGAGGGTTAAGTGTTCACGTGTGTCAGGTAAAAAAAAGACAGGACAACCTCTTCCAGTTCTAAGGTTTTTTAGGGAGTTTTAGGGGATGTTTCAGTGTATGAATCAGTGGTTCCCATCCTATTTCATTGGGGACCCCCTTCATGCAAATACTAAAAAGCTGCAGACCCCCACCCCACCCCAGGCTGAAACCATGGTTAGTTTTACGCTTTTAAAAGGGAGATTCTCATCATGAACATTGAACTCCAGCTGAGTCCTCTTGTTTGATAAAGTCAAAGTTAAATTTACAACATATAGTGTAGTGGAAATTTTATTATCAAAGATCACACACTAAGTGAGAATCAAACAAAGTATTTTATTAAGAGCTGATCAGCAATGAGAGTCACACAGTCAAACAGCTTTGGCTGAGCGAGTCCGCAGAGATACACATGGGCTTGTTTAATATAGACTCGCATGACGTGAAAGCATCAAGGTCGATGAAGCAGATTCTCAGTACGCTGTCTTCAGAACCTGCTCAGACTGGTTTTCTTATCACACTTCTTCTCTCTTCTCCTTGATGAGTTACAGAGTTTCTGAAGAATGTTACCAGCGCTGTGATAAGAAAGAAAAGCTCATTACGAAATATTTGCTGGGTACAAGTCGTTCTACTCAGTGAAAAATAAGCCATATATTACAAAGATTACATGTCTCTTCTAAATATCACACAAATATTAGGGTTATGTGTATAATTTTCCATTACAATAGTCTTAATTTTTGTACTTAAAATAGTGACAATTTGTGATCTCACAATGGCTCTGAATGGTTAAAGCCTCAGGGACCCCCTTGGGGGACCCCAGACCCCAGGTTGGGAACCACTGCACTACATAGCTTGTAGAAATTCTGATAATAATAATGATACTTTATTTGTTTACTGTATTTTATTTATAAAGTCCTTTCCTTAGTTGCATTACATTTTAAAAATAACTTATTCGTCTAGTCCTAGCAACAGCTCCCATAAACAAAATAAATTAAATAAAGGTGAGGAAAGTTGATCCCAGTTGTCTTTAGTCACCCAGTTACTGCTGATTTATTTTGCACAATGAAAGAATAACACCACAGCGCAAAAATAAAACAGCTGTGTACTTTATATTTATAATTTATGCGATATTATGAAAATGCAACAACCCAAAATGTATCCTGTCTAAAATATGAAACTCCAGTTGACTCTGTTTTTAGATATTTTTATCGGGCAGCTGCAGAGAGATAGGACTTGACCAAGACATTATTTTACCATCAAGACATATTTAAAATAAATAAATAAAGTAAATAAAACATTTGAAGCATTATAAAAATCATAGTATTTACTTAGAAGGTCAAACTGAAGATGATAAAAATGTAGTTGTTATATATATATATATATATATATATATATATATATATACACACACATATATATATACAACTACATTTTTATCATCTTCAGTTTGTGTGTGTGTGTGTGTGTGTATGTTTTTTTTCTGGCTAATCAACTTTGAACTTTTGATTTTTTATATTCTTAAAACTGAAATTGCAATTTGTGTTTGAATATTGATTATTATGTTAAAAGCAGTTTGTGTATTTCTTTTGTTTCTAGTTGAAAGTTTTTCACCTGATAATCGAATGGAAGATGGTAAAGAAAAGCTTATTTCACCTGCTGAAGTCTAAGTGAAGAGAAAAGAAAAAGGAAATGACTGTTTGGTCATTCGAGTGAAGTCCAGTTCAGAGCTCCACGTAGATGTCACTGTCCCTTTTTTCACGTTGGGTAGAATTACAAATCAGAAGAAAAAAAATCTGATAAATATGTATTAATCAAATTCTTATTCTTTGGTAAGTCACAGGTTTGCAGTTGTCTGCAGGTCTGACCAGCGTATGCACGCAGGACCAGTCCTTCTAAAGAAGCATCAAAAATAGCTTCATAATCACATATATAATCACATATAACTGCAGCCGCCCGAATTGTAATTTAATCGTGATGAGCCTGATGTCACATCTCTCTGTAGCTCCGATGGAAAAACGTACTCGTTTTTTCCTGCTAAAAAAAACTATTTTAAAAAATAAAAGTTTGTAAAAACTGTAGCTGATTGTTTTGTTTGAAGAAAATGAAAATACGTAAGTCAGTTTTTAGTCCATCCAGAACCAAACTGGTTCACTAAAGTTGAAATTAATGTTCTCAAACACAGACAGACAGACACACACACGCACACACACAAACACACTCACACACACATTTATTTCAATGTCTTTTATTTATGTAAGTTGGACATGAGTTTGCAGCAGGAAAAAAAAGCTATAAAAATATAAAATGTATTTGTCTTTTTCAGCTTTTAGGATTAGGAATGAATGAAAATGAAAGAAATGAAATGAAAAATCGTTTATTGATGAAAGCTGACGTGTACCCAGCAGCTCCATCAGTGTTCAGGTGACATCCTGCAGGAATGATGCGTCTTTATCAAGAATAACATGATGACAGTAAAGGAAAACACAGCTGTGATTTTCACTAACAAACCACTGATAAATGACCAAATTTCCCTTCAAATGGTTAAAATTTTCAGTAAAATCTTTCTCAGTCTTCACTTTGACAAAGAAATAAGCAGAATTAAGCATGAGATTCTTCCTCACAGGAAGAAATCAGTTTCTCTACGACGGTCATTAAACCCGGTGGTGCTTCAGGCTCCACGGCTGGACCCCCTCACAGCGATGCAGATGGCAAAGGAAACACAAAAAGAAGCAAATCCTAAACACGTGCAACAAGCTGATGATACAAATACTGAGCTGCTCCTTCAGTATGGAGGAGGGTTTCTCTCTAGCTCCTGGTACTTGGGTGGTTCGGGTGTGGAGATGGTGGTGGTGGCAAGCAGGACAGAGGATCTTTTGGGTGGACGGAGCTGGCAGATCATGATGGAGGACATAACCGAGCCGAGCACCTGCAGAGAGACACAGGATGGTGAGTTCACGGCATGGAGAGAAAACCTCCAGGATCATCATCAGTTTGGCCTCCATCAGGTGACTGAATGATTGTTGTAACTTAGCTGTGGTGCTCTGATGGAAGTAAGGCTCTGCTTCATCCAGTGAGTCAGTCAGGAGTCAACAAGACTTTCTAATGTGAGACTTTAAACTCACTTCACAATCGCTTCACCGGATGTTCCGTCTGCACCATCCAAGTGATGACAGACCTCCAGGTCCACAGCTTTTTTTTTTTTTAAACTTGTCCTGTCCAGCATGGTGGCAGCAGAATGATGGTCTGGCTGCTGTGTAGCGCAGAATACAGTTGCTTTGCCAAAGGGAGCTTTATGGGTATAAGACTCTTGATAATCAGATTTTTTTATTTCTTTATTTATTTAAATATATTGTTTTATCTTATTTATATAGAATTATGGAATTTATATAATCTTGTTGGATCTGACTGGAAGGGACAGAAAAAAGGACAGTAATGAAGAGAAGTAAAAAGGAAAGTGGAAAAAAGGAAGAGGAGACAAAGACACAACAGATAAAAGCAACAACCCTTCAGTCCAACCTAACACCAGACAACCAGCTGCTACACCTGTACAGAAACACAACAGAAAATTTCTGACAGCTTTTACAGGAAAACTAAGCTGACAATCATCAGTTCCTAAAAACAAAAAGAAAAAAAAAAACAAGAGCCCAGAACCCCGTTCCAACCCACCCCAGAACAGTCCAGCCACTCGGCCAAGGGCCAAGCCCACTGACCCAGGCCCCAACAGTGGCCTCGTCCCACCACCACGAGGCGGCGCCAGTTTTTCTCAACGACGATGGACCGGAGATTAGATTGTTTGAATTTTATGGTACAGAAATATTTATCCGAGCTATTAAAATGGGATGTGACGGGATGGTCAGGCATTTAATTTCTGTTGATTTATTTTTATTTTTTCCCATTTTACAAGTGTTTGAATCAGCGGATCCTAACGTACATGACGAACATACCAGAAGCGTCTGACAAGATCGGGGGAGGCGCCCAAACAGAAAGTCAACCGTAGGAGTTTTATTTTACAAGAAAAGGGCAGAATAAGAGTGTTGAGAGGGTAATATGAGGTGTTCAATTAACATCCATCAAGACTGAGTTGTTTTATGGAGTGGAAGAAGAAGAGGAGGAGACCAATTTATCTTCATCGTCGGAGGAAGAGGAGAGGTGCTGAGGATGAGGTGACCGACCCATCTGTTGTTATCAGTGATGAGAGGTAAGACAGACTTATGAATATTTGTGTCTGTTTTGTTTGCTTAATTGTAAACATTGTAAACTAGTTTTATATGAATATAATGTTCTACATTTAGATTCAGTGGAAGATCAGGGGTGAAATAATAAATACAGAAATGGTAAATGTTGAGCCATTTCCTCATTTATCTGAACTAGGGCTGGGCGATTAATCGAATTTTTATCTCAATTACGATCTGGGTTTTCAACGATCATAAAAAACCACCTGCAGCGCTCTGCTGCAGACTCCTGCCACCGCACTCCCCCCACAGCCTGCAGTGCTCTGCTGCAGACTCCTCCCACCGCACTTCCCCCACAGCCTGCAGCGCTCTGCTGCAGACTCCTCCCACCGCACTCCCCCCACAGCCTGCAGTGCTCTGCTGCAGACTCCTCCCACCGCACTTCCCCCACAGCCTGCAGCGCTCTGCTGCAGACTCCTTCCACCGGACTCCCCCCACAGCCTGCAGCGCTCTGCTGCAGACTCCTCCCACCGCACTCCCCCCACAGCCCGCAGCGCTCTGCTGCAGACTCCTCCCACCGCACTCCCCCCACAGCCCGCAGCTCTCTGCTGCAGACTCCTTCCACCGCACTCCCCCCACAGCCTGCAGCGCTCTGCTGCAGACTCCTTCCACCGCACTCCCCCCACATCCCAAACCGCTTTGCTTTTATTCACCGTGAGCAAACAAGTTCTCAACTTCTGGGCTTGACACACGGGAGGGAGGCGACATCGATCCTTCTCCATAATTTTCTTTTGAACTTGTGCAATGAGGTGAAACTCACTGCCCTCCTCCAGCCAAGCGACAGGCGACATTCGTGCATGTAAACTGTTGCGCTCGTTCACGCAGACGTGCACACGGAGGCTTGCGACAAGACACAAGAAAATAGAAAAATGTTAAATTTTTGTGTCCTGACTAAATAATCCACCAGCTCCCAGAGACACAGAGAGACAAACGTTATAAACAAACAGAACTTTTTTTTTTCTTCTCCAAAGACCATCATCATAGGCCTCTGTCAGTCTCTGTGCGCTCTGGCTGGTGTCTCGTCTGGTGGTACAACTTCGGGTGTGGCTGATCAGCCCGATCCAGGAGTGGCAGTCCCTTCTGCATATGGTGCAGAGGAAGACTGTAGATGGTCTGCCGGTCTGGTTTGCAGCCCTCCGTCTCTGCCTCTTGGCCTCGGACTGTTTTGCAAGCACGGCATCGAACTTGGCGAGACCTGCTCTAACTGTCGCCCTCCAAGCCGACCGATCCGAGGCGATGACTTCCAAGGTGTTGAGGTTTGCTCCCAGGACTTTCAGGTCCCGCCTGCAAACGTCTTTGTAGCTCAGATGGGGTCTGCCTGTCGGGCGGTGCCCTTGGGCCAGTTCTCCATACAGGAGGTCTTTTGGGATCCACCCATCTTCCATCCGCACCACGTGACCAAGCCAGCGCAAACGTCACCGCTTCAGCAGGGTGAACATACTGGGGATTCCCACTCTCTTCTCCAGACTGATGGTGAGTCCGAAGTCCTGACATGGCTTGCTGAAGCGGTCCATGAGCCACTGGAGTTCGTCAGCAGAGTGGGTTGTAACGGCAGCGTCATCTGCGAAGAGGAAGTCGCGCAGGCACTTCATCTGGACTTTGGTCCTGGCTCTTAGTCTGGACAGGTTGAACAGCTTCCCATCCGACCTGGTTCTGAGGTAGATGCCTTTTGTGGTGTTTCCGAAAACGTGCTTCAGCAGGACGGCAAAGAAGATGCTGAACAGGATCGGAGCCAGCACGCAGCCCTGCTTCACTACGCTATTAATAATAATAATAATAATAATACATTTTATTTATAAAGGCGCCTTTCTCACACTCAAGGTCACCGTACAATAAAACACAACAATGAATAAATCCAAATAAAATACAAGAAAAACATAAAACAGTGATTGCAACAATGTACATATTATAATGAGTAAGCCAGTTTAAACAGATGTGTTTTCAATTTGGATTTGAACAGATGAATAGAATCAGAGTTGCGGAGGTCAGGGGGGAGTGAGTTCCACAGATGAGGAGCAGAGCAGCTGAAAGCTCTACTCCCCATGGTGACAAGGCGAGCGGGGGTGAAGATGAGGTGAATTGCAGAGGAGGATCTGAGGGAACGGACCGGTTTGACAACACGGAGGAGATCAGAAAAATATGGAGGGGCGAGGTTGTGTATGGCCTTAAAGGTTAACAGCAAAATTTTATAGTGAATGCGATGGGTGATGGGGAGCCAGTGGAGCTGCTGTAAGATGGGGGTGATATGATGGATGGATGGGGTTCTAGTGATGATTCTGGCTGCTGCATTCTGTACCAGCTGAAGTTTATGAATTGATTTCTGGGGAAGACCAAACAGAAGGGAGTTGCAGTAATCCAAGCGTGATGTGACCAGGCTGTGTACAAGTATGGCGGTGGTGTGAGGGGTGAGAGAGGGGCGTAGGCGGTTGATATTGCGGAGATGGAAGTATGCGGACCGTGTTATGTTATTAATGTGTGATGTGAAAGACAGAGTGCTGTCGAGGATGACACCCAGACTCTTTACCTGAGGGGAGGGAGAGATGGAAGAGTCATCAATGGGAATGCAGAAACTATCAGATTTAGAGAGGGTGGATTTGGTGCCAACTAGTAACATTTCGGTTTTACTGCTGTTTAATTTGAGAAAGTTTGAAGTGAACCAGGACTTAATGTCATGAAGACAATCTGTGAGTGAGGTAGGTGGGAGAGTGGAGTTTGGCTTTGTGGAGAGATAGAGCTGGGTGTCATCCGCATAACAATGGAAATGTATGTGGTGTTTTCTGAAGATATGACCAAGGGGGAGGAGGTAGATGATGAACAACAGGGGCCCCAGGACTGAGCCCTGGGGCACACCTGTGGTGACTGGGAGTGACTGGGAATGGGATGATTTCAGCTGTACGAACTGAGTGCGGCCAGAAAGGTATGATTTGAACCAGTTAAGAGGGGTGTGGGTAATGCCAATAGAGGAGAGTCTAGTCAGAAGGATGGAGTGGGAAATAGTATCGAAGGCCGCACTCAGATCGAGAAGGATAAGAATGGATAATAAACCAGAGTCAGCTGCTAGAAGGAGATCATTGGTGACTTTTAGTAATGCTGTTTCAGTGCTGTGGAGTGGACGGAAACCAGATTGAAATTCTTCATATAGATTGTTAATGGATAGATGGGCTCGGAGTTGTGAGGAAACTATTTTTTCCAGTAGTTTTGAAATAAACGGCAGATTGGAGATGGGACGAAAGTTATTAAGGTTGTTAGGGTCCAAGCCGGGTTTTTTAAGTATTGGGGTGATGGCAGCAGTTTTTAACAATGGGGGGACCAGACCAGTGGTGAGGGAGGAGTGTATGATGCAAGTAATGAGCGGCGCCAGTGAGGAAGCAGATGCTTTTACTAGGAAGGTTGGGATGGGGTCTAGTCGACAGGTGGATGATTTTGATTTCCTTATTAATTCAGTGATGGCAGTGATAGGGGGGAGAGTAAATGCAGAAAGAGAGATGGAAGGAGGCAGAAGGGGAGGTAATGGAGAAGGATTATAAGAAACATTTGGAGCGAGATGTTGATGAATATTCTGGATTTTGGATGTGAAGAATGAGATTAGACTGTTACAGAAAGCAGATGAGGCCATGTGAGGTGGAAGGGAGTCAGGAGGTTGTGTAATATTGTTCAAGAGAGAAAATAGAGCCTTTGTGTTACCTTCATTAGAATAATAGGTGGATTTGGCAAGTTTGCAGCAGTCCCTATAGTAAGTGATGTGGTTTTGATACATTTCCTGGTGGATAGTTAAACCAGTTTTCCTGTAGAGTCGCTCCAGTTGACGTCCTTTGGTTTTGAGTTTTCTGAGAGCAGGGGTAAACCAGGGTGAAGAGCAGTTGAAAGTGACTGATCTAGTTTTTAGAGGGGCCAAGTTATTGAGCAGATTCTGAAGACTGTTATTGTAATGTGAGACAAGATCATCAGGGCTAGAGAAACTGTCAGGGTGGGGTAGAGCGTTAATGGCAGTAGAGAGAGTGTCCAAGTTAATGTCCTTAATGTTACGGAAGGATATGTCACGTGAGCGCTTGTTTTTTGCAAGAACCAGACTGACAGAAAAAGAAATGATCATATGGTCAGAGAAGGGGAGCGCATCTGTTTTGCAACCAGTGGGAATTAAACCTGAACAGCAAACTAAGTCAAGAATATGACCTTTTGAATGAGTTGGAGCAGTAATAAACTGCTGGAGACCAAAACTGTTAAGACAAGACATAAAATCCCTGGTGAGAATATTATTTACATTGTCCATATGGATGTTAAAATCTCCAAGAATTATTATGTTGGGCGATCGTGAGGAGAGATCAGCCAGAAATGCAGAGAAGTCATTTAAAAAGTCCTTATTGGGCTTGGGTGGACGGTAAACTGTGGCGATGAAGGTTGGAACAGGACCAGGCAGCAGTAGGACCATTGATTCAAACGAGGGAGCGGAAGGGGCAGAGACCTGTGAGACTCTCCACTTCTCACGGGCAAACAGCGCGAGACCACCTCCACGGCCGGAGTCACGTGGTTTGCAATAGTAAACAAACCCAGGCGGGTTAGCTCCATTTAGGCAAAGTTGAATGATGACTAATCTTGTACAGAGTGACAATGTAGGCGTCCCGCATGTCCTGTGGTACCTCACCCTCTCTCCAGCACAGGCAGAGGATGTCGTGCAGCTCTGAGATGAGAATGTCCTTGCAGCACTTCGGCAGGAATGCCGCCCCTCCCTGGGGCTTTGCCATTGGTGAGGGAATCCAGGACCTGGCTGAGCTCCTGGACAGTTGGCTCCTCATCGAGTTTATTATGTACTGGCAGGCACTCAGTCGCGTTCAGGGCATCTTCGGGGACCACGTTCTCTCTGGCGTAGAGCTCGGAGTAGTGCTCCACCCATCGCTCCATCTGCTGTGCCCAGTCTTGGATGACGTCACCGGTGGCCGACTTCAAGGGAGCAATTTTCTTCTGCATCGGACCAAGAGCCTGCTTGATCCCCTCGTACATTTCTCTGATGTTGCTTGTGTCAGCTGCGGTCTGTATCGAGGAGCAGAGCTGGAGCCAGTAGTCGTTAGCGCACCGCTCAGCAATCCTCTGGACCTTGCTGCGGGCAGCCTGGAGTGCCTGGAGGGTGTGTTCACTGGGGCAGGCCTTGTAGACTGCTAGTGCACGCCTCTTCTCTTCAAGGACTGGTGTCAGCTCTGCAGAGTGAGCCTTGAACCAGTCTGCTGACTTGCTGGTCTTCTTGCCATAGGTGGTCATGGCAGCATTATAGATTAGATTAGATTAGATTAGATTCAACTTTATTGTCATTACACATGTACAAGTACAATGCAACGAAACACAGTTTGGCATCTAACCAGAAGTGCAATAAGCAACAAGTGCAAGATATGTTATATACAGTATGTGCAAATGACTGTACAGTATGTACAAATGTGCAATGTACAAAAGCAAAAAGTGATTATCACAGTATGATGATTTAAGTGCTATGAGCATAATATACAGATGGATATGTGCATTTATGTACATCAGTGTCGAGCAGAATCTATGAACATAGTTTACAGATGATATTTACAAGTCTTTATGTAACTTAGTCACTAGTGCAGTGGACATTGAAATAGTGCAAAGTAATGAGCAGGAGTCTAACTAAATAAACAGTGAAGTGGAAAGGCTAGTGGAATGTTCAGTACATAGTACTCGGTCAGGTCGGGGGGTGTGTGATGGGATGTAGTGTGGTATGGGGTGAGTCAGTGGGGGGCAGAGTTCAGCAGCGAGACAGCTCTGGGGAAGAAGCTGTTCCTCAGCCTGCTGGTCTTTGTCCTGAGGCTTCTGAAGCGCCTGCCAGACGGCAGGAGTGCAAACAGTCCATGTGCAGGGTGGGATGAGTCTTTGAGGATGCTGCGAGCTCGACACAGACAGCATTTCCTCTGGACTTCCTCGAGGGCTGGAAGTGGAGACCCTGTGATGCGTTGGGCAGTTTTCACCACCCGCTGCAGCGCCTTGCGATCTGCGACAGAGCAGTTCCCATACCAGACCGTGACACAGCTGGTCAGGATGCTCTCAATCGCACAGTGGTAAAAGTTCACCAGGATGGCTGAAGACAGGTGGTGTTTCTTCAGCGTCCTCAGGAAGAAGAGGCGCTGGTGAGCCTTCTTCACAAGGCTGGAGGTGTTGGTGGTCCAATTCAGGTTCTCCGAGATGTGGATCCCCAGGAACTTGAAGCTGGAGACACGTTCAACTGCCATCCCGTCGATGTGGATGGGGTCATGTGTGCCTCCTCTCTCCCTCCTGAAGTCCACGATGAGCTCCTTGGTTTTCTTTGTGTTAAGGAGCAGGTGATTGTCTGCGCACCACGTGGCCAGGTGCTGAACCTCCTCCCTGTAGGCCGACTCATCGTTGTTGCTGATGAGGCCGATCACCGTGGTGTCGTCAGCAAACTTGATGATGGAGTTGGATCCATGTACAGGTCTGCAGTCGTGGGTGAAGAGGGAATACAGGAATGGGCTCAGCACACAGCCCTGTGGTACGCCTGTGTTGAGTGTGATGGTGGAGGAGCAGGTGTTGCCTGACCTAACATGCTGAGGTCTGTTGGTCAGAAAGTCCTTTATCCTGAAGCAGAGGGGGGTGGTGATGCCCAAGTCTCCAAGTTTAGTGATTAACCTGGAGGGTCTGACAGTGTTGAATGCTGAGCTGAAGTCAACAAACAGCATCCGTGCGTATGTATTGGTATTGTCCAGATGTGTGAGCACAGAGTGCAGCGCTGTGGAGACTGCATCCTCTGTACTCCTATTGCTGCGGTAGGCAAACTGATGTGGGTCCAGTGTGGGTGAAAGGCAGCTCTTCAGATGTGACAGGACTAGCCGCTCGAAGCACTTCATCACAATGGGTGTGAGTGCGACTGGCCGGTAGTCATTCAGGCATGCCGGACTGGAGTGTTTTGGTACCGGTACAATGGAGGTGGATTTGAGGCATGTTGGCACAGCTGCTTGGGTAAGGGACAGGTTGAAGATGTCCGTGAAGACCTCTGCGAGCTGCTCCGCACATGCTCTGAGCACACGACCAGGGATGCCGTCTGGGCCAGCAGCCTTGCGTGCGTTGATCTGTTTCAGTGTGGTGCAGACGTCTGCAGTGGTGAGTGTGAGGGGCTGATGGTCTGCTGGGAGCCGAGTGCTGGTGACTGCTTCAGTGTTATCCCCGTCAAAACGAGCAAAGAAGTCATTTAACTCATTTAAAAAGGAAACATCTGTGGTGATCATGGATGAGTTACCCGATTTGTAGTCACTGATGACCTGGATGCCCTGCCACATGCGTCTGGGGTCGGAGTTGGAGAAGTGTTCCTCCACCTTCAGCTTATAGCAGTGCTTGGCCTTTTTGATGCCCCTCCTCAGGTTAGCCCTGGATACGCTGTAAGCCTGTGCATCACCTGATCTGAAGGCGGTGTTGCGGGCTTTCAGCAGGAGCCGTACCTCCTTGTTCATCCACGGCTTCTGATTTGGGTACGTGGTGATTCGTTTCTCCACTGTGACACTGTCAGCGGAGATGTTGATATATTCCAGTACAGAGGAGGTGTAGAGGTCAATGTCTGTGTGACAGCCACAGGTAGCCTGAGTAGCAAACATACTCCAGTCTGTGTTTTGGAACCTGTCCTGGAGTATAGAGTCTGCTCCTTCTGGCCAAACCTTGATGGTTTTCGCTGATGGCTTCACCCGCTGGATGAGTGGTGAGTACTTCGGGATGAGAAATAGGGAGAGATGGTCTGACTGTCCGAGGTGGGGGAGGGGGGTCGCCTTGTAAGCCCCAGGGATGTTTGTATAAACGTGATCTAAAGTTTTGTTTCCTCTTGTTTTGCAGGAAACATGCTGGTGGAATTTTGGAAGTACTGTCTTTAAGTTTGAGTTATTAAAATCACCGGCCACTATAAAGGCAGCTTCCGGATGGGAAGTCTGTTGTTTGCTAATGGCTGCATAAAGTTCTTTCATAGCTAGCTTAGCATTAGCATCAGGGGGGATATAGGCTGCAGTTACGATGGTAGAAGTGAACTCTCTACCATCTCTAGACAGCCTCTCTGAGGTATTCCCATCTATCTTGGGCGCAGGTTGTAGATGGACCTGGGAGAGATTTTTTGATAGCTCTCACACATTTTTTGACCTTCTCCTGGTCCTGTATTCTGCTGGTGTCGATTCTGGGTCTGCCCTCCTTCTTGCTGCGATGCATTTTCTTCACTCGCAGTTTCACCCTGCAGCATACAAGGGAGTGGTCAGTGTCGCAGTCAGCACTCTGGTAGGTGCTTGTGAGTGTGACGTAGGAGAGGCTGGATCGCCTGGTAAGGATCAGGTCGAGCTGGTGACAGTGCTTGGATCTTGGATGCCTCCAGGATACTTTGTGCTGGGGCTTGGTGTTAAAGAACGTGTTGCTGATACACAGGCCATGGTGGCTGCACAGCTCAAGCAGGCGTTGCCCATTCTCATTCATCTTCCCTGTGCCGAACTGACCAAGGCAGGTTGGCCAGGAGTTGTGATCAGCACCCACTCTGGTGCTGAAGTCGCCAAGGATGAACAGCAATTCCTTTTCAGGGACTCTGCTGATGGGGGTGCTGAGATCGTTCAAGTACTTGTCCTTGGCTTCCACAGAGCAAGCCAGCATATAACTGGTAGACTGCTGCTTCCCATGTTGTGTCGACGCTGTGAAGCGAAACTGGAGTGTCCTCTCCAGTGTGCAGAGCCTGGGTAAGAGGTATGGAGGACAGGCTGTTACCCAGGCAGCAAGTCCCCCCTCATTTTGGACAAATGGCATCTCTGCCATCTCGTCACCATGTTAGTCGCATGCCTCTCTCTGTCCAGTATGATGAGTGTGGTGAGGGTATTGTGAAGGACGTGTCTAATGTTTCGCCACCGCTACGGACCTGTGGTCAAGCCGCACCATAGAGCCGTATATAAATGTCGCGCTACATTTAATTGATGCAGATTTCCACATGAAAATGAAATGTCTCCAGACTCATTTTTTCCAGACCACACCGGGCAGAAAGTAGCTGCTGGCCTGAGACAAAGTATAGATACTGGGACCTGGAGGAAAGATGCTAGTCTGGATTACCACAGACACACTGGCTGCCTCTCTCTCTCTCTCTGTCTCTAGATCAGTGATCCTCACTATTTTTTTCACAAGAGCCGCATTGGCAGAGCAAAGTCAAGAGGAGAGCCACTTTTTCGTTGTCCCACAAAAAAAAGAAACAACACAGCCAATACACTTTCAAGTAAGACCATATTTACCTTAATACTGGGATGAACGGAAGCTGGAATGCATGTCCTTGACTTTCTTCATGTTGTATTTGTAGTTTGTTGTTGCAATCACAGTAAGGCATTCAAGATGAGCATGGGTCAGCCGGTTTCTCTGTTTCCTCTTGATAGTGTTCATGGTTGAAAATGTTGCCTCACAGGTGTATGTGCTCATAAAGAAAGACATCACTTTCTGTACAAGTGGTTTTAGAGTGGGAAAGTCTGCTTCAGAAATCAAATTCCAGAAGTTGCCAACACCTGCTCTGAGCTCAACTTGGAGAATGTCATTTGTTTGCAGCTCGATTATTTCACTTTCCAGAGCAGCACGATTGTCAGGGCAGAGCTGCATGATGGTTGGAGTAAGAGTGGAGATATCCACATGGAAGGGGTTTTCAATAAAATTGAAAATCTCCTTATGTTTACTCACATCACTGAATCTGGATTCAAACTCACCCTTCAGCTCCTCCAAAACTTCAACAAAACCTGTGTAGCTGAAGTGCTGCTGCAGAGATGGGTCACTAGTGGTTGTTGCTCTGAGTTTTGGGAAGTGGATGAGTTCCCTCTGTGTCATAGTCTTCAATTAACTGCCTGAACTGTCTGTGGTTTAGTGCTCTTGATACAATATAATTGACCACATGCACAACCTTTTGCATCACATTTTGGAATCCATTGTTTCTAAGCTTTGATACCAATGACTCTTGATGGATGATGCAATGGAAACTGATAAAATTGGGTATATCATCTCTTTTATTCATGAGGCCAACAAGACCCTTTTCTTTTCCTCGCATGCTTGGGGCACCATCAGTACACACACTTGAAAGTTTGGACCAGCTGATGGCTTTTTCCTCAAAAAATACCAAAAGTGCATTCAGAATATCCTCTCCTCTTGTTTGTCCACGAAGTGGTAGTAGGCACAACATTTCCTCTCGAAAAGAGTTTTCTTTTGGGAACCTCACCTAAACACACAGCTGAGCAACATCGGTGACATCTGTGCTTTCATCCACTGCTATGCTGAAACATGGAGTTTCGCGCAGATCAGCCAACAGTTGGTCACGTATGTCTTTTCCAATGTCTTCCATCCGTCTCATTATTGTTGAATCAGACAACTGTAATCCTTTTGTTTAAGAATCGTATCCCTGTTGTCAAAGTCTGCAAACAATATCTCTGCTGACGCCAAAAAGCAACCTTTTACTATTTCAGCGTCTGAGAATGGTTTTTTTGCCCGCGCTAAAATCCATGCAATCTCAAAAGTTGCCTCTGTCAAATGTTCAGCAGTTGAAGTTGTCCTGTGGATAAGATTTTGCTGCCCAGAAAGTGAAGCGGTAAGTTGTGCTATTTTTGTGTTTCTGAGTTGGCTTCCACATGGATAATTTTCATTGAATTTTGGATGCATGGTTTTGAAATGCCGCTCCAAGTTGCTTCGTTTGAAACAAGCGCGGGTTTGTTTGCATATTAAGCACAGGGGGTTCACGCCATGAAGAACAAATAAGAATTCTTCCGTCCACTTTTCTTGAAATTTCCGATGCTCATTCTGTATAGCTCGTATCTTTCATTGTTTCTTTGGAACACCTGTTAGCCTGCTCGTTCCCTCTTCGGCATCTTCATGTTCACTTGAGTTCATGGCATCCTCACACTCCTTATCTTCACTATTCCTCCCCCGTGTCTGTTCATCTGTTTTTTGTCCTTTTTTTATTAGAAAACGATCCATTTTTAAAGTGTAGCCTGTATCAAGACGGCTAGCGTTGTTAACCTTGCAGCACGTAGCTTACAGCAGTCAAATGCGCCGCTGTTATAAACAATGACATCAGCATGCTGCGTTGCCAGATTTGACAGTTACTCCCTTTTGGAAACAACATTAATTGTGGCTGGAGGAAGAATATAATGACTGTTTGTAGTCTAATATTCTGTCTCTAATATTGTATATTTATGTGGCACATTTAAAGAAAATGTACTGGCTGTGTTATGCCTTTTATATGCTACCATTCGAGCCGCCAATCAAAACATGACGAGCCGCATGTGGCTCCCGAGCCGCGCAATGAGTATGACTGCTCTAGATAGACAGACAGACAGATAAAAATTGACATTATTAAAGTGAATAATGAATAATTGTGTTAAATAATTGAGATCTCAATTTCAATCAAAATAATTGTGATTATCATTTTTGCCATGATCGAGCAGCCCTAACCTGAACATAGATGAATAAACCATCTTACTCATTTCAAACAGATAATAAACTCATTTTCTTGATGTTTATTTTGGGTTTTGTTCTATATTCTGTATGTTCATTTTTTTTCTATATGTTTCCTTTTGCCTCTTGTTAAATTATTTGTAAGATTTTCTTGTGTAAACTGAGTATTTACTTAGTTATAGGGAGCCTGAGTTTCCATATTTTCTTCACTGTCCATCATGTGCATAAACAATAATGTGGACAAGTTTCTTTTATTCTACATTACTGTCACATACACATACAATGATGAGGAAAATGGACCTTCTACACAAAGATGTCCAGTTCTCCTTAGGCTCAGTCTCTCAGTCCCAGTCATCGCTAATATAGTGTAAAATATTAATATATAGTTTAATTACATCTCAGTTTGATCTCTTACACATATAGGACTTTAAGGGACTCCAAATGTCTGCTGCAATTTTCTCAAAATTTTGTGAATAATTTTGAAGAGTTGCTGCTTATAAAGTAAAAAAAAAAAATACTGAAAATGAACCTGATTTTGTAAGGAAATATTTATACATAGTTTCACTATATTGCAATTTGACTAATTTTTATTAATTATTGTAGTCTTGCACAAACAATACATA
Source organism: Melanotaenia boesemani (assembly GCF_017639745.1). NCBI lineage: Eukaryota > Metazoa > Chordata > Actinopteri > Atheriniformes > Melanotaeniidae > Melanotaenia > Melanotaenia boesemani. Next base: position 2,235,557 of record NC_055704.1, read on the forward strand.
AATAAACTAACCTTGTATGCGTTTTCCTAAATAGAATTAAGGTTTCACATATCAGACAATGTTTCAGTGAATATGAACATCCCAAATCTAGCAGTTTTTCAGCAGAACCTGGTCCAGGGGTGTTCAACCTGCGGCTCCACAGCAGCAATTGGCTCTTTGGACCTTCCACAAAATGCTCTTAATACATAAAAATGCTAACGAACTAACTAATGTTTTTAAATATAGCTATTTTTCAGTTTTTTCATGGAATAATTGCGTTGAATTTTCACAACATGACACTAAAACCTACCAGTAATAAATACTTTTTATCTTTTTTCTTGCCGTATTTGTACATCACAGATCAGAAGCTAACTTCATCAGCATCTAAACATTTCTTCCATCCGTGCACAAGAGTGAAAAACCTAAACGGCCTGATGTTGTTTACCTTATTTAAATGACTGCATGTCATTTCAGATTGTACATGGTCACAATTCTCCTCCGCTCCGATGTGCAGACACTTAGGTGAGCACACTCCCACCAGTGGGCAGACAGAAAGCATGCATCCGAAAATATGTGGCATAAATATCAGGTAATCACCAGGCTCCACAGACTTACCCCCCAGCAACAACACTGAGGTACCGACGTTTGCAGCAACAGTTTCACCAACGTCTCTACTCGATCGTATCCAAAGAGCCGATAGCGCTGATCAAGACTGCAGCTGGATCCCAACTGCATCTTTTCCAAGGCCCCGCTCAACGTCTGATTGGTTGGTAAAGCGTATGAGAGCACAGCAGCACCCCTCTCATAACATTGGTAGACAAACTCAACGTGACATTAGAACACACATCAAGTTATTAAATTGTCTCTCCTTTTTTTCACAGCAAAAACTCTGCATGTCGGAGATCCAGCATGGTGCTGGAATTCTTTGCATATTGGTTGGTTGGTATAGTCAACATTTCTTATATGGTATAAAAAGGCAAAATCAAAATATTCACAACGGCCAGTATAGGCTTTGGCCTCTAAAGTTTAATTATCAGGATACTTGTGAACTGAGTTCCATTAAAACTAAATATTTAAGTAATGTGATACTCACAGCCAGAGCAGCCAGAAAGAAGAAGACCCCGAGCCCGATGTCCACGACCATCAGGACATAGTGCAAGATGATGGGGAAGCAGGGCTGCAGCAGGAAGAGACACAAGCTTTAGTTTCTGTTTGATTTTATCTTCCTGTTACTAAAATCCATGCTGCTTTACTCACCTCGCTGTAGATGGACTTTGTCTTCATTTGGTAGAAATCCTGGAGGAGGTGTGAAGATAAAACCATAAGTGACTCCACACCACTGATCAGGTGACTTAAAGCCAGTCTGAGCTCAGATACTCACTCTGTAGTTGATATTCTGGCACTCGTATTTCTCCACCACCTCGGTGCATTCACAGGAGTCTGGGATGTCGTCCTCCCAGTCTTTGTAGCTGAAGAGTCCACAGCAGTGCATCTAAAACCACAGAAGAAGAAGCATTTATTTTTTATTATTAAGGGGCAATGCATATCAATGGGCATACAAACGTAAACATGTCAGAGTTGGCCAGTGTCTACTTTCCATCTGTAGTCCCTGCCAGATCAAGGAAATATAAAAGCAGTTTACAACAATAAAGACAAAGAGTCAGACAAAGATCCTCCAAAGTTTTTTTTTTTTATTTTTATTAAAGTTCCTCTTTAGCCAATATTTGAGGTTTGTTTTAAGTATCAGATCCTTTAACCAAAAGCACCTGTTGACAGAACGCTGTGTGTCTGTAAGGTACTACAGTACACAGCCGCCTCTAATAGAGACTCTGGTTACTTTACTACTTATACTAGATTTGAACTTGATGAATTCATTTCAGGATGGTGAAGTGAGTCCATGCAAAAGCTTACAAATTGAACATTGCAGTTAATTTTTTTTAAAACTTTTAAACAAACTTGTTGAAGTTTGTAGTTTAATCTCTGCTGCAGTCAGTGTTTCCTGGTTGATCTGTCGGCACTTCTCAGGAGTAACATGAACGATACCGTTTAATCATGAGTGAACAGGAGCTGAACCTGAATCCACAGCAAAAATACAGGAATGAACAGATTAAAATAATTAAGATCACGATTCCTGACCACATCAGTTGGAAGATCTGAATTTTCCAGTTTTATTCAGATTTACTCACATTTATCATTAGTGGTCGGCTGATAGATGAGATATATTGTCGATGTCATAGACAGCCATAAAAATTTCTGGAAATTCAAGTTCTTGCCCAAAATTGAGGTATTTACATTCACCTGTTCAGCTGCATCTGAGAAAATGGCCACTAGATGGCAGTATTTCTTCAACTGAACAGAGTTTTCCCTTCTGACTGCAGTGGCACGCTTGTTTCTGTCCATCACTGCTTAACTAAAATAATGGCTGCAGTTGACACTAGGACTTGGCAATTTGGCACAAAATACACCCCACCCCACCCCAGCCCCCTCCTCATTTTTTTTAAATTATGGATCGGAGAATAGACTGCAAGTTTAGCAAAGCTTTAAAAAAAATAAAACAAAGAAAGGTCAGTAGGTGGCCACAGTTCTCAATCTGTGTGCACTAATCTTATACAGGACCTAGTGTCTACAATAAGGGACGCTTCTATTTAAACTAACTGCAGTAATAAATGCCACGATTAATTAATCACAAAGATTCCTCAATACTGTTGCTTTCCAGAAAAGACTGTCTCCAAACTTTACCAGCAGATCAGCACAACACATTCACGAACAAAAAAAAAATTGGAAAACATCCCTGTGTTGCAGCTTGCGTTGCCTTGTTTTTGTACTGTATCAGTTGCAGAAGCGTGTTACGATGGGAAAGTACGGTAAAGGAAGAGTTATTCCCTCCAAACAAACAGAAGCTATCCTTGTTGGATTTCTTTGTTATAGGAAAAAACAAATGACCAAGGTGTGATTGTGGAGGACGATTCACCAGCCTGTAAAGCAGGACATAAAACGATGCGATGAAAAGAGGAATATGTTTCACCACCTGCAGGAAAACCACCAGCTCTCTAAATGTTCAGTAGTCTGGATAAATTATGTTAGTGCTCACGTTACGCAACACTGAAATTAAATGTTGGTGGTGTTATTTGTAATTTTATAACTGTGTACGACTCGGGTTTACAGAACAATGCAACACGTTCAGCAGCGTTACATTATATAGAGGAGAAAACCAAAAAATCTAAAGTTCTTTTACAGATAGTTTTACTGCTTAAACATAATCGACTTGGCGTGAGGTTGGCACCTTTTTTAACTGTCAGTGTGTAACGATCTGTAGAAGAAACCATATTTACTTCCAGATATGTGGTTCAGCTGTCCTGCTAAACAACAGCTGGAAGTCAAAGCTAGCTGGATGTTTTTCCTGGGTTTCTAAATTCTCTACTGAGGTTAAAAAAAAGTTCAAAACTATTTTTATTATGTAGTTTCCAGAAAGAAGCCTCCCAGGTCTAGAGGTCCTGTAGCCTTTCCATCTGTTTTCTCTGAGTTAATATGTAGGATTTATTCTTTACACAGCTGAGGAGGTTTAATTAGAATTTACTTACTTGGTTTCTTTATTATTTTGTTATTTTGGCATCAAAAGATAAAAACTGAATCTAAAAATGTCTTATTTTAAATTAAGGAGTGTTCGTGTGATTCTACATTTATAGTTTTCTGAAATTAATTAATGCATAACAGTCGTTAAATAATATACTCCAATAAACTCCACCCGCCTCATTGTATTTTGGCTGGAGCCGATTCCAGCCAGAGGTTCACAACTGTAGCTGCAGGGTTGCTTTCCAATCATAAATGGTTTTATTTTTTACTTTTGAAAACTCCACATTTGGTAAACGCATGTCCTCACATTTCCCTTCTCGTTCTGCTGCTCGGTGAAACAGACATTTCTCAGATAAACTGAATGAGTTGGAGGAAATTTCACTGTTTAAGATTCAATTTGATCATTTTTCAAAATAGAGAAAAAGTTACAAAATTTGTTCAGACTGGAAAATTTAAACAATTTTGTTTTCCTGGTTTAAACATTTAAACATTAAAAATTTTAAATGTTTCAGCAAGAGATTAAGTGCTTATAGATCCTCTGACACTTCACTTAGAGAAGGAAGTAAAGAAGAAAGACTTCTCACGTGAGTCTGCAGGAGGTCCAACATGTTCCTTATCTTCTTCTCCGCTCTGTTCAGAGGAAGCATTTTACGGAGCTCCACATCCAGCATGGCTTCCATCTACAAGCAAACGCACACAAATGAATCAAGCCGACGCTGTAGAAGCGATGCAGTCAGCAGAATCAGCCGTCACCTCACAGATGATTATTACCTGATTATTTAATCTAATTAAATAAATTTCGCAACTTCCTTTACTCGTTTGGTTTTATTTCACACTCGACCAAACCGACAACGACATGCAGTTACAAAAGCTGCTCGCTACGGACGATATTCCCTGAAGCAACAGCAGCTTGTTGACTGGCCAGGACTGAAAACGGCTCATTCACGGCAAGTTAACTATGTAGCAGTACCAAGTTTCTGCAGTCTTTGGGTTTCTGGTTTTACGTTGGTGTTCAAACCTGAAGCGGTTTTCAGAAGAAACTGTCCAGTATGAGCAGCAGGAGAGGCCGAGTTATCCACCACGTTTCACTACGATGCGTCCTACGTCACATCCTGTCTGTGGTTCACTGGATGGTCTGTTTGCTTTCACACTGCAAGCGAACTGCACCAGGATTCACCTGCACGTGAACCAAGAGTCCTGGTTTTCTAGTTGACCAGAGTTCACTTCTCTGGTCCGTACCATAGTATGACTTAGCACTCCTCCGGATGGAAACGGAGTATCCATGATACTCAATGACACCACCACCACCCCACCTCCCCCCCGAAGCTTCGCGTGGAATGATTGGACCAAAACTTTTTCTCTTATTCTTGCAGCCTCGAGACCACGAACAAAGTTTCTGAAGGAGTCTGGAACAGACTTATGTAAATGAAACTAAATCTTCTTTCCTGTCTGGAGCAGAATCAAAAGTAGAACCAACAGTAGAACCAACAGTAGAACATCAGAATGTGACCTTGGGACGGTTGATGACTTCTGGGATTGCAATTCGGAACATTACCAAACCTCCGGTGACCATAAATGTTTGGAACTGCAGAGAGAGAGAGAGAAAAAAACACCTCAGGTGTTGAGTTTCCATCCTGACCACAAATTCACAACCACACCTGGTTTCTGGAACATTCAAACTGAAACTAGAACATCTTGTTTTTTTTCCCTTTCCTTAAATTAAATATATTTTCCCACAGCTCAACAGGACTGACGTCCAACATGAACCAACCTGCAGTTTAAAATCTAAAATAAACCTTTTGATCGCACTTTATTTTACAAATCCTCTATTTTCCTTTAAATGTTTCCCGTTGAACAGCAAGTTACAGACAGTTTCCTGATGAGTCTTCCATAGTTTGAGACTAAAACAGAACAAACTGATGATCATGTTTAAACACTTCTGTTGTAATTTATTTTTTATTAAAATGTTTAATCACTCTGTGCTGCTCATTGCTCCTGTTGCTGCTGTAACATCTGAAAGTTCACCTTGTGGGAAGAATAAAGGTCGAGCTTATACAAACATGAAGTTGACCTAGAAATGTATTCATACCCGTGAGAATCAGGTGTGTCTTTAGAAATTAAATCAGTGATTCTGAAAACTGAGCGGAAAAAACCTCAAGAACTTCCTGCCAGTGGCTCTGACACACATACTCACCACAACCAGACAGACTTTGTTCTCCTTGTGAGCCCCGTAGGCTCCTACGATCGCGATCACCATGGTGGTGATGCCAATGGCATAGAGCACAATGACACCGGCGGTGTGGTCCTCCAGCTGCTGGAACAAGAGGTTGGAGGCAGGTTATACATTTTTGGATTTTATTTGTGTTTAATATGTTTAATAAGAGCATGTCCTCACATTTTGTTCTACCTCATCATTGGCAAAAAAATGAGCCAGCACAGCGAGGCCGATGATGACTCCACCCACAATCTGGAATAAAAACTGGTGAAAACTCAGGCTGAGAAAAACCTGCCAAATTATTATCAGAAGTTTAATCTCTTCTACCAAAACAACAATTTATTAGATGGAAGTTTTATGATTTTATTTACTGATTTCTTCTATAATAAAAAGGCGTAAAGCCCTGGACGCACCTGCCGTCAGTGCCTGAACAGCCCAGAATGTCACTTTTTACTGTTATCGTCCAGAATAACATCATGGTAAAGTGTTCAGATGTTGATTTCCCCCGAGATACAAATTTTTCTTCATTATGTCACAATTTAGCTTTAAAAAGAATATATGACATGACTAAAACTAAAAATGCAGAAGGAAATCTTCACATTTAAAAAGTTTTGTTTATTTTAGGCTGAAAATTTAACATGAAGGAGGTGGTTGAAAGTTGGCGAAAAGTAGATTAAATAAAATGTATTTAAATTGAACTTCAGTCAATTTCATTTTCTCGGGGGAAGAAAAACTACAGTATTTTTGGGTAGTTCAAGCCGTATTGTATTTGTTTTGGTCCAAACAAAATAAATTAACTATACTAATAAAAAAACATAATGTCACTGTCATACACTGTTGTAGATATTACTCAGTGTATGAAAATCCCTCTAAAAGTATTTAATGTTTCTTTGTTCCTTTAATGACTGCAACTTAATTTAATTAAAAATAAATTTCCTTTAACTGATGTAATATATTACAAATCTAATTTAATTTTCATTAACCCTTTATGTAACTTTAATAAATTGAGTTGAGCAGAAATTTAAATCTGGCCTGTTCAGAAGATTCGTGCTGTCTGGTCAGAAAAAAAGAAGGGAAACTTAACAAGTTCAGCTCAGTTTGTTCAGCTCAGCTAAAAGCTCATTTCCCCACTTCAGCCCGGACTCTGGGAACATTCAGATAATAAATGTTATTAACACTTAAGCCAAAATCAGGCTTATTGATTTTTTAGATGACAAGTAGGATGGAACTAATTCAAGAAAAGCCAAATATATTTATGACATTAAGTGAATAAACTACAAACAAATAAAGAATTACTGTTAATAAAAACTAGAAAAAAAATTTTTGTTTGTTTTCTTTTATCAGCTGCTCAACAACTCATAACACGCTTCATGCAGATATTCTCATCAGCTGCTGAACCAAACACCAACCAGAGGTACTACAAAAGAAAACAGCAGCTTTTCAGCAGCAACTGGCAATTAACAATAGTTTATATCAATGCATTTTATAATGTAATGTAAATTTATAAGGTAAAGATAAAAAGGTTTTAAAAGATTTTAACAGCAGTTTTTCTACACTGATTCATCTACCCACTTGTGAAAGATGCTTTTAAGAGTTAGTAAACCTCTGATTACAATAAACTGAGTGAAAAGATGCGCTTTAACGGTTTTTAACGGCGCTGACTCACCGCGAAGAAGAAGTTGAAGACGATAAAGATGTATTTGAGGCAGCTGTTGATCTGAGCCATGTTTTTTTTTCTTCTGAGACTAACAACCTAAACAACCAAAGATCCCGACAGAATAACAACGTTCAAAAGTTTCAGTCGTTTCAAGCTGCAGCCAAAACCAAGTATGGGTGGAGGTGAGGAGAGGGAGGGGGCTTTAAGCTGCTGGGCAGTTTGACACGAAACCACTGGTTCCTGATCTAAAAAAAAAAGAAAATGTCTTATTTGGTTTTATTGTTAAAAAAATAACTGTTTCAATATGGTGATCCCAATTTTTTGGCTTTTCACCAAACAGTTAAACCAGTTTTTCTCTTCTCTAAATCACATGAAAGGAAAGATTGCTGTGAGACTACACAGTGACAGAAGAACAGAACTACATATGTTTAGAAATACCTGCTTTCTCTTTTTTCTTTTTCCCCCTTTCTTTTAATCTATCCATACCTTGTATATTTCTCGTATCCCTTATGCGTCTGTTGTATTTGACTTTGTAAGTTTGTTGAAAATGTAATTGAAAAGCTTTGATTAAAAAAAAATAAAAGAGAGAGAGAGAGAGAGAGAGAGAGAGAGAGAGAGAAACCGCTGTAAGGTGCTACTGAACATGTAAACTTCCGTTGTGGGGAAGCTTCAGTCTGGGGAAAGTTTTTTTTTTTTTTTTTTTTTTTTTTTTTTTCAGTCTGGGGAAAGTTGCTGGTGTCATGGGAGTGGAAAAAAGAAGAAAGTTTCTTGTAGAGTCTGCCTTTTACAGACATATCAACCCAAGAAAATTTTAATTATTCAAAAAAGTAAAAAAAAATAAAAAAATAAAAAAATAAAAAAACGTAGACCTTGCGTGCAACTTAGGCTAATTTGTTTTTATTTTTTAGGCGAAACACAAAACGAAACTGTGCGTGCAGAACCGAGGACTTCAGTTTTTACATATATAAAACGTAAGTCCTCTCTGGTTTATGGCCGAATCTGACCATGTTTAAGCCCAGCATGAAGTACAACTTAATCAGATTTTGTAAATGAAATATTTTTCTAATTTGCTATACGCAGACTATATATATATATATATATATATAGTCTGCGTATATATATATATATATATATATATATATATATATATAGTCTGCGTATATATATATATATATATATATATATATATATATAATAGCTTGTTTTTTTACACTCTCTATCCCATAATACTAATTTCCTTACCTACTGGGCTTTACTAAATTCTGCTCAACCAATCAACGGCTCTCCCCTCTGTTCGACCACCGCCTTCATCAGTCAACAGGTAGCAGCCATGGAAGGACAGTGACTTCTCCCGTCATTAGTCCCATTCTGGTCATTTGGACACTCAGGTTTTCATTTCAAGTGTTTATGCATCTATAAACATAAACATAAACCTCATCTAAATCAGCAATAAAGAGTGGCTTGAGTGTAACTGACGTCTACCATCATTTGTTCTGGCTGGACAACCTGGGGAGATAGAGAATTTAAATCAGCTTTCTATATAGCCATTTAGAGGTCACAAGTTTGATTCATATACCAACACCTCCTTTACATGGTCCTTCGAGCCGGATCATAACATTCCTCAGAGTAACAATGGCTCGTCCTCGTCGTGATGTTTGTCAGACTCACTACCTTGATGTCTTCCAGGTGACTCTCCCAACACGTCAGCTCCCTTCAAATACACTCTATGACCACTCCACCAAGGGAGCCAGTACTCAACTTCCTGCTCCGCTCTTTACTCCAGAGAGACCAGCACATCAGAATGTCAGCTCAGAAGCAGTCTTATCAGATCTACGGAAAAATCAAGGAGGACAATAAGCAACTCAGACGGGACATGCATGTCTTTTCAGCACCCTTTCACTGAGATCAGCTCCTCAGCCTCCCCGTCCCACTGAAAGACATTCTGTGCAATTCAATGACAGTGCTGTCTCATATATGCCCTCTTTTCCTCCAGAAGATACATCTACTCCCAATCCATATTCCAGTCAACAAATGGCTGAGCCAGAGTACTTTAATGGCCTTAGGCAGTTCCTATTCCACCATTCGATGAGCCACTGCCTCCGCCGCCACCTCCAGTGTCATATCCCCCTGAGGAATCAGGATTCATGCCCCCCCCCCCCCCCCCCCCACAGTATACAGAGCCATACACACTCACATCTGAACTGCCTTCAACAGAGACTGTGTACAGAGGGCCAAAGCCTCATATTCCTCACTTCACTGAGGAAGACCCTCGACAGTTTGCCCGCCTCAAAATAGCACTGGACAATATCTTGCCTAAAGATGCAACAGAGCGCTTCAAGTATCAGATACTTGTTGATCACCTCAAGCTGGAGGATGCCCTGCTCATAGCAGACTCCTATAGCAATAGTCCATCTCCCTATACAAAGACTATGGCTTCTCTCACTGAACTGTATGGGCAGCCTCACAAATTAGCTCTGCAGGGCATCAATGAGGTCTTAGCTGAACCACCAATCAGGAGTGGTGATAGCCGTGGGTTTCGCCTCTTTGCACTCAAGTTAGAGCCCTTGTCGGAATGCTAGAGCAGCTGGGAAAGGATGGAAAGACTGAGTTGGAGTGTGGATCACACACCTCATGCCTTTTGTCAAAGCTACCACACGAACTCAGAGCCCAATTCAAACATTTCATTGACCCCATCAGCACTTCCATTCCAACTTTGGTGCACTTTTCAAAGTGGCTCGAATATGAAGTCAGGGTTCAGGATGATGACTCACAACGGTCTCACCCACGGTCATTCTGAGATGAGCGTCAGAGAGTCAAACTATAGTACTGCTTGGATCAGAGCCCACTCCCAAGTCATCTGAGCCATTCACATCAGGTCAGCATCAGCCCAAATGGGAAACCCGACAGGGAGTGACTGTGGTGCTGGAGTATATAAGGACTAGTGAGACAATGGGGAACAGGTGTGACAGGTTGGGTGGATTGAGAGCTGGGATCAGGGACATGTGTGGAGAATCAGGGGAGTGCTGGAGGAGTGGCAGGACAGACTGTGACATTCAGCCTGCCTGGCAAGACATGATGATCTACAGCGTGAAAAGCTGAGGTCAAGTCGATTAATAATAACACAGAGCAATGACCAGCATCGCTCTGCATCAGGATGTCATTGGTGACTCTGAGCAGGGCTGTTTCAGTGGCATGAGCCCTGCGAAAGCTAGACTGGAAATGATCCAGGATATGGTGTGTCTCTAAAGCAGCTTATAGCTGCTTAGCAACACGTTTTTCTAAAATCTTAGAGATAAATGGCAAATGTGAGATAGGTCTAAAGCTGCTAAAAAGAGCATTTACAATATGGTGCTTTTGTTTTATCAATTTGTGATTGTAGTTAATCCTCGCAACTTCCGCTTGGTTATTAGGCATGTGCTAGAGGTGAAAAAATTAAAAAGGAGGAAGATAAAAAAACAAAATTAAAACAATATAGTTTGTTCGTGCCAAGACATTTGAGAAACCTGTTCAGCTTGTTTCGTAACACCCTACTGTAAGGTGCAGAGGTATGTTTTTTGTATGAGTGTGTATTTTGAGTTTATATTTTGTGCTGCGCTATCCAAACAGCTAATGCTAGCTAGTATTTCACAGATTATTAATCAGTAAAAGCGTGGTTATATGAAATGTATATGAGTTGTAACTGTGTTTTATTTTGCTTTCAGCTCTTAAGATGTGCCTTAGTGCTTTGTGTACATAATAAACGTTTAAATCGGCATCATGGGCCATCAGTCATTATTGGAGTGTGACATTCTGGTTGGGTAGTATGCATGTGTACACGTGAGACTATGTGTGAAAGACAGTAACATTTCTTTTTTTTGCTATGTTATCCAGAGCCCTCGATATACTCAGAGTTGCGACATCCGTTGACTTGGCTGTAAGAGCGGTCATGTGGGTCATGGAGCCTCCAATAGTTCCAAACAAGCCCGCGCTGCTTGACTCTACTACGGAACAGACAGCAGCGATCGGATTACTGAGGGTGAAAACTAAGTAAACATATTATTGCTGCACATACACGTTTGTCACTGAATGCATTATTATGTTAATGTTGATTTAAGTGATGATCAAGTCATGTTTGACAATAGATTAAATAAGCGTAACCAGCACAATAATTTCATACATTTTTGGAGGGAAATATTCGTCTCAACCAACAAGCTAGCATTTATTAAAGATCAGACATGATGGTCCTCATTAGCCTCTTTATTTCTTACATCCTTATAATTCACTTTTGTAAGGTGATTAGGTTGATACGGCTTACTTTCATCTAATTATTAAAGCCATCCGTGTGGTAGCATGTAATGTCCCAGCAGTATGGACAGTACTTAAAGTCAAAGACACAATGCATACAACACCAAGGATCCCCTTCAGACAGGACTCTGCCTCTCAGCTGCATTTCAATGGTTTGTATTTAAAAGTCCAAATCTGCACTCGCTCTCCAGGGAGGCTGCCCATGCCTGTGTTTATGCTGGCCAGCATATCCACAAGATGGAAGCAGACAGTTGCCTACCATTACACTGGAAACTCCACAATAGCAGTGCCTATCAGCCTATCATTATTTCCATTGTGGAGGTGGCAGCCTCTGCTTGACTTTATGTGGCATCTGTTACATGTGACATGGGTAATCCAAACAGCGCCATGAGGAGGTATTTTGGGGTGACAGAGGAAAAACCATGGATAGCACATCCAGTGGAGGCACAGTAGCATCTCTATTCCATCCTAGATGTTCCCCACATTATTAAGAACCTTAGGACTGCCATTGTTCGCAGAGACGTAATCACTCTTCCCCAGGATGTAGTGGAAAAGGAGCAGCTGCCTTCTGGTACCATCTCTCGCCATCCACTGAAGGGCCTGGTCACCTACCAGGAAACATGTGTCTGTAGCAGTGGCACATTTGAGACAAGCCATTTTGAAAAAAATGAAGATCAGCTTAGCAATGACTCTTTTTAGTAAAGCAACAAGTGCTGCTCTAAAGTAACTTGTGGTACATCGGTCAAGAACATACCTTACAACATCATGGTTCCTGGAGGTGATCGACAGTAACCTTTCCTCCTGCCATGACCTGGAAAAAAAAATGTTACCAGATATGTGAGGCTGAGGTTGAGGATTGCAGCAAAGTGCATCAGGGAATAAAGAAAGAAAGCATCAAAAATAAAGGCCACCTGGGCAGCAAGAGTCAAACTAAAAAGACAAAGAAGACCAAGACCACTTTCACACCTAAGGCCACAACATCTAGACCACTGCCAACAACACTGCCTGTTATCATGGATGTACTTGGTTTTTCCATACCATCAGTGTCCTGTAGTCTCTGTTCAATAACTGACCAACAGCTTCCAGCAGCCACATTTTCTTCCAAATGCCAGGCTCCACCACTAACAGCAGTCTCCACCATCAACAGCAGCCTCCACCAGCCCCAGCAGGCTCTGGCAGCTGACAAATAGGTAAAAAAGTTTGTATGATCAATTTAATTCATCATTGGTGTGTTAAGAAGGCTGAACTATTCTGCATTCATAAACTAAAAGGTTACAGCTACACCATTGTAATCAGAAGCCTTAATAGCGTCATTAGTAATGTGGCAGACTCAAAGTAGACCAAGATAAATGTTTACAACTCATGACAGTAATAATAATAATTAAAGCCGCAAGCGGCATCCATCGGGTCCGAGCATCCTGGACCCCGCCACCCGACTCATACACCTTTTCTTAGCATGGTAGGTAACCTGTGAACATGATACGTAACACGGTGAAGCGTCCAGCTGAGAATCAGAAATGTTGATGTACCTAGTTAGCATTTTTTGCTTGCATGCAAATATGCTAGCTAACATGCTATGTTGCCATGACAACAGGTAGTGTAATACGTTAAGGACCCAACGTGTATGAATCCTGTCAAGTTTGGTGCAGTTCCCATGTATTGCTTTGGAGATATGAGCAAACCGTGTTTCATGGCGAGAAGGCTTTTTCCGTCGGTTGCCACGGTTACAGGCTTTTTCCTATTAGAAAGATTTGAATAGCGTTTGGTCCCCAACTTGGCAGGAACGTTCCCACCAAGTTTAGAGTCGGTCGCATGAATCCCCTCCGACTAGTTCGTTCAAATGTCAGTGTAATCCAAGATAGCGTGCACGCCGTTGTCATGGCGTCAGGTGTTCAATTGACTTCTTTGCTGGACTTGGGGTGTGACACGTATGAATACTGTGAAGTTTGGTGCAGATCCCATGTATTTCTATGGAGATATGAGCAAACCGTGTTTCATGGCGAGAAAGCGTTTTTCCGTCGGTCGCCACGGTAACATGCTTTCTGCTATTAGAAAGATTTGAATAGCGTTTGGTCCCCAACTTGTCAGGAAGCTTCCCACCAAGTTTGGAGTCAATCACACAAATCCCCTCAGACTAGTTCGCTCAAATAAGATGTGTGTAAAGTGAAAAAAATGGGAAAAAATGGCCGCACACGCCAAGATGGCGGGCACCCCGTTGCCATGGCAACAGGTGTTAGATTGAGTTTTTTGGTTGACTGGGGGGGGTACACATGTGTGCCGAGTTTCGTGTTCCTACGTCGAAGTAGAGTTTTTGGACCCCATTCATTTGGGGATTTTTGGGGGTTCTAGGGGGCGCTGTTGAGGCAATTTGCATTGACGTGTATGCGGACCTTACATTATTGCAATTTTCGCAGGGCTTGAGGTGTGTGCCAAGTTTCACAACTTTTCATGGGTGTTTAGGGGGTCATATTTGGGGTCAAAGCGCTTAGGAGGAGGAGGAGGAGGAGGAGAATTAAAGCCGCAAGCGGCATCCATCGGGTCCGAGCGTCCTGGACCCCGCCACCCGCCTCATACACCTTTTCCTAGCATGGAAGGTAACCTGGTAACATGGTAGGTAACATGGTAAAACACCCAGCTAAGAATCTGAAATGTTGATATACCTAGTTAGCATTTTTTGCTAGCATGCTAATTTGCTAGCTGACATGCTATGTTACCATGGCAACAGGTCTTGTAATGCGTCAAGGACCATACAACTATAAATCCTGTCAAGTTTGGTGCAGTTCCCATGTATTCCTCTTGAGACATGAGCAAACCGTGCTTCATGGCGAGAAGGCTTTTTCCGTCGGTTGCCACGGTTACACGCTTTCTCCTATTAGAAAGATTTGAATAGCGTTTGGTCCCCAACTTGGCAGGAAGGTTCCCACCAAGTTTGGAGTCGGTCGCACGAATCCCCTCAGACTAGTTCGTTCAAATGGAAATGAAATCCAAGATGGCGGGCACGCCGTTGTCATGGCAACAGGTGTTTGATTGACTTCTTTGCTGGACTTGAGGTGTGACACGTATGAATACTGTGAACTTTGGTGCAGATCCCATCTATTTCTATGGAGATATGAGCAAACCGTGTTTCATGGCGAGAAGGCGTTTTTCCGTCGGTTGCCACGGTAACACGCTTTCTGCTATTAGAAAGATTTGAATAGCGTTTGGTCCCCAACTTGTCAGGAAGCTTCCCACCAAGTTTGGAGTCAATCGCATGAATCCCCTCGGACTAGTTTGTTCAAATACGATGTGTGTAAAGTGCAAAAAATGGCAAAAAAATGGCAGCACACGCCAAGATGGCGGGCACGCCGTTGCCATGGCAACAGGTGTTTGATTGACGTTTTTGCTCAGCTTGGGGTGTTAGACGTGTGTGCCAAGTTTCGTCTTCCTACGTCGAAGTAGAGTTTTGGGACCCCATTCAATTGGGGATTTTTGGTGTCTCTAGGTGGCGCTGTTGAGCCACTTTTGCATCGCAGTGTATGCGGACCTTATAATATCCGAGTTACGTGGGGCTTGACGTGTGTGCCAAGTTTCACAACTTTTCATGGGTGTTTAGGGGGTCAAATTTGGCGTCGAAATGCTTAGAAGAAGGAGAAGAATAAACATTTCAACTACAATAGGGTCTCGCCATACTTTGTATGGCTCGGACCCTAATTAAAGCCGCAAGCGGCATCCATCGGGTCCGAGCGTCCTGGACCCCGCCACCCGATGTTGCCATGACAACAGGTGGTGTAATGCGTTAAGGACCCAACATGTATGAATCCTGTCATGTTTGGTGCAGTTCCCATGTGTTCCTATGGAGATATGAGCAAACCGTGTTTCATGGCGAGAAGGCGTTTTGCCGTCGGTTGCCACGGTAACACGGTTTTTCCTATTAGAAAGATTTGAGGAGCGTTTGGTCCCCAACTTGTCAGGAAGGTTCCCACCAAGTTTGGAGTCGGTCGCATGAATCCCCTCAGACAAGTTCGTTCAAATGGCAGTGAAATCCAAGATGGCGGGCACGCCGTTGTCATGGCAACAGGTGTTCGATTGACTTCTTTGCTGGACTTGGGGTGTTACACATATGAATACTGTGAACTTTGGTGCAGATCCCATGTATTTCCATGGAGATATGAGCAAACAGTGTTTCATGGCGAGAAGGTCATTTTCCATCGGTTGCCACGGTAACACGCTTTCTGCTATTAGAAAGATTTGAATAGCGTTTGGTCCCCAACTTGTCAGGAAGCTTCCCACCAACTTTGGAATGAATCGCACGAATCCCCTCAGACTAGTTCGTTCAAATACGATGTGTGTAAAGTGCAAAAAATGGCAAAAAAATGGCAGTACACGCCAAGATGGCGGGCACCCCGTTGTCATGGCAACAGGTGAACAGTTGACTTTTTTGCTCAGCTTGGGGTGTTACACTTGTGTGCCGAGTTTCGTGTTCCTATGTCAAAGTAGACGTTGGGGTCCCCATTCATTTTGGGGTATTTTTTTTTTCTAGGTGGCGCTGTTGAGCCGATTTTGCATTGAAGTCTATGCGGACTTTAGAATATCGAATTTTTCACCGGGCTTGATGTGTGTGCCAAATTTCACAACTTTTCATGGATGTTTAGGGGGTCATATTTAGGCTCAAAATGCTTAGAAGGAGAAGGAAAATTAAAGCCGCAAGCGGCATCCATCGGGTCCGAGCGTCCTGGACCCCGCCACCCGATGTTGCCATGACAACAGGTGGTGTAATGCGTTAAGGACCCAACGTGTATGTATCCTGTCAAGTTTGGTGAAGTTCCCATGTATTGCTATGGAGATGTGAGCAAACCGTGTTTCATGGCGAGAAGGCTTTCTCCGTCAGTTGCCACAGTAACACGCTTTCTCCTATTAGAAAGATTTGAATAGCGTTTGGTCCCCAACTTGTCAGGAAGGTTCCCACCAAGTTTGGAGTCGGTCGCACGAATCCCCTCAGACTAGTTCGTTCAAATGGAATGAAATCCAAGATGGCGGGCACCCCGTTGCCATGGAAACAGGTGTTCGATTGACTTCTTTGCTGGACTTGGGGTGTTACATGAATGAATACTGTGAACTTTGGTGCAGATCCCATGTATTTCTATGGAGATATGAGCTAACCGTGTTTCATGGCGAGGTCATTTTCCGTCGGTTGCCATGGCAACAGGTGTTCGAATGGCTTCTTTGCTGGACTTGGGGTGTCACAGGTATGAATCCTGTCAACTTTGGTGCAGATCCCATGTATTCCTATGGAGATATGAGCAAACCGTGTTTCTTGGCGAGGTCATTTTGCGTCGGTTGCCACGGTAACACGCTTTCTGCTATTAGAAAGATTTGAATAGCGTTTGGTCCCCAACTTGTCAGGAAGCTTCCCACCAAGTTTGGAGTCAATCGCACGAATCCCCTCAGACTAGTTTGTTCAAATACGATGTGTGTAAAGTGAAAAAAATGGGAAAAAAATGGCCGAAAACGCCAAGATGGCTGGCACCCTGTTGCCATGGCGACAGGTGTTCAGTTGACTTTTTTGCTCAGCTTGGGGTGTTACACGTGTGTGCCGAGTTTCGTCTTCCTACGTCAAAGTAGAGTTTTGGGACCCCATTCATTTGGGGAATTTTGGGGTGTCTAGGTGGCGCTGTTGAGCCAATTTTGCATTGAAGTGTATGCGGACCTTATAATATCCGAGTTACGCAGGACTTGACGTGTGTGCCAAGTTTCACAACTTTTCATGGGTGTTTAGGGGGTCAAATTTGGGGTCGAAGCAGTTAGAAGGAGGAGGAGACTAAACATTTCAGGAACAATAGGGTCCTTCCATACTTCGTATGGCTCGGACCCTAATAAAGCCGCAAGCGGCATCCATCGGGTCCGAGCGTCCTGGACCCCGCCACCCGATGTTGCCATGACAACAGGTGGTGTAATGCGTTAAGGACCCAACGTGTATGAATCCTGTCAAGTTTGGTGCAGTTCCCATGTGTTCCTATGGAGATATGAGCAAACCGTGTTTCATGGCGAGAAGGCTTTCTCCGTCAGTTGCCACAGTAACACGCTTTCTCCTATTAGAAAGATTTGAATAGCGTTTGGTCCCCAACTTGTCAGGAACGTTCCCACCAAGTTTGGAGTCAGTCGCACGAATCCCCTCCGACTAGTTCGTTCAAATGGCAATGAAATCCAAGATAGCGGGCACCCCGTTGCCATGGAAACAGGTGTTCGATTGACTTCTTTGCTGGACTTGGGGTGTTACAGGTATGAATACTGTGAAGTTTGGTGCAGATCCCATGTATTTCTATGGAGATATGAGCAAACCGTGTTTCATGGCGAGAAGGCGTTTTTCCGTCGGTTGCCACGGTAACACGCTTTCTGCTATTAGAAAGTTTTGAATATTGTTTGGTCGCCAACTTGTCAGGAAGCTTCCCACCAAGTTTGGAGTCAATCGCACGAATCCCCTCAGACTAGTTCATTCAAATACGATGTGTGTAAAGTGCAAAAAATGGCCGCACACACCAAGATGGCGGGTACGCCGTTGCCATGGCAACTGATGTTTGATTGACTTTTTTGCTCAGCTTGGGGTGTTACACATGTGTGCCGAGTTATAACAAAGTTATAACAAATTGGATAATACTCTTAATCTAATAAGGGGATAATATCCCTTGGTACAGAGTGTCCAGGGGGCCTCTCTTGGGACACCGGCCCAAGAGTAACGGGCCACAGAGAATACTCCCGAACCTCCCAATTAGCCGGCATTGCTCTTGATGTGTATTTCAGTGTGAGAAATAGGAGGTTTAGCGTGAGAAGTCATTTAAATGCATGAGTCTCACAGCCAATGCTGAGAGTTGGCAGCTCTGCAGCAACAACCATCTGAGCACCTCCCGCAATTACTGCCTCTCTCCTTTCAGCTGCTGTGCCAGTTTGGCGTTCACATTCCCGCTCCCAGTGGCTGATGAGCGCCTAAGTAAAACTAGCATACTGTTGCAGTGCTCCGAGCTTTTCTTGTGGTCATGCACACATTCGGAATGTTTCCACTAATGATGTGGTTTTTCTTTGATGCATATAACATGCAAGGGAAGCAAAAATTGTTACCTGTAGATGGTGAATAGGTGGAAGATGACAGCACATTAGATCATGTGTGAGGGAGCGCACTTTACCACCCAAGGCCCCATTACGGGTTGAAGCGGGATATTTGCTTGCCCTGTTGTGAAAGGCAGCACAATCAATAAGGACAGCGCAAGCATTTTCATTGACTTACCCCCACAACGCCGGGTCACAGACTTGATAAATCCGCTGCGAGTCACCGTTGCTGCAGCTAGCCTCAGGCTCTGTCGTAGGGCTAATGGTAGCCTCTCTCAGTTCGGGCTCGGACCCGCCGGCTTATCTTCCACGTCTTCTATTACTTCATCTTCATTTTCCTCCCTCGTTTTGATGAATACAGTGTCTATAGAAGGTACACTTCTCCCTCTCCTCCTTTCCTTGCTTTCGTTTCCATTTAAAAACAACCACTTATCTTACTCTAGCTCATTCTCACTGCCTACTACTCCCACAGTTCGGCCAGTTCAACGCTAAACATGGTGGATAGGGGCAGGTTACCATGGTTTCCACAGTTGCACCCCACCAATCAAATAATTCTGTTAAGGTTAAAAATTGTATAGATGTGCTTCTTATTGGTTATCGACTCCCATATCTAAAACTTAAAGCCTTTTTTTTTTCTTAAAACTGCTCATGTGGGCCCCACGTGGGCCCCTGGGCCCGTGCCTTTAATGCCCATTGGATAATCCGGCCTTGCTGCTGTGAAGGATCAGTGAAACACACATGCCAAAGAGAAACCAACAACTGTGTGCTTCAGTGTTGCTGAGAAGGTAACCAGGGAACAGACAGCTGGAGCAGAGCCTACACGGGCAAAGACCAAACCCAAGACAAAACCGTTCTGTCCATATTGTGATAGTTACGATCACAACCTTAATTCCTGTGAGGGATACAAGACCATTCAAGTGGCTCAAGGACGGTAACAACTGTGGCGGCAAGTCCAACTTGGTTGAGGTAGTGGAGCACTCCTTTTACGTGGGCAATTGTCTACATAGCACCCGCACTACCGCTGAAGCCAAAGCTCTCATTGATGACCTATGCCTACCTACTACTCCTGGAAGGAGGATTCAATCTCAGGCACTGGGCGATTAATGTGCCAGCAGTGGTCCAACATTTTCCCCCAGAAGCCAAATCAGAGCTCTGTGAGCTTTGGCTGTCTAAGGGCAGTAACAACCTGCAAGAGTCAACCTTGGGTCTCCAGTGGAACTGTCTCATTGACTCTCTAGGTTTTAAGCTCTGTCCAGCAGACCACCTTGAGCCAACCCTGAGGAATATTTATAAAGCCCTAGTGAGTCAGTATGATCCACTGAGCTTTGAGGATATTTGGAAGCATGACGTCTGATGGGATGATCTTATTGAACCCCAGTCTCTGAGAGAGCAGTGAACGGCTTGGGTGAATGAGCTCCCTGATCTTATTCACCTTGAATTCTCACAGATCTACGCACCATTGTGTGCTAACAAGCCTACTGTATCCAGGGAGCTCCACATCTTCTGTGATACATCTGAGGCCTACCTATGCACAGTCGATGATAATGGTCATGTCTACATCTCCTTCGCGCTAGCCAGATCAAGAGTGGCACCTAAGAAACACCTAAGCATGCCACGTCTGGAATTTAGTGCAGCACTCACTGGCTCCCAGGTCACCAAGCTTATCCAGACAGAGCTGACCCTACCCATCCAACAGACTTTCCTCTAGTCAGACTGCACTATGGTGCTGCATTAGCTGAGATCAGTCATGCCGTTACAAGGCCTTCGTTGGCACATTAGCAAATTTGGTGCATCCACACCAATTGATCAGTGGTCCGGATTTCCTCCATCAGCGTCCAGACCAGTGGCTGACTATGCCTACAGTAGCAGAAGATGAACTCGACTGTGATGAACTCAGGAAGTCCACCCTCGCTGGTATTACATCAGAGGTTCAGAATCCAGACCTATCAACTCAGTTCCACACCTGGAAGGATCTAGTCCATGCTACCCTCATTTCCCTCCATAGGGCGACTGCCTCCAGCAATTTTCAGACTGACAAGAGAAGTTACTTTTGGCTCAGGTTCAACAGGGATCTTTCCCTGGTGAGTTAAAGGTTCTCAAGGCCAGCTGACTCATTCCATCTGACTTCATTGCCACTGAAGCTGCAAAATCAGCTGGCATGACAGAAGCTTTCTTTCCAGTTTAATCCCACAAGTGCTCCACATTTCGTTAGGGCCTGGTAACAGGAGGTTAAATCTGTAAAAGCAGCACTCAGGGCCATCCTTAAGGCGGATTTATGCTCGTGTGATGTCTGAGTGCGGTCATTTATGGCGTAGCTGATGCTGGTGAGTTTGTTTTTGCACTCGAGTGTAGGGGGTACACGTAGTTTTGGTGTTGTGCTGCAGTTTCTCCTCCTAATCTGAAGGTAGCAGCAGGGGTGGTATCGGTCACTCACCAGGTCAGAGTTGTTTTGATGGTTCACTTTAGTTCGGTAGGTATTTTCTGTTTTACAACAACAATGACGTCCAGTGTGGTTCAGTATCTTTATTACCTTGTGGAACATAACGATGAAATAATTCAGTCAGCCTCTCATCAACTTGATCCACTGGTTATTGTTTTAAAAGCGGCGGTCACCACACAAATTTAGTGAGAAGACCCAGATATCCACCAACACGTGATCCCAAACTGACCAATCACAAGGGAGTACTTCGTTGTAAACGTCTGCGAGGCAGGGGTGCACATCAGGTCTAGAAGAGGTGTGCGTCAAACTTTTGCGGAGCTACGCCGAGCCTGCGGTGGTTATGCAGACACCACGCAACCATAAATCCGCCTGTAGAGAGCAGTCTGGTTCTGTACACCGTTCTCATTGAAGCTGAGGGGATTTTAAATGCTAAACCAGTCGGATATGTCTCAGCCGACGTTGCTGACCCCGACCCCTCATCCAGCAACTCAAGATCAATAACTTGGAGGATAACACAAGCTGGTGGGCTTTTTCTGGGAGTTCAAATGTCCTCAAGACAGACATTTCATTTATCTTAATTTATTTTTTATTTTATTTCACGTTATTTTATTTTAATTTCACACAACTGTATTACTTTTATTTATTTATTTAATTATTTATTCATTCATTCATTTCTTAGCTGTTCTTATTGTTTCTTAAGGTTATTTAATCATTGTTTTAACTCCATTGCTTTCCTCATGGGGATCCTTCTTGCTGGGGGTTCTGCCTGCTCGTTCTGGGGGTTGTTGCCGTGGTGATCGCCCTTGTCTGGGTGGCTGGGGTCCTACACTGCAGCCTTATGGCTGTAGTGTGGGCCATAGTCTGCCCTGATTGGGGTGGTTGCCATGGCGGCAGCCGATGTAGGACATGGGTAGACTGACTTCTAGTGAGGATGGATCCTCACGATTTTGTTTCCTCACAGCAGCATCAAGCCAGATGTTTATCACTCTTAGTATTTTATACCTACATTCAATTTAGAGACAGAAATTAGGGAGTCATGTTTGTGCAGAATGATGGGGAGGGCTGCTTTATGTGTGTGCGACTGTGTGAAAGACTTTGAGTGTTTTTTTTTTTTTTATTTATTTTTATGTAATCTATTTTGATGTGTGTAAAGGCTCATTTTATTTTTTGGTATGCAGAAATTGCTTTTTTCATGTAAAGCGCTTTGTTTTGCCTTCGGCAACTGCTGCTCCCTGCACACTGGGATCTGGTCTGTCAGGCCATCCATCGTGGTTTAACAAGGACGGGTCAAAACGCAGAGAGGGAATTTCCTAGTTGGGATGAATAAAGTATAATAATAATAATAAAATTTACAATTTAGTTCATTTTATTAATTTGGTTTGCAGTGCAGTACAACATACAGGGGACGAGCAAGACAGTAAAATCAGCAATCACAACATGGATAAGTAAAAAGAGTAAGTTCAAGTGATCCATAGAAAAATACTAATAACAAACAAAAAAAATACTAAGCACACTACTAAAAATACTAAGAAAATACTAAGAACAAAAAACAATACTAATAATTTACATTTACCATTTTCCAAATGTGTAGCTGCATTTAAAAATCTAACCACTAGATGGCAGTATCTTACTTTCACTGACCCAAACAAATTATATTGTAAGTTTTTTAATCTATATGCAAGCGATTTTAAAAACTGCATCAACCTATTTTTGAGATTTGGGCAGAGTTTGTCCACTATTGAGAAAACTACTTGTATATATATTGCAAGTAGCCTTTCCCACCTTGGCCATGCCTGAGTGATCATTACTGGTTGTACTGTTTTAAACAGTTTTAGGGATTAAGTTGCATCTTTACACAATGAATCCTAAATGCTCTGTCAACCAACTTCTTCTGTATGAGGTCATTCAGCTGAACTGAACACACCGGATGGAATTTTAACCATTTTAAGATTTAATTTAGTCAGTTTTCATAACAGAGAAAAATCCTGAAAGATCAAATTCTGTTGTTTTACTGGTGGTAAATTGACTGGTTAGAAAATGCCTAACCTCATAAGTCCCCAGGGTCTTTTAGGGTTTTCTACTGGAAAAATGACATACTCACTATTATTAAATTATTTCTCTGCAATTACAAACTGTGTAAACCATGTTGGTATCAAACACTGGTTTCATCAGAGGCGGAAGCATCACTGCAGTGTCAGTGTTACAGTAAATGAGGATGGAACATTTTCACCCTAATAGTTTTTGTTTGTTTTGTATTTTATAGTATAGTATAACCCTTTGACAATGTGGTGCAGGAGACAAAAAAGGCCAGAAAAACCATAAACCAACATGTGAACATTGTCTGTGCAAAGATGTATGGAGCTGAAGTGAAACAGAGCAAAGTTACAGAGGCAGCTAGATAGGCGGTTTTCAGGGACATTCTCATCATCCATTGAGGACACAGCTCTGTCCCACTGCCTTTAAACTCATCTCCAGCTCTTCTTCTGGAACTTTATATTCACACCAACAACCTTTCTTAACTCAACATGCCTCAGCTGATGGCTGGTAACACCTAATGTTTTCAGTAATCCGTACTGATGGATTGTTGCTGATATGAGGCCAATATGACTAATAAATGAGGGGCATTTTTTTTTAGCTCGAAAGTCTCCAGAGGGAGTTTCTGACATTACATAAAAGACATTAATGCAATAACATCAGTTTTGTTAATCTCTAACATCGGACACTCGTCCCCCTGATGTTTATTACAGGGAAAATATTTTTTTTTGTTTTGTAATAAATGAGGCAGTAAATCAAACATTTTAAGTGACATTTAAAGGGTTAAAATTCTAAAAACGACAGTTTTGAACAAATATGTTAAAAACTTTTATTTTAAAGCAGTTTTTGTGCGTGGACACTTTTGGCCACAAAGGTCATGAAACGGTGCAAAATGCATCAATAAAGAGCAAAAGATGTGAGTGAAAAAGAGGATTTCATGAATCTGATTAAAAATTCGTCTCACTAGCAGCAACACAGCTGAAATGATCAAGTAAAAAAAAGTTGAGAAATGGCTTAAAATGCAGAAGCAAGCATGAGGGATCAAAATGTTCTGTTTGTAGAAAATTAAAATCTTTAACAAAGAAAATACAAATAAGAATAAAAATTAACTGAAGCTGAAATTAACATTTACAAACACTCAATTTACTTTTAATGTCTTTTATTTCTTTATATTGTTTAACA